>NC_133758.1:104533456-104856789 GCF_036562045.2 Rhinolophus sinicus
ATAAATAAATACGCTGCTCACTCAGATTTCTAGCTGCAAAAAGAAATATACAATTATGCAAATATAATGCCTGCTTTTGACTGTTTGCTGATTTAAAATACCAAGCTATTAAAACATCCTAAAAACAAAATGTGTAAAAACCTACTAACCACATACTTATCACAACCCAATTTGGCATAATATGAAAATACTGGTTGTAGCAAATTTAAAAAGCTTTTCAGCCACATTTCCCCCATAAGATAAAAGTTTATAACTATAATTGAATTGAATATATAATCCTTGTAAAGTCTTTCATGGTTAACTTAATAGAATTCCCCTACTTAATTTAAACAAGCCCAAGAACATACAATATGTAGCTAAAAATTGCCTTTGCTTATTATTGACTATAATAAAGAACAAAATGAATTTAGAAACTGAAATTAGCTTCCCAAGAAGCCCAAGGGTAATGACCACTGTGGCACTGATAAAACATTTTTTAAATGATGTGAACTTGTGCTGATGTTTTAGTAACAGCTACTTTCATGGAATGCTTGAAATCAACAATCTTTCTAACTGGTTCAGTGGGTAAGACAATCTGTGGTATTAAAAATATACTAGAAGTTCTTCCAGTAAAAGGTTTTCTTTCTCTTTTTCTTTTTTTCTTTTTTCTTTTCCCCCTGGGGGCAGAAACAAGAAACTAAGAATGCCATCTAATTTCTCAATCTTCCTACTGCAAACCTCCAGCCCCCTTTAATGGAAGTCATTAATATTTAAATAACCAGGGTAGTTACAGCACTTCTCTTGTGAGCAGATGTTGACTCAAAGATGTTAAAGAAAGAGGTAAAACTGGTTTTCGTTTAATTGACATATTTAATTAATAAAAGTCAGAGTTGGGTCAAATTAGTAGATCTCATTAACATTTAATCAAGTAACTATTAGAGTCACGATTTCCCATGTAGGAGAATTAAAGCAACAACATTTTTCATTACACAGTTCTCATTTGACAGTCTGAATTCCTGAACTGGGCTCAGTTGTCATCTCTCCTAATGAAATGAAAGCTACTATCATGAATGGAAGTGTTTTTTTCTTAATAGCCTTCTCAAGTGTTTTTGTGTATCCTAAGATTAGCCTGAATCATTTTTATTTATTGAACATTTATTGAGTACTTTCTAAACTAATAAATTCTGTACCTGAAGCTAATGCCCACAGAAGGTGCAAGAAAAAATTGTTAACCATACACTTTAACATATGTCTATTTGAAATAATATGAAAACATTGGTGTTATTTCCAGTTCAAACATATCATATTGAAGGATTCAGGCAAACTATTCCTCTTAATAAATGTTTAGAAACAGAATAAAATCTAGGCAAATATAAAGCAATGTTGGCAGAATCAAATAAGCTAAAGGTCAAAAGTATATGATTTGCTAAAACTATCTTATTAAACTTTAAATATTATAGTTGGAAACTGCATCCAATGTTCAATAAATAAAAATGATTCAGGCTAATCTTAGGATATCACAGTGCTCTGTAGAATAAAAACAGTCAAAAATGTAAGCAATTTAATTGTTACAGTATACCAAAAAGATGAAATTATTATATATACCATGTTTCCCTGAAAATACGACCTAGCCAGACCATCAGCTCTAAGGTGTCTTTTGGAGCAAAAATTAATATAAGACCAGTATTATATTATATTATACCCGGTATTATATTATATTATATTATATTATATTATATTATATTATATTATATTATTATACCTGGTCTTGTGTTATATTAAAACAAGGCCGGGTCTTATATTAATTTTTGCTCCAAAAGATGCATTAGAGCTGATGGTTCGGTTAGGTCTTATTTTCAGGGAAACATGGTAGCAGTGAATATGACTCTATGATAATGTTTTGGAAACTATACTAAAATATTAGATAAAGAAAAGCAGGCTATTAAAATGGATATATGGTATTTTATCCTTATTTCATACTTCTTAAGAATGTCTAAATTTTCTACGATAATTAATCTGATAATCAGAAAAATATAATTTTTGGTATTGCTTTTTTAAGACAAAGTGAAGCAACGGATAGACATGGCCAAAAAAAAAACACACAAAAAACACACAAATGCTTGTTCCTGTTATTCCTTATTATTACCTGGTTATGACCTCTTGCGAAAGTTTCCTAGGAGTAAGGTTCTGTTTGCTCTTTTAGAATAGGTGCTTTTTTCTCTAACATTCTGTGAAGATGTGTCCTGATCTCCTAACACAACAGAACCTCAGAGACTCAAAGTGCATTTTCTCTTTGGTAACTATGAAGGCTCTGCATAAATGTGAGATGTTATAATAATCATAATAATTATTGCTTTTGTATTTAATTCTGCCAGGAGTAGAACTCATAACCCATATGCATACAATTGGTAGTAAGCAAATATTTGTTGAACTGATGGATCCAAACAATGAATTGTGATATTTGAGACCTAGATGAGATAACAGATGTTCATAGGGCCCAATTCTTTCGTCTTACAGACTAGAAAACTGAAGCCAGAAAAGTAAGCAAGCGACTTGCTTAAGATTATACCACTGGTGAGCAGTAGGACCCAGCATGACTCAAAGCCAGGCATCCAATCTGCTTTCCACTCCCCCATCTTTGGTTACCATCACATTCAGATATTTTAACTCTGATTTTAGCAATAGATAATAACAGCCTATAATGGTCCTAAACCTTTTCGTAGATCATCAGAGGATGTAGCAAAATAAATGAATAACTGAAACATTAACAAGTAAATCTTTCCAGAGAAATTTCGTATTTTGGAGTTCATACTAATCCAGGTTCTGCCACGACTGATTCAGGGGACCTCGGGCAAGACAGTGACTTCTCTACGTCCCAGCCAGAGTGTGAGAACCAAAGATTAGGTTTCTAGGAACTTTGAGAACCAGCTGTTCAACATAGTCATTGTTAAAAATTAACCTACAAAAACTTATCCTTCATAAGTAATATTTAAAAATGTCATAAATACTCAAAACTCATCACTTCCAACTTATTTTACTACATTTTACTATTATGTATGCTCCGGAGTTTTTGTTTGTTTGTTTGTTTGTTTATTTATTTATTGACTCGTGGATGGATTATATGATGGCTTGTCACTGCGCATTTCTTTCCAAGTTTGTGTTCAATGATGTCATGTTGATAGTGTGAAGTCAGCTATGGTGGGAATATTTACACCATGGAAATCGGCAAACATCACAAGTCAGGCCTTTCCTGTATTGCCTCCCTTCCCCAGGGAGCCAGTTGTTAAACATTTACCTGCACAGGTTGGTCTCATGTTCTTATTTGGAAAATGAGCTGGAAACCATATGAAATGACCAGCAGAAGAGACAAAAAGGGAAAATCCTGCCAAGTTGTCATCTGTATGTGGAAGCATCCAACAACATAACTAGATACACAAGGCCTCCAGAAAAGAAACCTGAAAAAGCCACTGGAAGGTGTGTGTTCCACCAACAGAAAAGAATCCAAAACAAAAACTCCAGAATGAGGACAAAAAAAAACAGCACATGTTTCAAGCAGCTCTGTTTTCCCTTTCTTTCCTTCCCACTTCTCTATTTTATATTACAGATTATTCTAACCAAAGGATAAAAATCCCTCATGTAATAAACATTATAGCTGTAATTAAAACATTTATTTGGAGCTCCCTTACATAGTTAACTGGTTTTAGTAACTCCCAACATAATAAAAGCATTCCCCAAAACAAACAAAAACGGGCCAACTAGTAGCAGACATTTCCATGAAATCTGTAATAAAAGAAGGGTACAAAAAAGTGGTTCCTTTATTTAAAAAAGATTCAGTCACCTCTGAAGATTATTCAAGCATATCCAAAGCATTTGAATCCTTTGATAATGGGCTATTGTGCAACCCAGAATTAAATACCAACTCAAATCCCAAATCCAGCTATTTTGCAAAAACGATTTCCATGCAAACAAATGGTGAAAGAAAACCTTTATTTTGAAGGATCCACTGTTCATCTTCTTTATGACACCATTGTAATTTCTAAAATTGATATTTGAAGCACTCTTTTCCTAGAAAGGACACAGGACGTGACACACAAGGTAATGGACAACCTTTTGCTGGCACTAAGTGGCACTGAGACTTACATGCCTATCTCTTTTTCACAGGCCACCCCTCTGGCATCAGATAGTGGTGTCTAATCGTGCTAATGAATTAGTTGTCCCTATCTCTGCCACCATATCCTGGGACTCACAGGAAAGGGAGACAAACCTGAGTTATGTGGCAGGTAGAGAATGAAAAGAATCAGGAAGAAGAGAAAATGTTATCTGACACTGTAATCGGTAGCTTTACCTTGAACTCTCACTCCAACCAGAAGGAAAATTTTGACTGGGAGTGGGAAATACAAAGTAGACATGTCCCAAAATGTTAGTAACAGTTTTGACGTAGAAAGACCATTCCCATAATCAAAAGTGTCATCATGATAATGACACAATAGCCACCGATTATCGTATGCTGCCTATGTACAGGCACTGTGCCAATTGCTTTGTATGTGTATTTCTAACCTTTTCCATGCAAGTACTATTATCATCCCATTTTATAGGTGAGAAACCAATCCTCAGAGAATGTAACTTACATGCCCAGGTTCACAAAGCTAAGACGTGGCAGAGCAATAAGAGTTCAGTCCTTATTAGTCTCCAAAGACCACTCTATATGGCTCCAATACCAGCATCTCTCAAAATGTGCTGTGTGGGCCTGGGTCCCTACTCCCTATTCAGGTAAGTTTGGAAATACCACATACTATAGCCCCTCGGAATTAAATTATTATGTCACTGAGAAGTTTTGCTGTAAATAAATGTGTTAAAACTTTACCCCAGTATTTCCCAAACCAACAATATTTGATAAGACTTTTTATTCTTTTGTAATATCTAAAAACGTAATGGAACACATTCTGTGATCTTTATTCATTCAACCAATTATGTTGGAGGAGCAAATATATCCTAGGCTCCCCTTGCTCCAAATGCCCTCAAAAAAGTATTTGGGCTAAAAAAATAGTTTGGTCGGGAAACACATCTCTGGGTGAAACCAGCCTTGAGGAAGCAGTGCAAAGGCCCTGAGGTGCAAAGAAGCTTTGTTTAGTGTTGGTTGATGGGTGTACAGTGAATAAAGGAGGAAGTGGTACATGAGGAGTTTGGAGAGTAGTCATGGGCAACAGCACATGTCGAATCTTATCTGTATTCATAAGCATTAGCATTTTATTCTAATTGTGATGGGAGACCAATGGAGGCTTTGAAGTAAGGAAATAGTATGATCTGACTAGAATTGTGAAATGTGAAATGATCACTCTGATTGCTATGCTATGTAGCAAGAGGACTTTAGGAGAATAAGGATGGATCAGGGCACCACTTAGGAGGCATTAATGATAATGTAATAATCCAGCAGAGATGAGCGAGCCTGGGGCCAGGGAGTAGCAGTGGAGGTGGTGAGAAGACGTCAGCTACATTCTGAAGGCACAGTTACCAATATTTGTTAATAGACTGAAATACAATGGCTGAGGGGCACAAACAAGCAAGGACGACTCCTAAGTTTTTTGCCCAAAGTAACTGCATGAATTTTTATGGGTTGAATTGTTTCCCCCCAAAAGATATGTTGAAGTTCTAACCCCCAGTCTTTCAGAAGGTGACCTTCTTGGGAACTAGTGTCTTTGCAGATGTAACTAATTAAACTGGAATGAGGTCATACTGAACTAGGGTGGGCCTTGAATCCAATATAGCCCGTGTCCTTATAACAGGAGAGAAATACAGAGAGGAAAAAAAATGCCATTTAAAGACAGAGGCACAGGGAGGTGACAGACATGTGTCAGCAGAGGCAGAGATTGAAATGATGCATCTACAGGTCAAGAAACAAGGATTGCTGACAAACAATAGACAGGGAGGCATTCTTCCCTCGGTGTCAGAGGGAGCATAGCCCTGGCAACATGCTGATTTTGGACCTGTAGCCTGCAGGACGAAGAGACACTACATTTCTGTTGTTTTAAGCCACCAGTTTGTGATGCTTTGTTATGACTGCCCTAGGACACTATTGCATGTGAGTGGGACCACACTTGAGGCTGGAAAGACTGTGGAAAGTCAGCATTGTTTATTTGACTGTGACGCTATTCTTAGAAAAGCCCTAATTCCAATGCTTTCTATAAGATACATCCAGGTGAGGAAACTAAGTCCTAGGTTGAATAGTTTCTCAAGTCCTGGGTTAATTTTCTCAAGACCTCCTTTCCCCACTCAGACATTAAGTAGTAAAGCTGAAATATGAAGCCAGATCTAGAAGTTTCCAAATCGCTTATGTTTCCCATATGTCACTGCATAAATGACATAAGGTGACAAAATCTGCCTCCAGGCAAATTCTGACAAAAGCAGAATTCTGAGTAAACTGGATTATCTGCACATACCGTTTGTAAGACTCACAGGTGCTGAAATTGCAAGTGATTTAAGTACATGTTTATTTTCAAAGAAGTGAAAACTCACATGCCCAGACTTCGCTTTACAATGAATTTCTAGTGTACTTCCTTCGGTTTTAAAATTAGTTTTTTTTTGAGGGGTGTAAGTGGCGGGGTGGGGGGGTGGGGGGGTGGCTGAAGCCCTAAGTCCTTTCAGACTCATGAGAAATGCCATGTCTGCCACTGAGAAATTCTTCACTTTCACTGAGGTAAAAATGCAGCCCTATTCCTTTCAGAATCGGCCTTTTTGCTCCCTACTATGACTGCATTTTTCAAATTAAAAAATTAGGATACGCAGTGTAGCCAATAGAAGGGTAAGACTGGGCCCAATGGAAGAGGATATTTTATATGAGAATGAACCTCGGAAATTCTGAATGTTGTCACCTTAACCATCACTAGCTGAGGTGACAAGAAATTCCTGCCTGATTCCAAAAGAGGTACGATTATTATTGAGAGTAATTGCCTTCGATTACTTTAGTAATTACTCTAGCTGATTTCCTCAGCTCTTTCCCACACATGGTCTCATTTGATCTTCACTGCAACTCTTGAAAAGAGTTAGGACAGCTCCTCCACAGAGGCCCATGTGGATGGAGCACCTTCCCAAGAAATGACACCAGTCAGTCGCACAGCTGGGACAAACTCCAAGTTCAAGGCGACCATCCACTCAGTTAATAAACAACTATATCTTTAGCTTTTTTAACTATGTGCCAGACTCCAGTCTAGGCATAGAGAACAAAAGAGACAGCGTGTCTCTGCCTTTATGAAGCTTACCGTCTAGGGGGAAGAGAGAGATGAGAGTTAAGAAAATTAAAGCAAGATAAAGGGTTAGAGAGGGGTGGGGTCGAGGAGCGGTATTATTTTAGACCGAGTGGTCAGGGAAGGCCCTCTGAGGAGGTGACATCTGAACAGATCTGAAGGACATGAGAGAGTTCCACGTGAATATCTACGGAGAAGAGAGCTCAAGGCTGGAGAATAGTGATTGCAAAGGTCCTGTAATAGGAGGCAGAAGCCAGTGTGTCTGGAGTCCAGCAAGTGATGGGGAGAGTGGTACAAAGTGGGGTCAGGTGTCAGATCATGCAGGGTGTTCAAAGCTACCACATATTTGGGGGTTCACTTCTTCCCAGTTATGATGTTTCCATCAGTGGTGAGGCTGGCCTCTTGCCACCCTCCTGCTCACTCTACCACGGGTGGAGGGCAGGGGATCAGAGATGGAAAAATGTATGTGATTTTGGGTCAATGGGGCATGTTAGTCTCAACTCCCTTGCTGTCCCCACAGGAAGCAGTGCTTTCCTCTCTCCACCTCGTGTTGGCCTATGAATGGCTGAGCAAGACTTCTCAGCTATGGACTTTAGTCACAGGAAGCACACTTGTCCAGAAGTAAAAGCTCCAACCCAGCCCAGCGTCTCTCAGGAATAAAGGTGATAGTTTGTGACCCACCTGCCTTGCTCTATTGTTTTCTTAGTTTCCCCAGAACTCAGGCAACGGAGAGAAGTTTGCTATTTTGGGGGCGCCCTCAGAGACCTTAACAGGGGTCTCTGGGATTTGAGTTTTATTCTAAGTGTAAAGGGCTGGAATTTGTTTTCCCCACTGCACCCCACTGTGTAACGCTGCAAACATTTCATCGTACCTGTAACTGCACAAAGGCAGCTTCCCCCACATAATCAGAACAGTCTGAATTTCCCATACAGTCTGGTTTGCCCACACCAGCCCTGAAAAGCTATGAGAGTTGTGGGAAATGATTTCTAAAATCAAACCAGTCAAACTATCTGCACACAGCTAATCAAAGGTGTTGCTGCAAAGTCACAAAAGGACGATTTAGCAAGAACAAAAGGATGCAGAACTGAATCCCCTTAGTACAAGGATTTTAAAGTCACGTGTGCATAGTATTCGAAGTGGGGACAACAGGAGAAACCCCACAGACTTGCTCACCTGGCTCTTGAGCTATGGAAATGCCCTCTATTACTGCTTCTGTCCGCAATTTCTAAAAGCAAAAAAACTACTGTCACCCTTTTACTTGCTGTATTCTGGCTTCTGTCCATACCATCTTGCCAAAATCATCAATGACCTCCAATCTCAAAACAGAAGTTTCCATCTTTATCTTGATTGACTTCTCTGACATGTTGACATTACCCCTTTGATAAATTTATTGTTGCCTAGCCTTCTGTAATCTGTGCTTCCATGGATTTTCTAGAATGTTCCTGTCATGCAGGGACTCAGCTCCCACTCCCTGCACAAGAATGCAGGATATGGTGAGGCCAAAAAGGAACACCAAGAGAGCCATAGATGGAGTCATACCACTATCGTCTCGCGGGCGGCTGGGTTGGAGACACAGGAAGCAGGAGCAACCTGCTGTCCACTTCTCTGCCAACCAACCAACCCCCCCCCCCCTAGAGTAGCCATGGCAGTTCTATCAGTGGTTAATGGCTAACCGGTAACAGCTGATGGCCAACTAGTCACAGCTGATGGCCATATACTACCTGAGCCAGCACCTTTCCACGTGAGGCCGAGAGCCTGGAAACTGCTCTCTGGGACTCTGTCCCCACAGTTCTCCTTCATAATTCCCTCTTCCTCTGCCTTCCCTTACGTAATGGGTTTCCCAGGTTCTATCCCTGACCCACTGCTCGTCTCACTCCAAACACTCTCTCCAGAGTGGCCTCATCATGTTAAGTAGCACCTTCTATTGACACAGCTCAAAATAACATCTCTTCTTAAAAGCTTCAGGCCCATCCAGGCAACTGCCCGAAGAACATTTTTCACCTGATGACCCATGGGCATATTAAACTCAACTTGTCCAACTAGAACCTAATCCTGCTGCTGAAACATAGTGAACCAGACACATTCATTTCTGTTCTCTCATAAAACCCCTCTGAAGTGAAAGTTAAGACATGTTTAAAAGGTATAAACCGCATAGCCTCCCCCCCCGCCCCAAATAGCAAGTAAGAAAGGTCAATTTTTGTTGTTAGATGGAAAGTGAACAAATAGTTTTTCAGAGAAAACTATAAAGTAGAATATAGATGAGAAACAAGCTAATTCACATTACAAAACCACAGAAACACTCCCAGATGCTACGTACTGGACCCTGCACAAGACAAACGTGAGTCATGGGTGAACATAAGGATTGGTGGGTGTCTGTAACAGCAGGGAGACACTCTGATCCTTCCCTGACTCCAACGGGAAAGGAGAGACTTATTCTGTAGAAAATGTATTCTTTGGAAAATTAAACCAGAGAAACTCTAGACGTGGAAATATGAAACATGGCGAAAGTTGGGGAAGGGGTACCCGATTAAAAACTGCAGACCAACGCTCCCCTTGAACTTGAATGTACCCCAAACACACCGCTTGAACACTCAGCTCAAAGAAAGCTGGCAGCAAACACTATATTCCTCAATCTCTCACCCTGCACTGGAGACTGAAGGATTCTTCTCTGGAATAAATGAAAGCTCTTACAGAAAGGACCTATCCATACTGACACATGAGGTCCTCCAATGAAACTTCTTGGACCTGCCAATCAATTCCAGGGAGCCAGGGAGCTGCTGACAAATCCCTTCCCACAGTGGAGCTTTCAACCAGCAACTTAGTTTCTCACATTTAACATATAACCAGAATGCAAAGAACCACTGGATATTGCAGGAAAGCTTCTAATTTGAAAGAAAAACCAAAAGAAAGTACTTGGAGAAAAAAAAAAAACACAAACAAAAAAAAAACACCTCAAAAGAAACAGGAGTGCGAGGAACAGAAGAGCTCTTTGAAAACAAACAAACACCTTTAAGGAGGTAAGAGGAGACATTGCATTCATCAAACAATGGAATGCTGTCTTAAAAAGAAACAAAGAACAAGAACACACTCCTGAAAATTAAAAATAGGGTAGTAGCAATTTGAAATTTTTATAAAAGAGTGGGACAATAAAATCACATGACTCTCCCAGAAAAATAAAACTAAAAGAGAAAAGGACTTAAAAAATAGGAGAAAAAACATAAGTAGGAGATTTGTTCTGGAAAACCAAAACCAACCTCTGAGTAATGAAAGTTCTAGAAAAGGGAGGCAAATAAAATTCAGGGGAGGAAATTATTAAAGAAATAATACAAAAACATTTAGTAGAGGTATAGACATGATTTGCAGATTTAAAGGGACTATCATTTTCCCAGATCAAGGAATGAAATGACATAGAACAGCTTCCATAAACTTGAGAGGGAGATAGAAAGAGAAAGAGAGGGAGGGAGGGAAAGGGGGGGGGGGGAGAGAAAGAGAGAGAGAGAGAAAACAAAAAGAATCAAGAACCAGAATGGTATTGCCGTTTTCAATAGCAGCAACAGCAACTAAAAGATACTGGTGACAAAAGCCTTAAAAATTCTAAGAGGAAAATGATTTCCAAACTAGAATTGTATACTCAGCCAAACTATCAAACAAGTGTGATGAGAAATCAAAGAAATGTTCAGGTTCATGAGGTTTCAAAAAATTGGTTCTCGTATGCCACTTCTCAGAAAGGTACTGGCAGATGTGTTCCACCAAAACAAGGAAGTAAACCAAAAAAAGAAAGAGATGGCGTCCCAGTACCAGGGAAACTAAGGCAGGAGAGAGGACCCAGGTCGACAGTTCTGCTAAAGAGCCGCCAGTGCAGACTGGAGCCGAAGGGAAGAGCCTCAAGAAAAACAATACATACTGACTCCCCCATGAAAAACCATATCCATAAAGATACTACAGTTCTGTCACCAGGCTTGGACAGAAGTCCTGATAGTGACATAGAGAACTAAGCAATCCAAAAAGAGGCAATTTCTAACTTGAAGAACATCAAACTATTCAAGGAAGGCACTGCAGTTTGAGTATACTACTTAGCTTACTGGTGAGGAATAGCTACATAATAAATAAACATAAGGTATGGTTTCAGCAAGAACAACAAAAAAATTCTGTAACCATTTGGACAGGATGGAAGGGAGGCAAGCTGGGACATAAGTAAGGGATGTAAGAGCACTAAATTCTCTCCTTTCTTTATAGGAAGTCAACAGAAAAATACCTCAAATTGATAAAAAGTACAACTCTAAATCAAGGAAGAAATCAAGAGGCAGATTAGGCAGAATACTTAGAAACTGGAGTGAAATACCAGAAGAAACAGGTGAAAGTATGGGGAAGAGACTTCAAAGATAAGAGAAACGTGGAAGATGAAGAGGATTAAATTTTTATTATGAAAACTGCACTATGACTTGGATTTTTCACCCATGTGTGTGAATTGACAAAACTCAAAAGTAATTAAGAGTAAGTTAGAAACTAACCCTATTATCTTCTTCTCTAAATGTGTCCCTACTTCTCTATTTTCTACCTCGGTTAAAAATACTCTCAAGGGCTAAAGCTGACAACTCCCTGTTCTTGACTATCTGTTTCTGTCTTGCTGCCTTCCCACAGCCAAGCAACCGCCACTGAATCCCCTGGATAGTTTTCATTTCCCCCACTCCTCTCTAACTCGACTCCCATGTCCTCAACCGGGGACTTGCCATTACTTACCTGGACCATTGCAAATCTCCAAGCTAATTTCAAATGAATTCCCCACTCTCCTCATTTGCTGTTGCCTCTCCTATTTCCTTGGGCCGTGGGCTTTATATCTTCTCTAACTTCGTTGCACAGCAGTTGATAACCACTCCATAGGCAAGATATAAGCATAAAGTAGGAAGTGGATAAAGAGCAGCATGGAGCTGAAGAAATCGATAGCGAGGAGGCTGCAGGAGACCTTGTAGACGTGCTCAGAGTCTTCAGTCTCTAGTGACTAGAAACTACTGAGGGCTTTATAATTGGAAAAGACTATCATGGCCATAGTGTAAGGATGGGTTTAAACTAAAAAGACAGGGACAGAGAGACCATTTAATAGGCCTTATAATAACCCAGAATAAAGATGATGAGGCCTAAGCTAGGGCAGGGCAATAGGAATAGCATGTACAGGGCAGACTTGAAATTAATTAGAAGGTAAAATTCACAGAACCTTGTGAGTGACGAAATATGATATGTGGAAATAGAGCGGAATCGAGGATGACTCCCAAATTTGACTTAGGTGGCTGGGCAGACGGTGGCATCATTAACTAAGATCCCCCACTACTTGATTTTGCCATGGAAGTAACGGACCAGTGCTTGAGAAAGAAAGAGAGAGAAAAGGAGAGAGAGAGAGAGAGAGACATGAACGCATACCAGATCCCCGAGTAAGTGAAAACCAACCTCCTGGTCATCACATTCTGATGTTCCCAGAACACTGACAATACCCAGACCCAGGGCTGTACTGCAGCTGCCAAATGACTGACAACCCTTTTTTCTGAGCAGTGACTGCTTTCTTACCAATGTGTCCCCAGCCTCACTTCGTTCCCCCACCCCCTGAACAAAGACTGCTGAGATAGTCGGTTACTGACCGGCCATGGCTAGTGGACAGCCCCCAATCCAATGGGTCCCCTTCTCACCCACTCAGCACAAGGCCACACCTTTCAGAGGCCTCGTCCTATGATGTCCCCGATCCTTTGAGCGTGCATCTTCCTTTGCTGCAGGTAAGCTAATAAAACTAACTTTGCATCATTACGAGTGTATTCCTGGTAGTCTCTCATCTGTGGGTTTAACATCCCCTGGAAGGGTGTACTGAGACCAGGTAGAGAAGTTAGGGAGGCCACAAAGTACAGAGAGAAGGGACAAGGACGCTAAGGGCAGCTGACGGCTCTCTGTATTATTCTGAGACAAGCAGGAAAGCCTTTGCCACAGTTCCTGAATATACAGAACTCCCCCCTAAACCAAGTGAATCCTACAAACACTCCAATACTTAGAGGGAGAGAAAAACAAAAACGAAAACATTATTTCCAGTAGATTTGTTAATGGCTAGTAATATTCTTCATCAAGAAACCCAGTAAGGAAGTTTTCATGTTCGGAATCAGCTATGGCTGTACTTTCCCCCCTTGTATCAAACATAAACTCCACAAAGGAGTTTAAATTTATAGGGTCCACACAGACTCAGAATGGGTTTGTCTTTAACTTTCCACATTTCTGGCCGCTCAGCTTTGCCCCAGCCCGGTCTTTCCTACAACAACCACATCTCCTGGTCCTTTCAATCATAGATGCCTCTCCACTCTTTTCCACATACAGTTTTCTCTCTTTTAACAGGACTCAATTCATTAGATATTTTCCAGGTATATGCTCAAGTGTAAGATACTTTGCTAAAACTTGTGGGGGAGTCGAAGATGAAAAAGAGAGACCTGTACAAAACCCAATAGTTCCAGGCAGACTGAGTGTGTGCTAGAATAAGGCGCAAGAAACTCAGTTCTCTAAGCCACTGCCAATCAATACTGCACTTATTCCAGTCGTCGTGGGTAATGACCTCACTCCCATTCCGAGTCCCACTGCCAGTTGTGCAACTGGCTACTTTGAACTTCAGGAAAGAAGGAGGAAGAAAACAGCACAATCTTTTTGACTACCGGAGTCAATTACAATCCATTACAGGGCTAATACAATCTTGCAGTTGGCCCTGTATCCTATCCCACCTTCTCTCCAGACTCACAGTGGAAGGAAAGTGAGGAGAAAGAAGAAAGTGACCTTACACGTATAAACCAGCAGGACAACGGGAAAAGCAGAAGACTGAGGGAGTCAAACAAACAAGTAAACGAATTAAAAATAGAGCTTTCCTCTAGTTCACTCTGAAAGAAATCAGCAGAGGGTTTGAAAGTGTGATCTTAAGGAGAATTAAGAAGTGATTGCTAAACTCAGCCTCAGGGGCTGTCATTTCTGAGAGGTCTGACACTTCCTGCAGAGTTCAAGAAGCTGGGTGGAAATAAGACAGGGCCAGAGGGCAGACACACCACTAATAATGATCGAGTAATTTTGAGCTGAAAAGACTGCCAAGCCAGAGGGACCACAGGAAGGAACCCATGTGTGCAAATACCTAACACAATGCCTGGCACATGGTAAGCAGTTAGGAAGTAATGGTGTCCAATGGGAATGGCAGGAAGGATTCAGCCCCACAGCTTCAAAACCCTGTACATTTCGACAAAATACTTCTATTTTGAGTAGAACCACACTACTGTTCATTGTTATAGTGGCAGATACATGAGATGATATACGTACATATACAGAGGGTACCAAAAAATGTATACACATTTTAAGAAAGAAAAACCATATTAAAATTGTAAGGGGGGGCGGTGATAGATGAGGGTAAAGGGATCAAATATATGGTGATGGAAAGAGAACTGACTCTGGGGGGTGAGCACACAATGTGATATATATAGATGATGTAATACAGAATTGTACACATGAAATCTATGTAACTTGACTAACAAGTGTCACCCCAACACATTAATTTAAAAAATTGTAATAATATATACAGATAACAAAAGATGAATACAAGTCACATTTGACTTCTGCAATGACAAGAGGTGCTCAAAGTGGTTACCATCAGCGTCCAGACACTTCTGATGACGGCGAACTACTGCTTGAGCAACGTTGACCAAAGTGTCCACTTGTATACAATTTTTTGGCACCCCCGGTATAAACCTATACCAGGTACTGCAGAAAGACAAAGGACTGTCCCTGCCCTCACCTTCTAGCTGAGGCCTTGGAACAGTCCCTGGCCACAGAGTAGATGCTAAATAAATCTATTTTCTAATAAATTGCCTTGTCAGTGGTACAACAATTAATAAAATGGGTTTACAGAGCTGAACATTTATTTATTCAGCCCATTGAGCCTGTACTAAAGTATTACATTGGAAAGGGGGTGGGCATTTGGGTTGCTACATATTTGGATGAAGGCTTGGCGACCATGCATCAGGAATATGTGTCACACATGAGGTTTGGTTTGGAAAATATGGCCACCATCAGGATACGTTGTTGTGGTTCCCACATTAAGTAGGTGCTGCCTTCTGAAAATATAGACTAATTCATGAAATTACCTGGCTTCCTAACATTTGGAAATGGTTTATATGGATAAAGCACTGTATATTTTAAGCCCTAGGTAAAAAAGTATTTAACTTTCCCTCTTCCCTCCCCACTCCTGCCTTATTCCCCTCACCCTGCCGCTTGCCTCCTATCATGGGAGTAGGAACGACTCCACTCTACTGGTGTGCATATGCTTTTTAGTCTGTGACTCTTGTAAGTTATCAAGGAAAACTGTGGCTACAACAACACTGTAGATAGAACTGTCATTAAAATGCTAACTGACCGTGAACATCAGTATTTCTTTTTCTGTTCCAAGAACTCATATTCAGAATTCCCTCAAGGTCTTGTCCTTCTTTTCTTTGTCCCTACATTCTCATTCAACCACCCCTTGGTCACGAATTGCTGGTCCAGATCGTTGTTCAGTCCCGACTTTGCTGTTGGTCTCTCCACTCTTAGCTGACACCTCCACGTGGGTACCCAACTGGTCCCTCAAACCCAATAGAGTCATAACCTCCTCCTCCGACTTCCCTGTCCTTAATGGCACTCTATCTTTGTAGATGCCTGAGCTCTAAAGCCAAGTCGTCATGTCAAATCACTCACCAAATCCCACCTTTCTTCCTCTTTTCAGTCTCTGCAATCCATTCTGTTCACAGTTACACTGTTACTAGTCCCAGGACATTTGCCAAACCTCCTAACTCATCTCTCAGACTTCAGTCCCCCTTCCCCCAATTCAGCCTAACCCTAGTGCCCAAAAGGGCTTTTTAGAGCACAAGATACTCCCCTCTCCTCAAATGCCTTCCAGGGTAAAGTACAAACTTCCTGCTATGAAATGCAATGTCTTCCACAATGCGACTCCAGCATAACCTTCTAGGCCCAAGTCACATGAGCCCTTCACAAACTCTAAGCTCCAGCCAAATTAAACCCTTTGTTGTTCCCTAACTTTACTCTGCTGTTTATGTCTCTACAGTTCAGTACGGCTCCGGGCAAACAGTAGGCACTAATCAGTATCAGTTGAATGAGAAGAGAATTTAGGTGGGGGGATGCACTGTAAAACTCTTTCCACTTTTCTTTTCTGAATGTTTTAAAATTTTTATAATCAAACATTGGGAAAAATATCAGTTAAGTGAATAAATGGATGAAGGAATGCATCCCTTGAGAGCTGACTTATCTCCTCCCCAGAGAACCACACAAGTCCAAGAAAATACTGTATTTCCCTGAAAATAAGACCTAGCCGGACAACCAGCTCTAATGCGTCTTTTGGAGCAAAACTTAATATTTATTAATATAGTAAAATAAGACCGGGTCTTATATAATACAGTATAAGACCGGGTCTCATATTAATTTTTGCTCCAAAAGATGCATTAGAGTTGATTGTCTGGCTCTTATTTTCGGGGAAACGGGGTATGTCAAGAGGTCTTTTTGAAAGATGAGTAGTGGGTGGGAGATAGAGTCCCAAAAGAAAAAGGAGAAAGTCCTTAAAGGATGCCCTAAATAAGTATTTGAGCCAATAAACAACCGTAGCAATTTAAAACCACTAACTAGAATCAGAATAGGGAGAAAAAGGTTAACAGATAAGACTCAAGAACATTGGAAAGATGCTAAGAATTTGCTTTTCCACATATAGAGTCAGTCCCCCCACCCCCATCTTGCTCCCCAGGCTCTAGGTCAAAGCAATAAAAGAGAAACATGTGGTTTCTTGCTCAAGGCTGTACCTGCAATATCTAGGATGGAGAATCTCAATACTCTGCTTTCAGTTCATTTACACTTAGGAGCACAGGTTTTATAAAGAAAGCACCTGCTCACTGTCCTATAACCTGTGTCCATTATTGCTTAAGTCTTTGAACTTGCAAATATATAGCATAAAAGTTCAAACTCTATTTCTGGTTTTGGCCAGGAAAATACTGTTCTTAGCTTTCTGCTCAGCTTACCCCTCTCCCACGTCAGCATGGATATGAACGAGTCATTCTTCTACATTCATCTTTCTAATTATGAGAGACTTCCCTACTTAAGTCCTTTTAAATGTTCTTGGTTCAGTCCATGAAAACTCCACATTATTAAACCCCTGGGAATGTTAAACTAAAGTAATCACGTTTGCTCTTTTAATAATAGATGAACTGTATTTCCTCTTAAGAAATGGGCATTGCCTATTTACCTTGGGTATTTGGGTGTTAATAATTAACGGTTATGTGATATTATCTGGCAGTAACTAAGCTCTTCCTCTCTCACTGTCTTAGTTCTGTGCATACCAGAGTAGTATTCAACACTTAGGTTTTCCTCTAATAAAGCATATGCTTCCAGAAACAAAAACAAAGTCATTAACAAAATACGCTCAGGCTGTTTGCTTCTTGTTTTCATTTTTTCCAGGGGAGTTAACTGGTAAGCCCAGCAGACTTGCTGAACTCTCTTCTAAGTCATTTGAGCTCCCTGTCAGTCAAAGCCCACTTATTTCTCTGGCTATAAAATCAGCCTTGTCGAACCTGACTGTAAATTGGTTTATAAGCTGTGGGGCCAATTATGTCCCTCCGAAACAACCAACTCCTGTAAAAGAAGAAAACAGCTTCTTGCTAAGAACACTGGCAGAACATTATAAAGGGTTTCCCATGGACTTGATTCACCTGGGATAGAAGTCTAGAAAGCCCGATCAGCCAAAGGGTTTTTAACAACTGTACAGACTTTCACATGCCAACAAAGCCAGTGCTTTTCCAAAAATGTTCCAAGTTATTTTTCAAATTTGTAAAATGCATTCTAGTTGGACCTCTTTTTTCTCCTTATATCTCTGTTCTTACTCACCCCACACCAAAAAAAGTAACAAGTGGATGTACATTGAGGGGGAGAGGGAAAGAAGTGTCTTCTAAATGGGGAAGCGAAGGCTGAGTAAACTTAAATCATCTGCTCAAGGTCACCAGCTAGCAAAAGGCAGAGCTGGGATTTAAATTCGTAAATATGCCAAAGCCCATTTCCCCCCCATTACACCAAGCTGATCTGAAAGGTATTGGATGCTTCCATTTCATACACGTCTCTACGTGTCTCACTGGTTCCTACCAACTCCCCCGCAAGGACCAAATCCACTTGGCAGGCAGCTGCTTCCACCTGTCCCATGCCCGGGTTTTCTCGTAATCCTACATCCCAGGAATAAGTCCTTGCAGTGTGCTTTCCCTTCCTTCGCTCAAGTCAGGTCTTTGGGGGGGGCATGCTCAAATCAAGACATTTTCCACTTCCACTCCTTCACAGCACCCTGAAATCAAAGCACCCCAAAGAGACGTGTTGAGGAAGGAAGGGGATGGTGTTCGAGCCTCGCACCGAGCGTAACGGAGGACCCCACCGCTTCGCGCTTCCCTGCAGGGGTTCCTGAACTAGGAGGCGCCTCCTGGTCTGAAAGAAGCCCAGGTGCGACCGCCTCTGATTGTGCCACGGACCCTCGGGAGCGTTCTCCAGGTGGAGCGCACTCAGAGCCCCGTGCCAAACATCCCCAAGTATCTCAACCTGGAAGCTCCGAGCCCGCCAAGCCCACCTGAACCCAATCGTACTCCACTGCACTTCCTTCCATCCGCCCTGCGCTCCCGCGTCCCGAGACGTGGTGAGGACCCGCTGCGCACGCTCGACTCCCGGAGACCCGCGCACTTACGCAGGGCAGTCGGCGCTCCTTCCCGCTTCGCGATGCGCGCAGACCCGAGCCCTCCGGTCCCCGCTGCGGTTCCCCAAGCCGGGAGAAGTCGAAGAGCCTTTCCCCTCGCACTTCCCGGTCACAAGAACCCCGCAGAAAGCGAGCTTTTGAAGGCTCCTGTTGGCCACTCGACGTGACCGAGACCTATCAGCCGAAGGTACGTCCCCCCCACACCCTCCCCGCGACCTGGCCGCGCCCCGTCACCCCCCCCCCCCCCCCCCCCCAGCCTGGGAGAAGCCAGCAGCCCCAGTGTGGAACCTTAAAAATCAGCAGAGAAAGATCTGCGCTGTGGCTCCTTTTGTTTGTTCGTTTGTGTTTTGAGTTTCTCTCCCACTTTTTAAAAGCTGTTATCTTAGAATTTCTACACTATTTTAAAATTATTTCCCCACGCCAGTGCGTGCTTGCATGCCAGCGTTTGCATCTGGAAACCCAGCGGTGTTGTACCCCCACTTTAAAAACCCCCATGCATTCATCGATACTCCACACCCCAGTAACACTAATACTGTGCCAGTGTTGTGTGCAGTGCTTTCTGCGCGCTACAGCGCTGGGATCTTACAGCCAGCCACCTGTGGTGTTCTGTGCTGTAATTATCCGCGTTCTGCAGGTGGGAAAGGGAGGCTTAAAGAGGTTACGTGTCCCATCCAGGCTCACTTCTCTTGTAAGTAACCTAAATATGTATTATTAATCACCCCCAAGTGCTGGGCACAGAGCCTGACGCTGGGGGAAGACAGAATTGAAAGGTAAGGAGATTGTAAGAGCAATGTAAGACACAGGCGTAGTACAAAATCCTTTCCATGCCTAAGTCTCCCAAATGCCCTGTGTTGGGAGATGGCACAGTTACTTAGAACACCCCAGTCAGGCCACCTGGCTTTGAATCTTGGCTCGGCTTATCTACTAGCTCTGAGCCATTGTTTTTAAAGGTGACAAAAAAAAAAAAAAAAGAGAAAGTGTGGGGACGGAACCCCAAAAAGTAGTTTCCAGGCTCTCGGCCTCACATAGAAAGGTGTTGGCTCAGGTAGTAAATGGCCATCAACTGTGATTGGATGGCCAGCAGCTGTGGCTAGTTGGCCGTCAGCTGTAACCAGTGAGCCATTGGCCACTACTATAACTGCTGTGGCTACGCTAGCAGATAATGGGGGCTAGCAAGAAGATGAGGGCTGAGCCTGCAAGCGGGGCAGTGAGGGTTGAGAATTGTGTGGCTCCTGTTTCCTGTGTCTCCAACCCAGACACCAGCGAGAATATAGTGGTATGACTCCCCCATCTATGGCTCTGTGGGTGTTCCTTTTTGGCCTCACCATGTCCTGCGTTCTTGTGTGGGGAGCAGGAGCAGAGACCCCACAGGCTTCCCTGCACCACAAATGGCGCAGCGAGCAGGGTCCCCTGCACAACAAAAAGAAAGAAAAAAAAATCACGGTGCTCCCACACTCCTTTGCGGACGTGAGGTCTGTTTTCCCTCCCCTTGAGTCCTCCTGGCTTCATGACTGGTTTTGACCTCTACAATGTGGGCAAGTGCCAGTTCCGTCCCAGGAATCAAAGGGCTTTGCAGCTTCTGCTTTGAGATTCCTGCTTTGTGACCGCCATGCCAAGAAGCCAGTGTGGCTCCTAAAGAGTAAAAGGTTCGGGGCAGGAGAACTTTGGGCATCCCAGACACAGCGGCACCAACGGGGAGGCTGATGAGAGAAGCCTTGGCTTTAGTGAGTGCAGCTGTCTGAGTGAGCCCAGGTGAAAGCAACCCAACCGACCCCCCAATCAGGGAGAAAAACCCAAATCATTGTTTTAAGCCATGTCAGCTTTGAGTAGTTTGTTATGCATCTAAGGCTAACTAGAGCACTGACGTTGTGATCTGGAACAAATTACTTAATGTCTGTGAGTCTCACTTTTCTCCTTAGTACCTACTTTATTGGTTCGTGGTGAGAATTAAATGAGAAGCTGTACGAAAATCATCTGGCCCAGAGTGTGTGCTGGGTGACTGCAGCCATCACTATTTGTAATCATACATTATGCGTGCACATATGTTCTGCCCACTTACCTCCTTATGGAGAAAAATGTTGGTGGGAGAAATATTTTCCTTTAATACCAAGCTCACTCTTAACAAACTGTTACTAAATCAGGTTCCACCTTCCTATATTGACTAATATACTTCCATTATGACCTGAAAGGCCAGGTTCAAGTTCCTTGATGATCTGTCCCTAAGCATGGTGGTGCAGGGCGAGCTGGCTCCCAACCCCAGGTCTGCAGCCACCGTGTCTTTTCCCAGTAAGCTCCAGTCCCAGTGTGGAAGCTTAGTCCAGCTCCCCAGAAGCAGCCATGCCACTGGCCACATGGGCCTAAGAACGTGCACACCAATGGCAGTAGTGTCTGTTCCGGGAGTATAGATGCTGGCAGACAACTGCTGCTGCTGTGCAGGGCCCTGAAGGAGACCCAGTGCCATTTGGGGAGCTAACCTGGGGAAACTGGATACTCAGAACAAGCTGTGGGGAGGTATGGATTTGGGGGCAGGGAGAGCAATGGACTTAGCCCACTGGATGCCTCACTGTGTGGGGAGGAGGGTGGCTGATCAAGGCCAGAGATGGGCCTTCTAAAGTGTGGGCCCTGAAAAAGGGCCTCTGTGGCCTACGTGCAGGGAGAGTTACTGGCCAAGGAATACTTTCACCCAAAATGGTGCCACTTGAAAACCAAGCTGGATTTTACAGTACATATAAAATGAATCGTATTTTAGCATACTTATTGAAAACCTGTATTGCAAAAGTCTTACTGCAGTTTTAACCTCAGACGTATCAACAGTGCAACTTATAAAACACATCATTTGAAAGTTTAATTAAATGTATTCTGTACTGATTTAGTTTTGTGAATTTTGAGTAACACATTTTCTTTTTTATTAGTTTCAGGAGTACAAAGCTATGTAATAGACATTTGCAAACCGCATAAAGTGATAACCCACCCGGCAAGCTACTACCCCTCTGACATCTTCCATAGCTGTTACCGTACCGTTGACTATCTTCCCTATGCTGTGCTCCACCTCCCGCGTCTATATATACCTATAGATTTAGTTATAGTTGACATTCAATATTCTACTTCAGCTCTTCAGGTGTATAGTGCATTCATTGGTCAGGCACCTACAGTCTATGATGTGATCCCCCTGATAAGTCCAGTGCCCATCTGGCACCTTACATGATCTTTACCACATTACTGACAATATTCCCCATACTGTATTAACTATCAATTTGTATTTAATGCCTTCACCTTTTTCACCTGCCCCCAACCCCATTCCCTTCTATCACCCTGATAGATCTACAGCCTATCTGACACCATACCTAGTTATTACAATATTGTTGACTATATTCCTTATGCTATACCCTACATCGCCATGACTAACACATTTTTTAAATTTTAACTTTTTGTTTCCATTCCTGAGTGAAAAATGGCATACATTGACTAAAAGAAAAACTTTACAATTATGTTTGTTAAAATAATTAAAACTAGAGTCAAAAGAAGTAAGCTTTCAAATGACAGTTTGGAAAGTTTGTAGCATTTATACTTCTGAAGTAATTAAAGCTTAAAACTGAATATTTGGGACACCCAAATGTATGTATGGCTCTCTTTATTTTAATTTTTAATATTAGAAGCATTTTGGGTCTTTATTTAGAAGTTTGGTGATGTTTTTGTGAGCAGAAGTAGGCTGTAGGAACTTCACTCTTGCTTATATAAATTAGGCTATGGTGAAATTAGTTCTGTTAATATGTTGTTTCACTAAAGTCGCAGTTTCCAAGAACCTATTGACAATGTTACGTGAGGACTTACTGTAGTCAGAATGATAGCTGTGTTTCTTACCGTGAGATGTGGTCACAGTGGTTTGAAAGCTATAGCACTGGAAGTCTTCTAAATATTTTGAGTAAAATATATTGCTTATTTTTGTTTTTATGAGTATCATACATGATTACTAGGGAAATATGAGGATATACAAAAAGATCAGACAGAAGTCCCATGGTGACTCCTCAGAGATAACCAAATTATGTATTTCTGTCTATTATCTATGCAAACATGTAGAAAACAAAACTGGAATCATTATATGGGGTTATATTTATCCAGTTTATAGCAGTTAGCACTATATCTCAATTATTTTCATACATTGTTAACTCAAAACTAGAATATGAATGGCTGCATAATGTTGACTCATAGGAGTGTACCCTAATTTATTCAACCATTTTCCAACATTTGATCATTTGGGTTGCTTCCAATTTTCCCTTATTAATTCACTAGGAAATATTCTCATATAAAAAATTATGTGCATCTGATTATTTCCTCAGGAAAAGACATTTGGAAAGCAGAATTCCTGAGTCAGAGGGTCTTTGGAAGTTTATCTAGGTTCAGAGAAGAGAAGTCTGTGTGCAAAAGAAAGTATTTTACTTTGCAGGGAGGGGTGGGTGTATATAGATGGCACCCATGGGAGGAGCTGAGCTGGCGGAGGACTGTAAAAATAATTCCAGCAAAAGATGAGGAGTGTTTGGGTCATGTGTGTGGTAGTCCCTCTATTAGTTTCCTAGAAGTGTCTTAACAAATTATCGCAAACTGGGTGGCTTAAAACAACAGAAATGTGTTCTCTCACAGCTCTGGAGAATTCTGAAATCAAGGTGTCAGCAGGGCTGCTCTCCTTCCTGAGACTTGGGGGGAGAATCCTTTCTTGCCTTTCCCAGCTCCCAGAAATCCTTGGCATTGCTTACCTTGTAGCTGCATCTCTCCCATCTCTGCCTCCACCTTTCTGTGGCTTTTCTTCTGTACATGTCCCTATGTATCTTCTCCTCTTCATATAAGGACATCAGTCGTTTGATTTAGGGTCCAGCCTAATCCAGCATGACCTTATTTTAACTAATTACATCTGCAAAGACACTATTGCCAAACCAGGCCACATTTTGAGGTTCTGGGTAGGCATGAATGTTGAGCGATATTTCGATGCATTGAGAGGATTGGGAGACAGTTAACCATGGGATGGGCAAAGAGCATGAGTCTATGTTTTCATTCAATAATACTTGCCCTGTCTTAACACCCAGTTTCCAGTGGACAGTGGCTTCTGGAGAAGCACAGCTGGTGACCCCTTGAGCAAATTCTTCTCTGAAGCCATGCTGCAGTGGAGGAAATCATCTTCCAGACGTGCTTCCAGCCAGACTGTGCAGGTATGATCGGCGGCAGCCTGGGAGACATGATTTTGGTGCAGGACTTCGTTAGACATACAGGTACTGTTGACCCTTGAACAATACAGGAGTTAGGGGGTACCCTATCCCGTGCAGTTGAAAATCCTGGTATGACTTTTGACTCTACAGAAACTTGTCATCCCTTGGTATCTGTGGGGCATTGGTTCCAGGAGCCCCACACACCCCAAATCTGTGGATGCTCAAGTCCCCTATATAAAATGGTGTATAGAACAATGAAGCAGTCAGCTCTCTGCCTCTGCAGATTTTCCACTTTGGATCAAAAATACTGTTTTCGATCCATGTCTGGTTGAATCTGCAGATACAAAACCTGGGGATACGGCAGGCCGACTGTATATATGCTGGGGAAAAAAATCCCTATATAAATGGACCTGCACAGTTCAAACCCATGTTCAAGGTTCAATTGTATTCCATCTCTGTGCTACTCACTAGCATATTTTGGCATAATTGGCCATAGTATCTAATACTTTAAAGAATATTTCTTTACATTTCTCCCCAAATGACCATAATGGCAATTAACAGTCAAAGAATCAAAATATAGAACTGACGGAGGTGCTTCAAACTTCTGGAAAGAATATTTTTAGTCCCTTTTTTGTATTGTGAGACAACTCAAAAGTAGGCAAAAGAACAGCTTTGCAGAAAGATTGCTTGAACCATCCTCTCTGATTGGCTGTTTTGAAAACAAAGCTTTAAAGTTGTCAGGTTGGTCAGTCCAGATGACTCAGGGTTCCCCCAAGCCCTTGTGTTCTCTGCACTTGTGTATTCTGGGAGGTTCTGGTTTGTTAAGCCCTAGTGGTTCAGAGCGTGAGTTGGACCGGCATTCAGATCTAGAACTTGCCATCTGGTGGCTTGGGCAAGTTACCTGATTTCAGTTTTCTCATCCATCCATAGTAAAAAAAAATATTAGCTACCTTACAGTGTTATTACGAGGGTGAAATGAGATAATGCAAATCAAGTGTTTGTCATGTAGAAGAGGCTCAATAAACAGTAGTGATGATGATGATGATGATGATGATGATGATGATGATATGATGACAACTATGAGATGCCAGGTCATTCTTTCCCACTGTCTTACCCAGGATACTGAATTGTATCCTCCCCCGCAGTGTTTCCTATTGTATCTGGACACCACAAAAAAATCATGTCCCTCCCTGACCTCCAGCCAGAGAGCTATGCAATGTGCCTTATATGCCAGTTAAGAAGACACAGAGAATAGCTTGTTTACATGTCATGAGCAGGTAAATACAACTTCATTCATCTAGGTTTGGAGGTTTGATTTCACATTTGTAGCTCTGCCACCAAGATAAATGTGGACCTGGGATGAAAACCAGGGGAATTGATTCGCCTTGTAGACAGCCTTGCCCCTCTTGGAAGTGTCTGTGTCTGTACTTGTCAGGCCTTCTGCCATTGCGCCTATTCAATTTGTTGCATGTCTTCCATGGGGTCACTTCAAGGCTTGAAGACACAGCTCAAAGGCACATCAAAAAGAGGTCACAGCCTGC
This sequence comes from Rhinolophus sinicus, assembly GCF_036562045.2. Taxonomy (NCBI): domain Eukaryota; kingdom Metazoa; phylum Chordata; class Mammalia; order Chiroptera; family Rhinolophidae; genus Rhinolophus; species Rhinolophus sinicus. The sequence goes on from NC_133758.1 coordinate 104,559,180, forward strand.
CCAGTGTATTAACTTGCCCAACAAATATGTCACTTAAGAAGTCAGAGGTGTTGCATTCACCCACTTGCAAAGGACGCCACATCAGTTCTGCACCTGGGCCATAGCTTTGAGAAGGAGACCCAGACGGCGGTGTCCCCACTGTGACAGACACATGCCCTGGTAAACATATGGGGGCGCTTCGCTCTCCTTATGCTTAATAAGGAGACTGGCCGTGGGCTACAGACTCAGGGAGGTTGCAGATAATTACAAGGTAATTTTTTATAATGAGTGTTTCCACTCTCAGCATGATTACCCACCCCTGGGTTGCTTGCCTGCATGTGCCTGGTTTATGTTGGGAAACAATGTCCAAATTAACCTGTGTTTTGTAAGTTAATCTCTTCTTCTCTCATGCTCCAGCTCCCTTTGGCAGCAGGTGTTAATGTAAGCCTTTCGTACAGAAGGCATATTTCCAGTTTCCTTTGGCTATAGAGAAAGCCAGGCACACAAGACTTGGCTGAATTAAAAATGAATTGTGGGATTAGTATAGACTTGGCCACTAGGGACGGCAGAGCTCACTAGCCCTGTGCAAGACTGAGGAATAATCACAGCGAAGCTTTTGTAACGCTTCATGGTTTGCCAAACACTTTTCATACAGATCATGTCTTTAATGTGCACACCAGCTCTGCAAGGTGTTAAGATGAGCCTGCCAGTGTGTTGTGCACAATATCTGATTAAGGGCACAGCATGGTTTTAGGGGTAGACTGTTGGGGGTTTGAATCCCAGCTCAGCCACTCACTAGCTCTATGACCTTAGCTATATTAATTAACTTCTCTAAGCCTTGGCCTTCTCATGTATGGAGAGAGGACAGCCCTACAAAGCTGATCTGAGAATTTAATGAAATTGCATTAGAGCTGGTCGCACAAGGCCTGCCCATAGCAAGCAGGCCATTCATTTGTTGAAAGCAAGAAATTTACAAATGATAAATGGAGATCAAAGAAACTAAGTGAAATGGCACGTGAGGTCTTCTCTTTATCTTTTATTCAGGTTTTATTTTATTTTCCTGTAATACAAATAGTGGTTTGTCTAGGTGCTCTACCTACGAACAAAATATTATGTCTGTGATTGATTACATGATTGAAAGCCAAGTTGACCTAGAAAAGTGACTCCTTTTCTGGTTCTGTAGCCTTCTAAGGGTTTCAAGAACTTCAAGAACTAAGTAATATCACCAAGTAAAGGAATACAAATATAATAGATGAGGGGTCATCTTTGTCAGAAATGCTCAAGAAATGACACAAAACCATGTTGCTTTTTTTTTTTTTTTTCCTTCGTTGAGGCTCAGGGTAAATGGTAGAACTTCCTGCTTGTCTGACTTCTGTAGATTTAAAAGAACCTCCCATGAATTTAAGATGGCTGCGCTCTAGGAGCACACACAGTTGGGAAGAGAGGATGCCCTCAAGGACCAGTCCTTCCTTCTCTATTCTCTGTCCTTGGCTGTCGCCTCTTCTCAACCGTGGTCTCCCCATCTGAAAACGGGGGTCGTAGCAACTCATCCACCCATTCACCCTTACGACCCATGTCTGAGCTAAGGAGTATGAATGCACTGGGCAGGTTATACAGTGCATGTCATGTGTGGCACTGTGATCACCAAAGTGATGTAGGTGGCCTGAACTTAGTCCGTTCCCTTCCTCCCCATCCAGAGCACAAAGACCAGGAAAGGAATTATTCTTCCCCTTCTCAGAACGCAACACCGAATTCTTAAATTCTGGGCTGCTTTGCACCAGGATGACCAGAAAAATTAAGAATTCCACTTTCCCTCTTTGTGGGCACCCGTCTGTTCATTTCTCTTGGGAGACTTTTGGCAAAAGCAAAGAAACAAAATACAGTCAATCCTCATTATTTGTGGATTCCGTGTTTGCAGATTCACTTCCGTGGTTTGCATAACAGGGCCTTCAGGATTCCTTGCCCGAATGCTTTCAGGGCCTGCAAGTCATTCTTTCTTGGAGTCACCCTCCACCTGGGGGGAGGCCAAGGGACATATTTATGGAGCTTGGACGTGTGGGCTGGGGGTCCCCGAGCAGGCCAGGCTCACAGGCTGTCTTGCGCTACTCCACCATGTTCCAGCATAGAACTCCGAGGAGTCTCAGAATCCTAAATTCAGATCTGGTTTTTCAGGTTGTTATAAGGGCATGTTTTTCAAGGGAAGAGGGTAGAACATATTTCATTTAACACTTTGTTACCTTGGTTTATAAGTTTTAAATATTTAGACATACGGTGCCCCGTCCTTCATCGTACTCCTGCCCCAGGCCTCCCAAGGAAGAGGCAGGCTTGGGGAGAAATCCGCTTTTGTTGCTTTAAGCTACCGACCTTTGGGACCTGTTTGGTACCATATCATAACCCAGTTTATTCTCTTCCACCTGGGGAGGAGGGTGGTGGGCTTCTCAGTGACAGAACCTCTGTAACCGTACGGTCTGATATCGGGATGGCAGTGTGGGTCCCAGGAGGGGCCCAACCCAGCAAGGAATCCTGGGAGCCCCTGAGAAGTGGCCTGTGGTGAGGGCTGCTGTCAGGGGCATCTCTGTAGTCTGCCTGGGGCACGATGCCCACAGCTGAGCGTTAGTCAGCTGCACTGAGTAAGTGAAGGGACAGTCAGGGTAGGGGAACCTGAATCCTGAAGATCAGGTCCCTTCCCATTTGTACACGAGGAATAAGCCCCTGGCACTTTATGGGATCTCAATGGGAGAAGGCGCATTCTCCATCCCTCTTCCATGTCCCTCTAAACTGATCGATTTTGGACATCTTGCCAAACTCAGCAAGCATGAGCTCAAATTGGATTCTTTCTAAAAGATATGAAAACATGACATTTCTTGTATTCCAAGTTTCATGAAGCAGTGCCCATGTGACCAATATATCAAATGCTATTATTATTATCTAAACTTGGTTTAGACCATTCCAGAGAAAACAAATACATTTTGTTAACAGCCTAAGTAAAAAAGCAATTATCAAAAAAATAAATCTCTTTCCAAGGCTAGAAGGGAAAACAAGCACCAGAGAAGAGAAAGGAATTTAACAAGGTATTAAGCCCAAAAGCCAGGCTAAGTGTCTCACACACATGATCGCATTTGGACCTCACCATAACCCTAAATAGTAGGTGTTATATTCTCCAATCTGTAACAGAAGTAACTGAAGAAGACGCATTCAGTAGTCTGTGTAGTCCAAGGTCAAAGAACTACTAAGTGTCAGAAGCAAGACTCAAATTTAGGTCTACCTGATCCAAACGCCCCCTTCTTTTCACATGTAGGTCTAGTTGCCTCCATTCTGAAGCTTAAAATATCGGATCGTTCATTTACTGTTCTGCATCCCTCTTTCCGAATCCTGTCCCTTTAGCAAGGTCAACAGTGGACAGGCCTCCCTCCTCTTGGACCGGGAGGGTAGACTGGCTGAAGGGGGCCAAGGGACAAATCTCTTCTTTGTGGTGCATTTCTTACAGGGTGCAGGGCACCTGGAGAGGGCACTTCTTAGATACCCTCTGTCTTGTACAGATGGTATTAGGTGTCCCGTCAGGCTCTGACAGCTGGGCAGGGAGCCCTGAGCTGACGGATCCAGGAGCCCCATGCATTTTCCTACAGAGCAGACCCAGCATCCACTCTTTGGTTACTGGTTAGAAAACTTACCTTCACATTCAACCTTGTTTTTTTCTCCTTTTAAATCTGAAGGGGGCCTTGGGGTAGAACAATAAAGCCTGATGGGATGGAGGGAAGTTTGGATAATGCATGCAAGGTTATTCCTAGACCTCAGAGAGAGGCAATTTGAAAATCACGTATTTCCTTTGAGTTTTTGGACGCTGAACTCTTTTCTATCTTCCTTTCTCCCTCTGGACTAGACCATTTTTTCCTCTGTTTGTAAGTCTCATGCGGCATGTCACCTTCCTTGCAAATCTGTTGCAAAGTTATCACACCTCAATATTAGGTTCCCTGTTCTAAAAATGTCAAAACAAATCTCAATGATTAAGTGCCGTAGATCAAGCTTGTTACTTCTCTAAAGTTGACATGAAGGATACATTTGAATTAGAAAAGTATCATCTAAGCTGCTATACCACCAGGTGGTGTCCAAACTGTATAAGCTCTAATTCGGGGGGGGGGGGGGGGGGGGTGTTTCATCTAAAGGCAACGATCTTGTTAAATAACAAGCCACATTTCATCTTATTTCATTTGGATTGAAATTTTGCCGTGAGGCATCTGAGAGTTAAACATCTCTTATAAAGGTCATCTGTGAGAGAACCTTTGATTTTTTTTCTCTTTCGATGTCTACAAACTAATTAAATATGCATGTATTGATGTGATTTTGAGCAGGGAGATTTTCATTGGTATAGAAGTGAATGTTACTCTCTGGCATAGCTTATTTGGGGCACGATGTTAAATTTCCAGATTTTTTCTGTTCCGCGTAACGAAAGACAAAGTCCAAGAAGTTATAATTCTTTGTCAAAACTAACAGCTGCCTCATGCCTCTAGGGATTTGTCTAGAGAATGCCGCCCTGTGTTCTCAACATTAAAATCCTGTGGCTTCCAGTAGCTGATGCATCTAATTTTAACACAAAGGACGCCTCGCAAACATCATAACCAAAGCTACCCTTCGAGTTTAATTTTCTTTTTCACACGTTTGTGCCCCCCGCCCCCTCTTGGTGTCAGCAGGAAGTAATCTCACCTATGGAAAGCAAGCCAGCGTCCTAACCATGCTGACAAATGGTAGGGAAATGAAAAGGCGTGGTGGGTGATTGCCGAATTTTATCCCTCTTGATTTCCAAAAGAAGAATCATGAAGAGCTTTCTTTTCCCGTTTGAGCTCCTAATCACCCAGGTGTGCAGTTTCCAATGCAGGTAGCCACGCCTCTGCATGGGAAAGAAAAAAAAAAGAATGAGATATGACTTCTCCCCTAACCTGCTAAACCCGTGGGAACCTGTCGTTAGTGAATCTTTAGTGTCAGAAATTTCTGTGGGATTGTATGTCCCGCCCCCACTCAGTACCCAGACCCTTTTGTTTTAGGGAGCTGCATAGCTTGTGGCAAACTGCTATCCGTTATTCCTCTATATTTAGCACTTCTCTGGAGAAGTGGCATTATCCTAGTCACTAAGCTGAAAGCTGCTCTAAGTAGTTTTTCACAGGTGTGTATTCACAGTCCGCTTCATGCACCCTTCATTCACCTGGCTTAAAAAAGAAAAAATCAGGTTGATGCACAGCTCACCAATGCAAACTATTGAAATATCATCGCAGAGAAAATTGACTATGATTTGCATTTTGCTAATGTGGGAGTAGGTCAAAATGTTATCTCTCTCTCTTCTCAATAATGTTTCATGGAAGGTAAATTCTACTCCCTTCCACCAGTGAAAAGCCACTCAATGACCTGAATAAGATCTGGTGATAGGAAACATATTTTCAGTAATACTGAACTCATTTTGCTGCCAGAACAAATTAGTCAGTAGCTATCGAGTATGTCACAGAGGTTTTCAAGAGGCACTTAGGAGGATGCTAAAAAAAAAAAAAAATACATCCTTTCATGTAGATTATTAAAAATGTCATGGTGCTAATGTAAAAATGCCGTGGTTTTGCTCTTTCTTACTAAAATACTGTTTCTAGTTTACAATTCTGCACCTACAAGAGAAAATGTCTTTTGAAAATGGTTCCGAAGAGAACCAGAAAGGAAATTTTGTAACTTAACCCAGAAACAGCAAGATGGAGGGGTTCTCAGATAATAGAGGCAAGGACATAGGTGGAAGGTTCTCTGAGTTCTCATCTGCATGGAAAACTGAATAAGGAAAGGGGAGTGGGCTGGATTTATAGGTAGGTTTCCTTAGATTAAAGTATGTGTATGTTAAAAACAGGAGTTCCTGAGTGAATGAAGGGCTGAATGGATGACTAGAGGAATGAATGAATGAATGAATGAATGAATGAATGAATGAATGAGTAAATGAATAAATGAATGAATGGCTATGACCAAGGGCTGTCTTTCTTCAGTATTCTTTGGCATTTGAAGGAAAAGCAGTTTAGAGCTCACACATACTCTCTTGACACGTCAGTTTCTACCACCATGTAATAGAGCAAACAGTTGCTACTTTTCTGGGCTGTTGAGAAGATTAAATAAGGTGATATGAGTAGAGCATCTAACATGATGTCTAATACGTAATCATAGAAAACTAGAGAACTGTGTGTAAAGCTATGATGCATGTGCATCGGGGTGAGGGTAGAGCTAAATACGAAAAATGCAGGCAGGAAGGCCAACTTGACTTTGTAGCCTGGTCTTTGTGTGACAGGATTGCTATCAGCTCACCAGTGAGGAAAAAGGCACTTCAGCATCCTGTACATGGTCCTTTTTCTCTTGTGGAGAGTTGGCCATGTGCTTGTAGGGACAACGAATGCATTTCTCGCAAGTGTCTGTTATAATTTGAGTTACTGGACATGGCCATAGAGTCAACAGTTTCCTACCAAAGGGTTCCCAGGGATTTTGCTGGTTCTTTTTGGCTTCTACTCATGCTTAAAAGAGATTATTAAAAGCAGCATTTGTGATTTCATCCTGCTTTAAATGTTTACAGATGCTTAACTCTTAGCTACTTTTGACATTCCAGCAGATTTAAACTCTAAGTATAAACATTTCCTCTGGGGTTTTTATTTTGTTCTGATAGTAAAAACTACAGAGGACCATGACTTAAACCTGATTTCCCTATGAGATATCCTCCAGCAATCAAAATATCCTATGTGGTTATTATCCCACTGGAAAGTACACTTCACCCGAGGGAATGTACTGTTAGAGAAAATTAAAACCTAGCTGCCCGTATGAATGCCCATTAAGTCATTAGGTGGCTCTTCAGTATTTGTGAGTTTCGTTCTCCCGCTGAGCTGCAGTGCACAAGCAGCCCTCCCAGATTCAGAGAGAAGAGCCTCCTGCAGATTTCTGCAAGCAGGGTTTTTTAAAAATCCAGGAATCCCCAAATTTAGACCTGAGCTAGACCTTGGGCATCATTCTCTTTAGCGCTCAATTTGCAGAACAGGAAACTGAGCACAAAAGAGGTTAAATGGTTTTTGCAAGCTCCACAGCTAGTTAAAGGAAGTGAGGGTTAGGCACCAGCTCCCGGCAGCATCCTGACTCCCCTGGTCCTGAAGGGGACAGGCCTAGAAAATAAATATAAGACCCGATCTTATTGTACTATAATGTAAGACTGGGTATAATGTAATGTAATGTAATGTAATATAATACCGGGTCTTGTATTAATTTTTGCTCCAAAAGATGCATTAGAGCTGATGATCCAACTAGGTCTTATTTTCAGGGAAACATAGTAATGAGAATTCTAGTGGAGGGCTTGAGATAGATTTTTCTCCCTGTTAAAAGATAGGAGTAGTACAGCAATCTCCACTCTAAATCCCAACCCCTCGATTCTTGGAGGGGTGTCAAGTGAGAGTGTGATGCCTGGTGCTGTGGTCGCCATCTTGTGACCATGAGGAAAAATCATTACCTGTGCACTAAAGATGGCAGAGAGGAAGGACTGAAGGCACCTGGGCACCTAGTGAGGTTGCTGAGCCAACAAATCACTCTGAAACCACTCTACCTCCGGTCTTATTAATCACATTCAAATGATATCTCTTAATCATTGATATCAGATCCAGAGTCTTTCCTATTTTTCGATCAATGTAAACTATGGTCTAGTTTTGTGTCTTGACTGTCAACCATGTGATAATAGTATTAAGAAAAGATTTTACTTCTTTGAGCCTCTCCTCTATCATTGAATTTTTCTTTCGTTAACTTTATTTTCTCACCCTTCTTTTATAAAAACTTATTTTCTATAAACATATTTTCTGTACAATGATACCTACAAGCTGTCCCACTTCTTACCAGATATTAAGCCCCTTCTTTCTACCTTATCTATGATTAATCAAAATTAGGGGAAACACTGAAATGTTTTTACCATTAGCCTGGACTCTCAGAGTTGAGTACTTGAGAGTTTGTGCAGGGAAAAATAAGGAAAGAGACAGAAACAGGAGGTAGGAGGGGAGAGCATGGTTGCAAGTTTTCCAATCTTTGAACATCATGGTGGATGAATCTTCCTAAAACACTGACCAGAGTACATCTTTCTCCGATTTAGAAAATCCCAAGGACTCCGCCATATGAGACTTCACCCCTTTTCTGAACATTCAGCATCTTTCAGTCTGGACCCTACTCACCTTTCTACTTGTCCTGAGTCTCACACTGTGCCCAGTTGGGTCTGCTTATTTGCCTTTCACTTTCCTTACCCATTCATGCTCTGGTCCTGTTTGTGTTGGTCCCGCATCGGGAACGATGCCTAGCCAAATTCCACTGATCCTCTAAGCTATGCTGTTCAGTAAGTTGGCACAAGCTCCATGTGGGTATGTGGGTACTGGACATTTGGCCAGTATCACTGTCCTTTACACTGAAATTTTAACTTAATTCCATTTGAATTTAAAAGTGACAACTGAAATTAAACATTTTTACTGTATGAAAGACATGGTTAAGAACATGAAAAAGCATGCCCCCGACTGGGAGGAAATATTTGCAAAGCATATATCTTATAAAGGACGCATATGTAGACTATATAAGGAATGCAAGAGTGAGAAAATAATTAGAAAAATGGGCAAAAACGTTGAACAGATATTTCGTCAAAGACATAGGGTTAGCAAGTAAGCACATGAAAGTTGTTCAACGTCACTAGCCAGTAGGGAAATGCCAATTAAAACCACCGAGAGGTAGCACTACATATTTATCAGAACAGCTAAAATAAAAAATAATATGAAATGTTGGCACAGATGCAGGGAAACTGGATCTCTCACATTGCTGGTGGAAATGTAAACCTGGGGAATCTGGCAGGTTCTTATTAAACAGGCATTTACTACACAACTTAGCAATAACCCTTCTAGGCATTTCTCCTAGAGAAGTAAAAACGTCACACTTTGGAGTTAATACTGGAATGAATTAAGACTTTGGGGGCTGTTGGGGGGGGAATGTATTTGTATGTTATAAAGAGATGTATTTTGGGGAGCCAGTAGCAGAATGCTATGGACTGAATTGTGTTCCCCCAAGTTAATATGTTGAAGCCCGAAGCCCAATGTGACTATCTGGAAATAAGGTCTGTAGGTGGTGATTTAGGTTGAATGAGGTCATAAGCCCTAACCTGATAGGACTGTGACCTTTGAAGAAGAGGAAGAGAGCGAGATCTCTGTCTGCCATGTGAGGACACAGTGGGAAGGTGGCCATTTGCAGCTCAAGCAAAGAGCTCTCACCAGACACTGAACCTGTGGGTACTTTGACTTTGGACTTGCTGTCTCCTGAACTCTGTGAAAATAGATGGCAGTTGTTTAAGCCACCCAGGCTATATGATTTTGTTATGGCAATCAGAGCAGACTGAAACACAACTACTTAGATTATCTATTTCTTCTTGAGTGATCTTTGGGAGATGGTTTCTTTCAAAGAATTTGTCTGTTTCATCCAAGTTGTCAAATATATTGGCAAAAAGTTGGTCATAATATTTCTTTATCCTTTTAATGTCTACAACCTCTATGGTGGTATACCCTCTCTTCATCCCTTATAATTAGCCATTTGCATCCTCTCTCTTGTTTTCTTGAACAATCTAGCTAAAGGCTGATCACTCTTGGCAAATAACCTACCTTTGAGTCCAGTGATATTCTGTTTTTGTTTGTTCCTATTTAATTTTCTGTTTTTTATTTTTGTTGTTATCTGTGTGTTTCCTTTCCTCTGCTTACTTTGAATTTAATGTGTTCATTTTCTAGTTCCTTAAAGTGTAAGCTAGGTCACTGATGAGAGAGTTTTTTCTAATGTAAGGATTTAAGGTTATACATTTTCCTCTAAACAATTGTGATATTGTGATTTATAATAAGATATACATATTTGGTCTTTGTTTCCATTCCTGGACCGGAGCTTCTAAAACTTTGGAATATCCTAAATTATTAAGTGTGATAAAAAGTGTCTTTTGTTATTCATAACTAGCCCCTTTCAACCACACTTGAGTTTATGTTAATGAGGTAACTTTTGAAGAGCACATAAGGATGGGAGCTGGTTGCCAAGGGAACCAACCAGGTGATTAGAGGACTGAACTTCCAGCTCCACCTTAGACTTTCTGGAGGGGAGCAGGGCTGGAGATTGATTTAATCACCAATGGCCAATGACGTAATCAATCATGTATATATAATGAAGTCTCCATAAAAATCCCTGAAGTCATGGGGTCAGAGAGCTTCCAGGTTGGTGAACATGTGGAGGTCCTGGGAGGGTGGCACGTACACAGAGTGCATGGGGCTCCATACTCCTTCCCCATATCTTGCCCTACTCATGTCTTCCATTGGCTGTGCCTCAGTTACATCCTTTGTAATAAACCAGTAGTCTAGAAAGTAAACAGCTTTGCTGAGTTTTGGGAGCTGCTCTAGTAAATTATTAAATCCCAGGAGGGGGTCATGGAACCTCCAATTAATAGCTGATCAGAAGCACAGGTAACAACCTGGATGTTGGACGATTGTCTAAAATAGGGGAAGTCTTTTGTGACTGAGCTGTTCAGCTGTAGGATCTGACACTATCTTCAGGCAGATGGTGTTAGAACTGAGTTACATTGTAGGAAAACCAGCTGGTGTCTGAGAATTGCTTGGTATGGGTGAAAAAAACACACACCCATCTGCTTGATGACCACAAGTGAAGTATATTTAGAATTGTAGTAAAGGAGAAACAGGAGTGTTTTTCCTTTACTATGTTATTTGAGCAACATACCACAAGTTTTCATGTATCTTGCTTTCATTTGCATTGAGTTAAAAATACTTTCTAATTTCTCATGTGACTCTTTGACCCATGGGTTTAGAAGTACATGTTTTAGTTTCCATCTTGTAACATTTTTCTTCTACTAAAGGACTTTTTTGCATGTATCAAAAATATTAATCTCCATTTTTGAAGGATATTTTTACTGGATAAAGAATTCTAAGTTGACAGTTTATTTTCCAATACTTTAGAGATTTCACTTCATTCTCTTCTGGCCTTCATTATTTTTGATAAGAAATCTGTCATTTCTTTTCCTTATTCCTCTGTGTGTAAAGTGTCTCCCCTTTCCCCAAGCACTTACCTCCCTCCCCCCTACTTCTTTTAAGATTTTCTTTTTTATCGGTTTTCAGCAATCGATTGCAATTGAGTTGCATTGTTTTTTTTCCTCACTAAATTTTTTGTGTGTAGTTTACTGAGCTGCTTAGACACCTACATTTATAGTTTTCTTCACATTTAGATAAATTTCAGGCATTTTTTATTAAAGTATTTTTCTGTCTCTTTACTCTCCCACCACAAATCATATATATCTACCGGTGGTGCCAAAAAATGGACACATTGTAAGAGATGTTATCTATGTATTACTTTTCAAAGTTGAATTGAATTACGGTAGCAATGGGTCGTATGACGTTAGCTCAAAAGGGGTCGTTAATCAAATGAATGCTAGCGTAATTCATTGTATTACAGTTTTAATACAGTTTTTTCCTTTCTTAAAATGTGTATACATTTTTTTTCCATTTTTTTGGCACCGTGTGTGTGTGTGTGTGTGTGTGTGTGTATGTGTGAGTATATACACACATATATACAGTGGAGGTGCCAAAATAATGTATACAAGTGGACACTGGTCAACGTTGCTCAAGCTGTTGTTCACCATAATCAGAAGTATCTGGATGCTGATGGTAACCACTTTGAGCACCTCTTGTAATTGCAGAAGTCAAATGTGACTTGTATTCATCTTTTGTTATCGGTATATATTGAGTATGACAATTTTAATAGTTTTTTCCTTACTTAAAATGTGTACACATTTTTTTGGCACCCTCTGCATATATGGCTACTTGGTGTTGACATACAAATCCCTAATGTCCTGTTCATTTTTTTTTTTTCAGTCTTTTTTTCTTTGTGTTTCATTTGCTTGCAGTTTCTGTTGCTATGTTACCAAGTGGATTAAGCTTTTCTTCTTCTATGTCTAATTTGTTAATCCTATACAGTGGATTTTTCATATCAGTTATGTTTTTTATCTCTAGAAGTTTGATTTGGGATCTTTTTGATATTTTTAATTTCTCTCTTCCTCATGCTCAAGCTGTCCTCTACCTTCTTAAACCTGTGGACTATAGTTTTAATAGCTCTGTTAATAGACTTGACCACTAATTCTGTCATGTGTGTCATTTTTTTGTTCTCTTTCTATTAGTTTTTCTTCACAATGTGAGAAGTATTTCCTGGCTTTTTGGCATGCACAAATAAACAAAAGCATATATAATGTATATATACAAGTTAAAGATAAAATAAACACATGTTTGAAAATCCAAACAGCTTATTATTTCAAAAAGAATTTTCCTGCTTGATGGAGCTAAACACCTTTTGATATTTTGTTGGCCATTTTTTTTGTGTCTTCTTTCATAAAAATACCCATTTATGGCTTTTATCCATCTTTCAGTTGTCTTCTTTGTCTTTCTTTTATTAATTTATAGGATTTTTGAGGCCTTTTGGAGTCTCATTTTTTGTCAGTTTCATTTTAAATTTCTTTCCACACTTTATGGCTTTTCTTTCAATAGTATGGTTGTTAAAACATTTTTATTTTAGAAAATTTCAAACATGTATAAAAGTAGAGAGAATAGTATAATAACCTCCCATGTATCCATAACCTAACTTGGATAATTATTGACTTACAGCCAGTCTTGTTTTATCTGTCATCCCTATCCATTCCCCTTATCCATGGATTACTTTGAAGAAAATTCCAGACATCATGTAATTTCATCTATGTGTCTCTGAAGATAAGAACTCTATTATTTGGAGACTCAGCTTTGCGTGAGCTCTGTTCTTATCCAGCCTACACAGGCTGAAGGCTTTCCTCCTCTCCCTCAAACCTAAGCTGTAGGCTTCTAAGGAGCGTTTGTGTCTTGGCTAACCAGATGGCTTAAGACATAGGGGGGGGGAAATCCTTTCCATTATATTGTGTTCAAAGCACTAGAAATCATTTAGTTTAGTATACACATGCTGCTTAGATACTTACCAATAGGTGTGTTTTATGCTTGTATGTTTTTTACACATGCGTATTTGTTTTATCACTATCCATTTTTATCTGTAAGTTTCTAAAACATATGAGCTATTCCTATTTGCCTTGTTTGAAATAATGCCCAGCCCAATGTGATTAAGAAGTAAATATGTGATAAATTCTATTTGATGAAAACGTCCTGGGGATTGTTAGGACATCACGAGGAAAATGAACTCAAGTTTTGGTTTGATTTTTATAAGTAATTCTAATGGCTGTAAGAAGAAATTTATCATATATGGAATAAAAATGTGGGAATGTTTCCTGTTCTACTCATTTCACTTTTCTTTCTTTCATACCTAGTCCAGGTTGTTCATGCATTGCATGTTCAACTTTTAAAAGCATATTTAAAAGTTCAGCATGTTCCGTTTAAAAGCATGTGGTTGTACTATGAATAAAGGCACTACAATGATCTTACTGTTATAGAAGAATCTAGAAAGAGCATTCTGTCACTCAGTCCCTTAAAACGCCTCCCCCCTTAAAATGTATTATCAAGTTGCTTCTTCTAAAGTAGTCGCGTACTTTGTCTTTCAGAGTTTAACAATTCCATTTATATACCTCTCCAAAATCGTGTTTTAATTGTTATTTTAAACAACGTTCCATTAGTGATTTTGTCTGCTGTTGTTTTTATATAAATATCTAAATGCAATGATTCTATGCCAGGGGGGAAAATACAACTCTTTTATTGTTATAGTATTGTTCACTTAAAAAAGGGTTTGAGATGATTATGTACCAGGCAGTGTGTCAAAGAGCAACTGAAAAGACTGGCACATACTCATGAGCTTTTTCTGTCTTTTTCCCTTTGGTTTCTTCCTGCTTCGTGTGCTTTGTGGGGCTCTCATTGTTTGCAGCTCTGTCTCTTCGTCAGGGCCCGCTTGACACATTTGATCCAGAATAGCTCCTCCCTTCCCTGGACCGCTGCTTGCACAGCTGTGTGCCTGTAGCTCTGCTCGCCCGTATTGCATGGTTGTCTGGCAGGGAGAAGAGTTGTGTGTCCTTTTGATACTTGTATTTGTCCTTGACTAATCCAGTGCTCCCAGGCTTCCAGCTGAAGCCCATTCTCTGCAGTTGTACTACAAGGAATCTTACGGAGTACAGGGCCTTCGCTGAGCTCTGGAACCTGGGTTGAATGTGTTTTCTTGGCCACTTTATGTTTAACAATTGATTGCTGATTCTTGTGATGGTCTCACTACAGAGGTGAACACAGGGCTGAGCAGGGCCAATCCAAGTCCCACATACGTTCCGTTTGGGATGGATAAGTGCCGCGTCCAGCGCAGACAGGAGGGTTAGGCCTGAGGGGGAAGGGTAGGAGATTAAGACACAGAGACAGGAAAGTTGGGATCGGGAGGTCCATTATTTGGAGTGTCTCCAAATAATGCACTTTTCATTTCTCCACATAAACACATGCAAAAATGACCAGGTCTTAATCTCAAGCCAATATCAAGTTAAAATACTAACATTGCTATTTTAAAGATGGCCATTCCTTGATTTGGAAAATAAACAGATAGTTCCTTCTCTCATATGGCCATTGTCTCCCGTGTGCATGTGACAAATAGGAAAAAAAGAAGGTTCTGTAAACAGACAGTGCCGAATAACAAACTTGTGTAAATCTTTTCCCAGTCACAGTTATAAGGGTTCCCCCCCCCCCAAAGTTACAGTTGTATGATCAGAACGAGTCTTCTGAATGAGTGGAGTGATACTCATTTGAAATATAATTTAAAGGGTACCAAAAAAGGGTACCTAGTCCAAAATGTTTTCTCCACATCCATATCACAGTGCCTGAAATTCACGGTACACTCTTGGGAGCTAGAGTGTCTCCCAGGTTTCAACCTCTAATAGTTTCAGTGAGAAAGGTAACTCATGAACAGATTAATCAACATTATCACCTTGTGTAAGATTTTCCATGGCTTCATATCTCCTTTCAGAGACCTAGGAGTTTGAGATTGGAAACAGGAGTTGGGAGGATACATCTAAAGCATGAGGTTCTCCTTGAGAAGGACCAAAAGATGAAGAAAACTAGTAATCAGAGGCCTGTTATATCCCTAGCAACGCAGGGACACAGGCAGTTTATCAGCCAAGCCTCTGGTAGTGGCAGGAACAAAACCAGATTTAAACAAAAGGGTTGTTTGTGTTTAAGTCAGGCTAACTAAAAAGTCTAGATGTTATTCTAGGTATGACTGGATCTGGGTGCTTGAACTATGCCTTCAGAATCTCGTAACATTTTTTCTTCTGAGGTATCTTTATTCCCAAGCAGGTTCTGTCCTCTACACGGGATCTCCAGGTTTACATGGCCCCGATTTAGGTTTGCCATCTCAAAAGGAGAAGTGTACTCTCTCTCCCAACACCCCTATCTATGGAGAGCAGGATGTAAGCTGACAAGGGCCTTGCAGCCTGCCAGGTCATTCAAGGGAGGCCTCGCCTCTGCATCTTCCCCCAGAAAGAACAAGATAACACAAATACAGCCGCAGGGCATAAAACCTTACAAATAGTACAGAAAGTCTCATGCCTAGCCCTCCTTTCGGGGACTTTACCTTACCTTTGTGCTTACACCTTATGTCTCCCCATTTGGCCCCGAAGGATGGCTGGTTAGTCAGTGACGGGTAAGATTCCCCACGGGGGGAACGACCTAAGCCAGACACAGCCGCATAGGGGCCATCTGGAGATTGATAGAGGTGTGCCCCAAAAGATGGCTGGTTAGTCAATGACGGGTAAGATTCCTCAAGGAAGGAACGACCTAAGACAGGCACAGCCGCATGGGGCCATCTAGAGAACTCGACCCCAAAAGATGGCTGGTTAGTCAGTGACGGGTAAGATTCCTCAAGGAAGGAACAACCTAAGACAGGCACAGTCACATAGGGGTCATCTAATTACTTACGGGGTTAATAGAAGGAGACTTAGATCTCCACCTTCCCCCCGGCTAAGGAGAGTTTCTACCTCTGTGGCTATGTTCAATGATGTGAGTAATTCTATGATGTAATAACATCAGTTCTCCATCTATTCTTATCAATAAGTTTGTACATAAAGGTTTTGTCCCAGGGGAGGTACATACAACAATTACTATTACATCATGACACTTTCGACAGACAAGGGTGATTGGTTTAAATCTATTTTCTGGTATGACATACGAGACTCATAGACTGCGGCTTAAAACAAAAAGAAAAGGGGGAGATGTGGAGAGCAGGATGTAAGCTAACAAGGAACTTGCAGCCTGCAAGGTCATTCAAGGGAGGCCTTGCCTCAGAATCTTACCCCAGAAAGAACAAGTTAACACTGTTACAGCCACAGACATACAAACTTGCATATTCACAGAACAGTATGTTCTTCTAATACTAGCTGGTATAGGCAATTGTTCTAAGACTGTATAAAAACCATGTGAACAATAAAAACTGCACCACTGCTCTGCCATCCATGGACAGTGGACCTCCCGATCCCAACTTTCCTGTCTCTGTTTTTTCTTAATCTCCCACCCTTCCCCCTCAGGCCTAGCCCTTCTGTCTGCACTGGACACGGCACCTATCCATCCCAAAGGGACGTATATGGGACTTGGATTGGCCCTGCTCAGCCCCGTGTTCACCTCTGTAGTGAGACCGTCACAAGAACCCATGAAGGCACTGGACTACCTGGGTAGAGTCAGAACAGTGAATGATAAGAGACATAAAAAAGGAGGGTGTGTTTGTTTCCTAATGCTGCTGTAACAGATTTCCATAATCGAAAGGCTTTAAGCAACACAAATCTATGATTTCGTAGTTCTGTGGATCGTAAGTCTGATAGGGTCTCACCAAGCTAAAATCCAGGTGTCTACAGGGATGCATTCTTTCTCAAGGCTGCAGGGAAGTGTCTGTTTCCTTGCTCATACAGGCGTTGACAGATTTAGTGCCGTGTGATTGTAGGACTGAGGTCCTCATTTCCTTGCTGGCTGTTGGTCATGGTCACAGTCAGTGGTGCCTGCATTTGCTTTCTCATGGCGTCTTTTATCTTCAAAGTCAGCAACAGTAGGTCAAGTCCCTGTCTTGTTCTGAATCTTTCCTGCCTCTTCTTCCATTGGATTTGTCTGACCATTGTTGGGAGAGGGTCTTCTTTTTAAGTGCTCATCTGATTAGATTGGTCCCACTTGGATAATCTAGGATGATCTTCCCATCTTAAGATCTGTAACCTTAATCAGACCCACAGAGTCCCTTCGGCCATGCCCACTAACGTATTCAGAGGTTCTAGGGATTAGGATGAAGGAGGTATCTTTAGGAGGGGTCTTTATTTAGCCTGCCAGAGTGGGTGGGAAAATGCCAAAAATAAAGGATTGACTCCATCCTTTTCAAGGAGTGAAGTAGTTGTAACTGAAGCTTTCAAGCGTGCCCTCACACAGAATGTCTCTAAGTGGAACTTAAGAGCTGATTTGGAGGGAGGCCCCCAGTTCCTGTATTCTTGACTGTAGCAAACAATCTGCCCTGTCTGAAAAGGTTGTCCACCCCCACTGAGTACTCCGCGTGGGCTGAGCAGGGGGGGGGGGGGGAGGGAACTCATGGAATGCAGAGGAGGAAGGAGACAAGGGTCTTGTCAGCCAGACCAGCCAAATCAGATGTAGGGTCAGCAGGATACTGTTAATATACTTGGATAAGGTTGCCAGCTCGATGGAACCCAAGAATCTCTGCAATGACACAGTCCTTTAATGACACATTTTACTGTAGATCATTAAAACTCGCATTGTGTTCTCTCCAGGATCCAGTCCCACTTCAGTCTTGATACCATGGGTGCTGTGGGCATCTTAGCTGATTTCTGTTAGTTGATTGGTTGCATCTAGTGATTAACTTTCTGGCCCAGGAATCCTCTAACTTCTAATCTTAAGCTCACCTTTGTTACAAGATCAGTGTCTAAAGTTTACCTTAGTATTCTGTAATAACAATTAATCACTGTATTAGTCTATGAGCTCTCCAGTATCATGTAACCATCTGTTCATCATTTGTCAAAAAAACTTTTGTTGAAAATAACTAAGCTTTGGGATTCAGGAAAACCCCCCAAATCAATGTTATTTCTCTCACAGTTGGGAAATTAATTTTAAATTATTCATGTTAACACTCTCCAGATAAATTGAACTTTTAGAGTATTTAAGAAAAGCTTAATAAAATCAAGCTTTTACATTACTGGATTTCATTTTTAAAATATTAACCGTTTTCACATTAACCATTGCTTTATGACGTACACAGCCATCTAATCAACAACTTCAAGAATCATTCATCTTAATGTGGAAAAAAGTAAATTATTAAAATTTTAACATAGAACATTTTTTTTAACTTTTGTTTATTGCTACATGACTCACTACATAAGTGGAGGAGGCTTTCTGTTACATATCATATAAAGAAATGGTAGGTAAGATAGTTTTTGAAAAATATCTCTTAAATGCATGGCTGAGCTTACAGGAAAATAAGGAGCGTTCTCTCAGGGCAGCGAAATATGACAGCAGGAACCCAGAGAGGCAGTGAGCTCTGCAGCTGGCATTGCCCTGAAGGCATCTGCCAGGTGCCTGTGGCTTGAGCTTGGACCTTTCCTTCGGTGGCCATGTCATCTATCCTCCACACCAGAGGGCTTGTGAAGTGAAAGGTAGTGTTAATAATATACTGGGAATTCTGCTCCTGCTTGGGATGTAGAAAACCATGAGAGACTGTCACTCCCATCCTAACAAGAAAATGCTGACCAGTGTATAAAATCATAACTTCCCTGAGCTCATCAGAGGGCTGAGGTCACATGGCAAGCGGAAACTGAATTTCAAAGAGTAAAAAGTTCCCCCAAGGAGAGTCAGGACACAGAAATTGTTTTACCTTTGACAGTATGTGAGAGGAAGAGGCAGCTGCCATAGAGTGGGGAAGAAGAAATTAAAAAAATAATAAAATAATCCCTAAGACTGAGTAAGCATTAACTAGTATGTCAGTTTAGAATAACTGGGGGCCTAACAGTTTAGAATAACAGACACAAGGGGGGTTTATTCCCACTCCTGAGCTCCTCTCCAAGGCCTCCCCTGGCTTCCTTTGAGAAGCACTGGTGTAAGATCCAAAGGCAGGAGAGAGCCCCATTTGGTGGCACAGGATACAGGAAAACTCACTGCCACCGTGCCCTGATGCTCTTTTCATGGGAAGCAGCTACTTAAGCTGTTGGAAAGAACTAGCAAAGCTTCTGGCTTCCAGCACTGCTGAGGAAGGGTGGAGGCAAAGCCATCTGCCTGTGGAGGAAGGACAGTGCACCCTTCTTCCCACATTGATCGTCAAGCAAAAAGTTACTGTTTCTGGGGAAAGGACAGAAGCAACAGCCATCTGCCCCTGCAGAGAGTCAGTGAAACTCCTTTGGGCCCAAAGGCTGCACCAATAGAAAGCGCAGATCTAGTCCTGGGGAAGGTCAAGGACCTGTGTGGTCCAGGGAACCCATCCGTGTAGTCCATCTGACCTGCCTCTCGGCGCAGAACAGGTGAAGGATTTGGAAGGGACAGAAAGAAACTACCCAGCATGATTAAAACTTGTGAGAGAAAATCATATGTATGATAAAGGAACAAGAGGCTATGAAAAACAACACAGTGGACTTTAAAGATAATGAAATGAAACTCTGAAAATGAAACAATGAAGTTACAGATTCAATTCAGTTGATAAACAGCAGATTAGATAAATTGCTACTAGTTGATAGATAAGCAGCAGAAGAGAAAATTAGTGTTGCCTACATTGTATCTGGTACTTTCTAGAGTGGAGCAGCTGATGGCCCATTCATGGACATGTTCACTTTACAACAATCCAGACTAAGAGAATAAGCAGAAAGGCACCTGTAGATGTATGTGCAAGGAGTTTTATCCCAGCATAATTCACAAAAAGCAAAAGCTGTGTAACAATTTCAATTTCAATTGAGGAGTAATGAATTAAGTTACTGTAGATTCAAACAATGGAAGTTTATATAGCCATTAAAAAATCACGTAAAGAATTTGTAATGATATGGGGAAATATTCATACAACTTCATTCCAAAACATAGGTAGCTTTCTAATTGTCTTCAGTTATAAAAGTAAAATGCAATCATTTTTAAAAATTACACAATACAGAAAAATTAAAGTAGTCATAATAATTTCAACACACAAAGATAGAGGTCCAAACAATTTTTTTCCTACACATATGTTCATATTCCTACATATCATAAATTGAAAAAAACCCAACAAAAAACCAGACTGCTAAACTGCTAATTCCCACAGGGAGAAAAATACAACAAAAGTGTTAAAGTACTTATTCATGCTGGTGGGAAGATGGATGATTTTTCTTTTACTTCTTTTTTTTTTTATCTCCAACATGTCTACCGTTACCATGATAAGAAAAACATCTTAAATAACATAAATGCTGTAAATGATTTGATATTAAGCTAACTTATTACTATCTCTTTCAGTCTTTGAATACAGAATATAAAAAATAGACATATTCCCTTTGCAAAATGAGGAATAACACTCATTAATCACTTTGCTGTCTTCCTCCTAATGAAGACATGCAAATGAATATGCAAACAAGCCGAACTTCTGTCATGAGACTGACAGGAGGCTCTGCAAAAGCGAAAGTAATGATAGAATTTGAAAAATAGGAGGGCAGAGGAAGTTTAGCAGTGGTGGAAGATTTCTGTTTTGTTTTTGTTTGTTGTTGTTTTTTTTGCCCCCCTCTCCCACCCTCCACCCCCCACCTCCCACCCCCCACCCCCATTTTTTAAGCCATTGTTTCTCAGTCTAGTTGTGTAGGACACTAGGACACAGTTCCCGGGCCCATGCTGGTGTTATGAGCCTTGCGTGCCATCTCCCTCCCCCCCCCCCCCGACGGTTGGTCGGGGCCCCCCCTTATAGAAGCTCACGATGGCTGCCGGCCACTTATGCCAGCTGTGGGTGGCCCCAAGATTTCCATTTTGAATGCCTCAAAATAATTGTTTTAACCTGATAGTGCTCTAACAATGGTAAAATAAGATCACAATCAGCATTAAGAAACAAAGGCTAGTCCTTGAGCTATGACACGTAGAGTGTAACAGAGTGTGCATGTGAAGCTGCCGATCAAAGTGCTAACGTATAAAGTCGTAATATTGTTCAGACGTCCCCCTTAGTCTTGCCACCTCGTCCCATGCAACTGCTTGGCACATTCAGTCGCTATTACCCATGTATGACCCTAGGACGTTCTTACCTGTTTAGCACACATTTAGATCAACACTGAAAAAGTCAGTTCAGCATTCAACCGGGTTGTCTCCACAAATCTAAATGTTCACATGTCTAGAAATACAAATTGAGTAAACTCAGTGTTTTTGAAGATCACCAGCGTCCAACAGAAAAGGCCTGAACGTCCCAAGAGGGTACGGAATCTTAGGTTCTTGATATAACTGTCCCTAAGAGAAGTGGAGCTAGGCTCATAGAAAATTAAATTCCTTGGACAGGGCAGACGAGAGTAGACAGCATCCTATTGTGTTAATTCTGTGCCTGCTCTTGTTTGTGGAAAATCAGGACAGCCTGCTGCCTTTCAATAGCTTGGGAAACCAGAACAAAGATAAACACTCCATTGAATTCTACAAACATGTTTGAAATTCTGTTACAGGAAAGGTTCTTGGGTTAGGGAAGGGAGATGCAAAAATGGTGAAACGCCATCACTGCCCTCCAAAATCTTCCCATCACCCAAGAAATCCCGGTAGAAAGACAACTGCAAAACGTGACGGGTTTTCTTTTAAAGGGATGAATTGGTGGTACGAGTATGAACAGGAAGAGAGGATGAAAGGTCAGTCACTAGCAAGGGGCTGTGATCACAACTGCAGTGATCATGACCGCGCCACCCCGAGCAGGGTCCGTGGAGTAGAATCACCAGGCGCTCGCGAGAGAGGCCGATGCTCAGCCCCCCCCCCCCCACAGCCCCGACCTCCTGAATCAGAACTTCTGAGGGTGGGTCCCAGTTTTCACAGCTGTCCATGAAGTACTTATAGGTTCTAAAGTTTGAGAAGCACCATTGCTCTGATGTAGACACTTGTGATATAAGAGGACATGACCTTCCTGTTGTTCATTGAGTAACGCACAATTTTAAAATTGATGATTACGGTGTATATGGTTATTATAGAAAAATTAGACAATCTGGAGGCATACAAAAGATGAAAAAAATGCCTACGTATTATTGGGTATAGTTTTCCAGAGAAACAGAACCAATAGATTTTATACACACACACACACACACACACACACACACACACACACTTCATATTTTTGCTGATATGTATTGGCTCATGCCAGGTCTTTATAGATGGAGGATTATGCTCTGGAAGCTGCTGAGTCCCAAATCTGCAGCGTAAGTCAGTGAGCTAGAGACCTAGGATAGCTGATGGTTTATTTTCAGTCCAAAGGCTGATGTTTCAGTTCAAGTCCAAAGGTGGGAAAATAGCTGACGTCCCAGTCTGATGGCTGTCAGGAAGAATCCTCTCTTAATGAAAGGGAGGCCCAGTTTTTTTGGTCTAGTCAGGCATTCAATGATTGAACGGGACGTCCCCTACCCACATTAGGGAGGACAGTCTGCTTTACTCGTTCTGCTGATTTAAATGTTCACACCCTCCCAGAAACACCCATAATGTTGTTTCACTAAATATCCGGGCATCCATGGCCAAGTCAAGTTGACACAAGATTAACCATCATACCTGAATTAACTGCTGTAAAGATTTTGATTGATTTAACTTGCCACCTTTTCAGTGTCAACCCTGAGGAATGCGAGTGTATGTAGATGAGGATAAATTCTTTGGGTGTAAGGAGTCAGTGAAACTACTTTTTGTCTCTCTGCTCTACCACCATTGGAAGTGGAAAACAGGTGCTTTCACCTATGATTCTACCGTGTTTCCCCGAAAATAAGATCTAGCTGGACCATCAGCTCTAATGCATCTTTTGGAGCAAAAATTAATATAAGACCTGGTTTTATTTTATTATAAGACCGGGTATGATGTGATATAATACCGGGTCTTATATTAATTTTTGCTCTAAAAGACGCATTAGAGCTGATGGTCTGGCTGGGTCTTATTTTTGGGGAAACATGGTACCTCTTTTTCTCCAAGCGGAGGTTTCATTTTCATATATTCATAACACCTAAGATGTTGAGAGAGAGAAAAAAAGAAGTTGAGGGTTTTCTTTCCCCAAAGCAATTTTTGTAGCTGTGGCGTGAAGTATATCTCTGGCATAAACATCACCCTCCGACCCCATCTGAGCTGAAAATCCCATTTCTAATCTTCTTTCTGATTGAGAAATGATAGAGTGGATTTGCTGAAAAAGTCTGCCTTCCAGACAGCTGGCTGCTCTTTTGGGAGGGGCCCTAAAAGTGCGTATTGTTTTTGCGTGTTCATCATGAAGTGTGCTCTACAAATCGTAATGTGGACTAAAATTTGAAGAAGAACCGCCCCCATGCTGATTGAAAATTTTGTGTCCCAAGGTTAGATTATATTCTGTTTCCTCACATTGCAGTGGCTGTGGTCACATAGTCTTATAAAAGGTCTTCACAAGAATTTGATTCTCTCTCCTTCCTTCATGAGCAGAGACAGTCCTGACAAAACCATGGGGCGACACGAGGCCTCGCCATTCCCAGTTGACTCCTTCGACAGTATCATCTCTTCTCTAAATCCCATCTTTCCCATCAATGGTTCCAAACTTTAGTAGCACATTGAAGTCACGTGGTAGTTTTAAAAAATACTGATGTTTAGTTCCCACCCACGGAGATTTGATTGCGCTAGGATGCAATCTGGGCATGGGGATTTCTAAAAGCCTTTGGGGGATTGTAATGTGCAGCCAGGGTTGCAAACCACTGCCCTAGGACATTTATTACTACAAAGTGTGGCGATGCACCATCGGTGTCACCTGGGAGCTTGTTAGAAATGCAGAGCTGGGGCCTGCCCCACACTGGCCGATGTCTGAATCTGTTTTAATGAGACTCCCAGGAAATCTGGAGACACGTTAAAGGCCGCATAATCCTGTCCTATGAATTGGACTTCCCCTTGGAATTAAAATCAGATTTGGAGAGAGGGAAACTCACTCAGATGAAAACAGTTACTTGGTTTAATGCCTGAGGTCCCCCAGAGGTGTTTGAATTCTAACAGGTGTTCACAGCACTGTATGGTTAAATCAAAGAAGTGAGAGTTCTAGTTATGGAGCTTCCAGTATCTGGGAGCTGGAGAGGATGGAGTTTTTGAGCAGAAGCATTGTTGGTTCCTTGAAAGCCCCTCACTTGGGCACATGCCATCTTGGTCTCCCTAACACTATGCCTGCACCTGCCCAGGTCCTTAGAGACGGACCACAAGTCTTGTGCGCTCTCCAGAGCCTGTCCTGCACAAAGGATTATGTTTTAGGCAAGGAAAATGATAATATCCGTCTAGGTCCAAATGGAAAAACATGTAAAGTATTTGAAAGACTTCATTTCTCACCCAACTAAAGGCTCAAACAGGAAAATATTTACCAAAGAAGCAGAAAGAAGCTTCAGTCAATGTTCTTTTATCGTGTTTTGAGAAGAATCAGTCAAAGCTGGGTTCACATCAATGCCTGTGACCTTGATAAGTTATTTACTCTCTTTCATTTGTGGTTCCTTAAGCAAATACAGTGCGGATGACAATACCAATTGCTAGGGTGGTCGTGCATTTTGATGAAGACGTAACATGAGTTTTCTGGTCTGTTTTACCAAGTATAAAATGGACCTCATGGTTCTCACTTCAGGACTGTTGTGAATATACGAGTATGTACAGAGTGCCAAGCACAGTAAATGACTATTATATGGAAGGTGCTGTTTCTACGTCACTCGTGGCAGAGAATGTGCTGAGAGTGGTAATAAAAGTAATGGCAGAAATCATCATGAAATGTTTTTCTCCCCTTTGTCTTGTAAGGGCCACACTTGGCAGAGAGATGCCTTTACTCTTTCACTACACCCTACTTTCAGATTTTACCAGGATTTTTATTCACGGAGGTGGGGGTAAATGTCCTAATGGTATTACTATCGTGAGAGAGAGAGAGAGAGAGAAAGAGAGAGAACTTGAGTGTACTTTTTATGTTCCACACGCAACTCCCCCGAAGTTCTAAAACATTCTCCCCATAGCAACATCCACTTTCTCCCCAGGAACTGCTATAGGTACAAAGTACTTGAATACACTAGCACCATTTTATTTTATATAAAGATGAGGTGTTGTCATCTCTGTGTTAAGGAGCTAGAGAATGATAAAAGTTAACACTTTGTAAGCGGGCATTTTCCCGCCAAATCGCGTCGTAACGCGGGGCTTTTTTGACATTTTCTCGCCAAAATTAGACTTTCCGTAAAATATTCATATCTTTCGATCTATTTGATATTTTTCTATGAAACTTTCAGTGTTTTAGTTTAAAAAGAGGTCTCTATTTATTTGCTTTGCAAAATTTTTGCCGGTTCCAACTAGAGGCGATATGACAAGTTTACTCGTTTCCTGCAAAAAATGTGTTAAGTTCCTTGTCCAAGGTCACCAGATCGTATGCAGCAGAATCAGAATTTGAACTTGGATTTATCTCGAAAGTGCAGGCCTCTCTCATATGTCTTAAGATGCTCTCATATAGATGCTGTAACGTAGGGGTGGTAGGTAGAGATGAAAATTCCTTTTGCATCAGATCATTATCCTGAAAGACTACTCTGGAAAAGTAGGAATAAGCATACTATGCTTTGCTCTAAAGAACCGACACCCAGAACTACTAACTGGGCTTCTGTGCAGTAGACGCCATATCACATCTATTACTTTGATCCTCACAGATGCTGTGAAGTAAGTATTAGCAATCCCATTTTAAAGATCAGGAAACTAAGATTAACTAACTTGTTCAAGGTCACACAGCTAAGAAAATGATACACTAGAAACGAATCACATCTGTCTGACTCCATAGATACACATTAAACCATTTTGCAATCACTTCTTCATGCCTTGTTTTACAAACAAATTAGAATATTTTTAAAAGGCAAAAACATATTTTAATATCAGAAGATGGGCCCAGATATTATGCCTGTTAGCTTTCCCCTAATGCTCATTTACCTTCCCTCCTTAAAAAAAAATGGAAAAGGTTTTTCCTGTTTTGCTGTTGACTCTATAGCTGTCACAGGCAAAGAAATAAAAATATCGATTCACGACTTTTTCTGGGGATGAGGGCACAGAACCTTTACAGTATGTGCTTGGTTCCCTGAGCTGACAAACTGTGGATGAGAAAATGCCAGTTGTCTGGAAATAGACCTTGAGGCTTGATTTTTTTGAGGTTTTGTTTTAAAAAAATCTGCTGAAAGAAAGTTGACACATGGATAATACCTGCCTGTAATTTCCAGTTAGAGATTATTTCTGTCCCTTGTCCCAGCTGAAATGTAAATGTCCCGGGGAGGGTGGAGGGGATCATACTGTAGGATGCCCAGGGCGAGGATATAGTTTCCTCATATCTTTTTCCCCAGGACCCAGTAAACTTCCTGATACATAGTGCTCAGTAAACATTACAGAGTGAATTCATGAATGCATACATGAATAAACAACAGAGAATAAATCCGTTGGCTACTGATGTGAAAGCAAATTTTGATAGTAAAAGAGCATAAAGCCATACTCCAGAAGACATGATAAACAAACTCACTGCACACTTTCCCTCAGAGCAGACTTAGAACTCTCTTCACTTCGGTTTATCCTAGATTTCTCTTACAACATTGAGGGCAGAAGATTTTAAATCTAAAATGCCAGGGAACAAAGCCAGAAGATGCAATATGCCTAAGAAAGCATAGTCAGTGAATTTCTAAAGTCTACCCTAAGTCTCTGAACTCTGATTTTCTTCAAAAAAGAAACGCCCTCTCTCTCTCTCTCTCTCTCTCTCTCTCTCTCTCTCTCTCTCTCTCTCTCCTCTCTCTCCTCTCTCTCCTCTCTCTCCTCTCTCTAGCTGACAGCGTGGCACAAGTGTGCACATATCGGTATCTGACCCTCGCATGTTAAGTGGCCAAATAGGAAACTCAGGGCGATACCCCTGGCAGGCCCCTTCCTACTTCAGTGAAGAGATTCAGGAACACCTGTGCTTGCTGCATATGTCGCCACTAGGGGGCCCCAGCAGCAGGCGATTGTGAACTGCGAATTGGGTAGCGGAGGCGGCCTCCCTTTGTCTGCACCCCAGGTGTGGTACTGCTTTTGTTCAGAGGCAGGCCTGCTCCCCGCAGCGTCTGAGCTGCCTGCTGGGGTACCTCACCCTGGGTGTCTCTTCTAGAGAAATGGAAGGTGTCTCAGCTTCCACCTCTCGTTATGCCTGACATTACCCCAGGAGCCAACGTTTTCTCTTTAACAGGACTAGGGAGCTTTGTATTTAGAAGCAGGGCTTAAACTACAAAGGGGGATATTTCGCGCTACCACAAAGAGGGTATCGATGTTGAGAAATTGATAGCCAAAAAGACCAATTTTCAGCGTAGAGTATTTGCCATAAAATATTTAGAGCGAGTTGACAGATAGTCCCACTGGTCTCCCGTGAATGCAGGCCACTGGATTAATGTTGAAAGTAAGGAATGTTTCATTCTGTGTTTAGCACCGAGAACAGGAATGACCTTCACAAACACCCCAGGATACCAGAAACGTGGGAGCCGAGTACCAACCACGGCAGCCACATTCACCCTGCGGTGTTTTCATGTCTGCCTTTAAACTTCAAAGGAACAGTAAAACAAAAATAAACAAATTACAGTAACATAAGAGCTACTCTGTAAACAATAAATTACATGAGTTGTAACAGCCGGGGATGGGGGTGGGGACTACAAACATTTATTCCATCAAAGTTTTATTCTTAGGTTTTCACCATTTCAGTGTTTCTTGTTCCCAGCAAGAGTGTCGTGACACACACACCAACTTCTTTCTGTGCTCCAGATGTATTACTCATCCTCTTGTTGCTCGGTGGTCACAGCTACTGGTATGACATGTCATGGGTGTCCTTGACCATTTATGGAGTCATGTATTCCTTGGTTTACTTGCTTTACAACAGCTATCTACTGAGCACCTATCGTGTGCAAATCGTGGTACGGAATTCAAAGGCTGGACAGACAGGGTCCTGTGTTCTGGAAGCTTTTAATGGAGCAGGGAGATAAAATATGTTCCAAAGTTACCATTAGACAGAGCATCTGCCAGTTGGGAGGTACAGAGAAAGGACTAGAGGAAATCAAACAGGAAAGCTGACTTCTGGCTTGGCCGTCAGGGAAGATGCTCCAGGAAGGTGGATTGCACTTGACCCTTCACGATATGGAAGATGCCCAGTAGAGAAGACGTGGGGAAAGGCTGGTGCTGCCAGCCCCAGGTGGTATGGGCACCGTGAGAAGGGGTTGCATTTGTGAAGGGGAGAATGGGAAATATGTTTGGGAATGAAATGTGGGAAGGCTTTAAATGTTCAATTAGCATGAAAGCCAAGGTAAAACGGCAATTTTTACTCCTAAGTAGGCCAAATTATCAACACAACTTCTTTTGTCCTGTAAGTCTTTTCATATTTGAAGGAAGAAGGTAGAAATGTCAAAAAATATATAGTTTTTTTTTTTTTTTTTTTTAAATCCTCCTTGTCAAACAGACCTAAGATCTTGGTAGCCCCCATATTCCCTTTTGTACTGGTAAATAGACGTCACCCAGAATCAGTGCCGGGCACGAATGAATAAAAATACTTAAACTAATTTTCTTATTGTTTCATTTGGAGAAATGCTCTGGAAGTTCCACAAGCAGGTCCCTGAGCCTCCTGAGGAGGGGATTAGCATCTTTTTTCAGCCACCTCCTGCTCATTTTCTGATTGTAAGCATGTGCAAGGAACAGCAGGAACTTTAGGCCTCTGGATCTAAGAAAAATGATAGGCAACCTTCACGCCTGCTACGTTTTCTCCATTGGTTGTGGCATTCACAATCCAAATTACTGATCGGCTTTCAGAGTTTAGTTCTGAACCTGGAGCTTTTCATGTGTTCTTCACAGTAATGGGTTTCAGAGCTACATCCACCTCCTACTAACCAACTTAGCCTTCCCAGTCATCCCGTTTCCACTCAGCAAGTATGTTTGTTGTTTTTGTATCCTTCTTCTGGCCTGTGGACCCAGTAGGAAAAAATTAGGCTCCCTCTTATTCTGCTTCTGTAGAGCACAGGGTGCCCTGGAGTGGTGCCTCCACAGCCAGTACCCCTTGGTCCCTTCATCTGTCAATTTGGGGTAATCAAAATAATCTTCATAGGGCCATGATTTACTTTGTCTAACCAAGGACCATAAAGCTCTATGAAGGTAAATATTATTCAAATTGCAGAAAGAGACTTTGATATCCCTTTGTGAGACTTCTGAGATAAGGAATGAAACCTGTTGCTCAGTTTGGGACAAGAAAGCTATTAACCTTGGGCCAAAGATTAGACATTTCCCTTGTGGAACAAGTCACTGCTGATTAGTTACCTCCAGAGGCAATGGGAAAGCAAAAATTGTTCACATTGTAGATTTGATCTTTTAAGTGAACAATTGACAATCCCTTACAGAGTCTGAACTTTATGTCAGGTACGCCGTGGCTTTACACGTAGCATCTCATTCAATCTCCACAACACCCTATGTTAACAGGACTTTGGTTGCACGTGGAGAAACTAAGTCTCAGTGTGTGAAAGCAATTCGCTCAAGGTCATGTAGCCAATAAGTGGCAGAACCAGAGTTTGAACCCAGCCAGATGTTGTCGTCTTCAAAGCCCAGGTGATGACAACTAGGTGACATAGCGAAGTCCGATAGTAGTGCATCTAAAGATCTGGCGGGATACATAGATTACTTGTCAAACAAGTAGGTGTTGCCTTTGATCAGAACTCTTGGAAAACAGGAAGTCCCATTCTGATACAGAGGTCACGGTTGTGCTGAGCCACAGGCCCCAAGGCTCTGTTGCACTAAAAGAAGAAAATTGGTGGGTGGGTAAGCGTGCTTGGGTCTTTTTATACCCGGTGGGCATGTTTCAAGTTCTGATAGGGGAAAGTCAGGAAAACTCAGTCCAGCGGGACTGAAGAGTGCTCGTGAGCCCTCAACGAGTCACCAAGCTGCATTTTTTAAAAAATGAGCCTTTTGGGGAAGACCCATGGGGATGGTATCCTGGAGGGAATTTTTAAAAAATAGTTTAAATCGACTACAAAGTGTGACGTGGGTACAATATTGTGATTCTTCAGCATTTATTATTCACTGTGTGTTAGGTGCTTTGTTGGTGTGGACCCCCCGAGGACTGGCTGCGGTGCCTGTGTCACTCCTGATAATTTTTAAACTGTGTCCTTTTAACCACATTTTTAAAATTTGAACTTCCCCAATGTGAACACTTTCCACTTGGCTACATAATGAGAGCACTTTCATTCCTTTAATGTTTGCTTTTGCCTTTGATCTAACAATTTCTGTTCAGATTTCACAGTTTTCTGTTGCTTCAGGATTCAAAGAACCGATTACCCTGCTGGGAGCGTGAAATAGACTTTAAAAAAAAATCTGCATGATATTTCCTTCCAGTGAAATTAATTTAGGTTTAAATGCAGGGGGAAGAGACACACCTTGTGCTCCAGTGGCTGTCACACACCTATGCCGTTCCTTATCCCGAAAGGGCACAGCCAGACATGCTGTCAGTCTGATGTCTTTTGTGAGGATCCTTTGCAAGAGGCAGTTGGAGAACCTTTCTCTTTGACACCCGGCTTTGTGTGGGCCAGATGACATATTTCGAATGTTTATTTCTTTGACGGCCAACCTTAAAAGCCTGGTGGTCCCGTTGGGCACGGTCCGTGGCTGGGGTACTTAAGTGCAGCTGGATGGGCTTGCTGGGTGTTTTGAAGGTATTTTGGGAAACTCACCCTCTTGTGGGGCTGGGACCATCAGCTCCAGAGCAACAAAGGACAATTTGGAGGGGAGTGGAAGAAGCACTCCACAGCCTCTCTGGTCACAGCATCCCAGGTCCCCTTCTACCTAACAACGTGTCCTTAGTGACTCCGCCTTCGCCCTCAGGATCCCACCCGGGCTGTCTCACTGCTCCTTAGTCTGGCTGGGCGTCCGGAGCCCTGCCACCTTCCCCCACTCCCTACTCCCGGTCGCCTTCAAACCCTTGGAGCTGCGCTGCGCACGGCAGCCGTGCTCGCCCCGCGCCCCCCGGCGGCCTCCCCAGCACCCCGGGCCCCTCTCCTTGGTCCACTGTCTCCCTGCCCTTCGGTCCATAGCTTCCCCCTTCAGCCCCGGACGCAGGAGCTGTCAAGCCCAAGGCAGCTGAACCAGCCCCGGAGCTCCCGCGTCTCCTCTTCTTCCTTTGTGTGCGCCGAGCGGAGTTGGGGCGGAGGGAAAAGGGGGAGGTCGCTCTGTCTGTCTGTCTCCCGCCGCCTTTGCCCGGGCTGCTCGAAGTGCCGCTGGGAAGGCGGGAGCCCCGAGTGCGGGGAGCAGGCGGGGCGGAGCGGGGCCGCCCGGGTGCCCAGGTCACAGCCTTGCGCGGAGGAGTGCGAACCAGAGCTGGGGGGGCTGGAGCTACGATCGGTCCTCTCTGGCCGCCCCTCAGCCTCCCTCAGCTCCCACCTCCTACCCCAGACACCCGGAGAAAAGCGTGCAAAGGCACGGAGAGGGACAGAAACCACAAATAAATAGCGGCGGCAGCAGCGCGTCATCTGGTGGAGCAGGAAGTGCAGGCAGAGTCCAGAGGCTGGTGCTTTCTGTGCGTACCCAGGACTTTGCCATGGGCTGGGGACCGCGGCGGCTGCAGACGGCCGGGCGAGGGCAGCGGCGGCTGCGTGCGTACCGGGGCTGAGCGAGCAGCGACGCGGGGTGCACGGAGATGGCAGCGTCCAGCAACTCCAGCCTGTCCGGCTCATCTGTGTCCTCGGGTGAGCTGCCGCTTGTCGCGTGTGGCTGCCGGGCTGGGGGTCTCGCCCTCTGCCCTCGCCCCGCATCCTGGGATGGGTAGCGTCTACCTGTGGCCGTCCTGCCCCCTCTCTAGCAGTGAGGCCAGGCATCCGGTGTGACACTTGTTTGGTTTGCCAGCACCCTTGGTGCCCACTGCACCCCTGTGCCTGACATCTGACAGCGTAGGAGCGGGGAGAGCGGTGGCACCCTTAGTGTGCGGACGCCAGTGTTCTGGGGACTTGGGGAGCAGCAAAAGAGAAGCGAAAGGAGCCGGGCAGGCTCGCACTTGCAGGCACAGCTGGAACCGGAGCTGGCGGACTAGGGAAGGTTAGGGTGACGCCGGGCTCTGGACCCGCTTGCAGTGCGGTGCCCACTAAGCCGGATGCCCGAATTCAAGGCAGAGGGGAGCAAAACCCTCTCTCCTCGCAGACTTGATTTTCTTTGTTTGTTTCAGAAATTAGCTCCGTGGAGACACATGCTTGGGGCATGGGTTTGAGATAGAAGTATGGAAGGGATTGTGTCTTTCTGGTCCTGATTGAAGTGAGCTAGGAACAGGAGGTCTGAGCCCAGCCTCTGACAATTTACCTGGGTGTGTGGTGGTGTGTGTGTGTGTGTGTGTGTGTGTGTGTGTGTGTGAGAGAGAGAGAGAGAGAGAGAGAGAGAGAGAGAGAGAGAGAGAGATTGATTTTCCTGTGTGGCCTCTTGGAATACGCTCTGTAATTTTACTTTCCAGGCATACATTTTTTTTTTTTCAAGTGCGGCTGAGAAAAGGGAGGACTTCTTTCAGCTTTTCTATGGTTGATCAGCAGGTCTAATTGAAGAGGAAAAAAATTGCTAATGAATCTGAAGGAGTAGGAATCAATAGAAGGAGACCAACTGGTTTCTGAGCATGACAGGTTTCTAATCAGAATGATGCATTAGGTAGAATTTTTCTACCTCTCAGGTCACTGAAAACTTGAATGACAAACCCTAAAGGGTCGCTGATAAGACATTTAGTGTAGTGTACAGTATTCAGGGTTCAAGAAGTTCTTGAAGTCCTCATGGAAATGCTCAGCATATTAATACTGTATTCCTAGTGTGTGTGCTTATTATTACCCAAAAATTAAACTCAAAGGAAGAAACGTTGGAGGCACTGGACAGCAAGCCAGACATGAAGGAACCATATCTATAGACGTGTGACTAGTTCATAAACGCAAGGTGAATTTGACTAAGGTGTAGCTGGGATGTGGCAAAAGTGATCACTTGAAAGCCATCTGTTATCTTTCTTTGGCAGGTTTAGTTCCAGGGAAATGGCACTTCCTTTCTTGATCACGGTCAGCTGATCAACAGCACAGTGTTGTTAGGTGTATGTTATAGTTCCAGTTTCTCGTAGTAGCAGCCAATGGGACAGAACAGTCATATCTTATTAAGAGTAGCAACAAGTTGGCCGCCTGTGGTTTTAATTCTGAGAACTCAGCAAATGCTACAGCTTATTTTTAGTACCCCAAACCACTGCTGCTGCTTCTCAATTCATTTTGGTTGACTAACATTGAATTTAAAATAGTGATGTTGGCTCATGATTAGCATATGGTTTTCCCTCTCAGAAAACTTCCCACTAGAAAAATCAACTCGTGGGGGGAGAGAAGTGGCTTAGGGAAAGAAGCATGGAAAAAGGGCAAGACGGAAGTAGTTTCACATGATTTACTGATGATGTAAGTGACAGATGCTGTGGCATCTGAATTTTCAAGTCTTCATGTAGCTTAAGCAACCTTCTTGAAAAACCTAACTCAGCCTTAGGAAGACTACATGGGTTTGAAGCAGCAGCGGAGCATAAGCTTTAGATAGTGGTAATTGCGTTGCAGATAGGCTAAAGCTATTTATGATGGTTCTTTTTCCTGCTTAGTTACCACTATTTTAAATCCTAATGGAAACTGGGAAATTATGTGAAAGCTGAAGTTCAAAAAGTGGGCATGGATATATTATTTGGGGTGAATCAACCTGGGCCATGAGCTGATGTTGTCTGATTCACCAGTTAATCAGGCACTTTGTCTTGAAAAATAAGGAGAACTGTCGTTCTC
The DNA here is from genome assembly GCF_036562045.2 of Rhinolophus sinicus. Taxonomy (NCBI): domain Eukaryota; kingdom Metazoa; phylum Chordata; class Mammalia; order Chiroptera; family Rhinolophidae; genus Rhinolophus; species Rhinolophus sinicus. The sequence goes on from NC_133758.1 coordinate 104,593,135, forward strand.
TTTTTAAGCACACTCTCCATGGCGTGGTTCATGAATAATTCAGGTGATATAAGCAATTCACACCTGTGAGAGGTGTTGGGGAGGAAAGAATAGAGCCTGTTTGTGGTGGCAGCTGGGTACTCCCAGCCAAAGGTCAGAATCTCAGAAATTAGGGCACTCCATCAATCATTAAATCACCATTTTGGAGGGGCTGCTGTGGGCCAGGCAGTAAGCCATATAAGCCTCTGCTTCAACGAGGTTAAGTGAGGAAGATAATTTTGGGGTTCCTTCTAGCTCTGAGGTCCTGGGATTGTTGTCCTTGAGTTCTGGTTCCATCACTGATGAGTTAGGAAACTTGAGCTGAGTAAACTTCTCTGCCTCAATTTCCTCATCTGTAAATGAGGCGAATGCTATTAATAGGAACTGCTTCATAGGAATGTTAGGGGATTAAAATAGATAACCTGTGGAGAGCATTTAGCACACAGAGTGTGGCACTTAAGAAGTGCTTGGTGTGAATGAATTTTGCTTCTTGGAGGAATGAAGAAAATGGCAGTCAATGGCTCAGACTTTTAGGTGCAGAAATAAGTCAAACACACATAAAATCTGCCTTTTACTTTGCATGTTAAATTTGACCTGGAGGTTGGGGTTCCATTAAACAAGCATTTATTAAGTGTCTTTTAGGTTTCAGGCAAGGTCCCAAGTGTTTGGAACAGAACAGTGACTCAAGATGCTTTCCCTCACCATCCAGCAGCAGAGATGGACAAGCAAATATCAATCTGTATTCCAGAAGATAAAATGCCATATGTGGAGGAGAGTGCAAGGAAGAGAGGACAACCTTAGTTTAGAGTGGGCAGTGGAAGTGACCTGTGAGTTGGGCCTTGAAGGATGAGTAAGAGTTTTCCAGAAAGCAGAGAGGGAAAGGCATTTCAGGAAGGGCCAAGAATGTAGGCAGAGGCCTGGAGATGAAGTTCATGACCTAGTTTTCAACTTCCTTTCTTAGGGCTATTGATCCTTTTTCTCGGTGGTTCCTCTTCTCTGCACTGTTATGCTTCTAGGCCAGGGGTGTCCAAACTGCGGCCCGCGATCCATGTTTTATTGGCCTGCAGCAAATTCCAAAAATATATTTAGTTTACTTAAGTAAACCAGGTGAGGCAATACGTACTTCACCTCGAGTGTGTGGCCCCGGCTGTTTTTATATTTTACCGCATATGGCCCTTGGTGAAAAACATTGAAAAAAGTTTGGACACCCCTGTTCTAGGCCCATAAGCAGCGTCGTGCACAGAGCTGCCGACTCACTTACTGCTTCTGCTGGTGCAGGCGGCTTTCTTTCTGTGCAGGTAGCAGTGGCTTTGCTGGCACAGCTCTAGATGCCTTAGGACATATTTGGGCAATTGAGCACTGAAAACTGAGTCGATTTTATAGTGTCCATGGAGCGGTGAACTCGTGTAACCTGGGTTAAACCTCTCTTAGAGGGATAGCTTTGGGACATTTAGGTTTGGTTGTATTTGCACAAGGAGTAAAGAGCTACTAATTTACTCAGTATTAAGCCCAAAGTTACCTGAGAATATGTTCGTACCTACTGTTGTTCAGCCGTATCACCCACGTGTGTCATTTATCCTATATTACCAACTGAGGCATAACAAATGAAACAACCAGGTTAACATTCATTTTTAAATACATTTTCTGAGAACTCTTCAGGAATTTTCTTCTCAAATATTCAATTATGTGTAAGAGAAATTGCTTTGCCTTTGTTTTAATGATAACTGCTGGTAATTAAGTTTCACAATCATCTCGATTGGCAGGAAGGTTTGATTACCTTTATTATTTTAAATAGAAAAAAAAATCCCTATCTTAAGCATTTAATCTAGCCTGTGGTACTTGATTATATTCTGAAATAAACAATGGTTGATTTGCAAAACAGTTACCTTAATAATCATGGATTATATTGGCTTTTATAATTGAAATAACTTTTTGCTCGTAGTAATGTGATTGCCACATAGAAAATTTCACAGAGAAAAGAAAAAAAATCAACTCAGGTAATAAACAAAGAAACTGTGAGATGTTTTTCAGTAACTGAACTAAGTAAAAAATTAAATATTAAAAGGACCCCTGGTTACGAAGTTGTTAAGATTTTGAGAAGATAAACACACTGTAATTATAGAAATGAGATCAACACAGACTTTTAAAATTAAAATGCAAATGGAAAAAGGTGAAAATCAGTATTAGCTAAAAAATCAGTATTAGCTACAGAGTCATCAAACCTTAATTGGGAAAAGAACATTCCTGAATGAACTGAGGGAATTCTTTCGTCAGATTCTATGCAAGGGTAGTGTGGGGTGGGTAAATATAGTCATCTCTTGATATCTGAGGAGGATTGGTTCCAGGACCCCCCACCCACCAGGGGTGGGTTCCAAAGTCCAAGGATGCTCTAGTAAGCGCTCTGCAGCCATGGCTGTGGGGACGGAGGGCAACTGTAATGCTATCTTATACTGTCACATGCATGGTGATCCTAGAAGTGATAAATAAGAATTTTCATTACTCATTATTGGAGGACCACAACCGGTGACATATACAAATCTTTCATCTTCCTCGATGCGGGAGGTAAAACTGAACGATAACAATGCTGCCAAGACTTACATATGTGTAATTAGAAACTCCATGAGTCTAACACTACAAAGCAGGGTGTCTTTGTTGAAACAGACATTCGCGATGAGAAGTCTTCTTTTGGACATTTGGATACTTCAGAAATACTCAATTATGAGAAAAAGCAATTTCTTTACCTTTGTTTTAGTGATAATTGTTGATAATTTAATTTCATAATCACCTAGAGTGGCTGGATAATTTGATTACCCTTGTTATCTTAAATTACAAAAAAAGAAAGAAAATTGGAATTTCAAAAAGATAGCAAATAAAAAAACCCACAAAGCTGTACAGTGTCAGGTGGTTGCTGGACTTACCATGGTGGTCACTTCTTTAGGTCTATAAATGTTGGATAACTGCTGTACACCTGAAACTAATATAATGTATGTTATCTATGTTTTTAATAAAGATCTGTTTAAAAATCACAAAGCTCAAATGAACCCCCTGAGAGAACCGTTCCCTCAGATGTAGAGTGTTGTTCCCTGCTGTTTTCTGGTGACCTTTCCACATCTCATTTCAACTTACGAGTAGATTTTCATTGTCCATTTGTGGTAACACAGACGAACCCAGGGATACAGCATCTGAGCGGAAAGGAAGCTCTCTTAAGCATGACTGCATGTTTTCAGTGTTTAACAAGGGCCCACTGAGTTGTGTGCTTTTGCTAAAATGCCAGCTTACCCCCCTCCCACTAACCCTACGAAGTGTTTTGAATGGTGCTGCCATTTGTTCAACGCAAACACCAGGTATTTTCTGAGGCCAGTCTGTGTAGGGCTTAACTGGACAGTGTGTTCTCTGAGCTGCCACCTGGGGGTTGGCCCCAGTGTCAGACCTGCTGAGGGCCGTCTGCTGCTCTGCAGGGTCTCCTGTCTTTGCACAATGGTGAAAATAACCGGACATTGGGTTTGGAAAACCTATACATTGGTATGTTTTGGAAAATAGTTTTTTGCCAGAAGATCGAGATACCTGCCAAGATACTTAGAGACAGAGAGAAATGGACCTAGTGACGGGCATATGATTAATAGTACCCATCTATCACCTGCCAATCATTTATGATAAATGTATTTGCATCTCATGGCTCCTAAAATAGGTCATTTAATTTTCAAAATGAATGGCTTTCTTTCTTTCTTTCCTCCCTTCCTTCCTCTCTCCTCCTTTTCCTTCCTTCCTCCTTCCCTCTCTCCCCCCTCCACCTTTTCCTTTTGATTTTCTCACCTCTTAGTGTGTGTTGGTCAGATTTCTATTTAGAGATGGTTTTCGTGAATCCTACATTTGGTCTTCTTTACTGTCACTAGTTTCCAAATCCTCCAAGCACCTTCCTGCTTGCTTCTCCTTCCATTTTCTGAGTGGGAAAGGAAACTAGTATTGTGTTTTTCATGTGGATTATGGTCAGAGGGTTAAGATGGACTTCTGTATAGCTGGTGCAGGCTGGTTGGTGTGACAAAACACACTTAACGTGTCTCGAAGTTACTAGCAAAGGCAGAGGTTTGTTTAAAGTCTCCATGGCTAGAGGAAAACCCAGTTAGGAATGTGCTGGCCAAGGGACTCATGTGGCTGTCCACTGGGGTCTGAGGCTGAAGACCTGGCATGTGTGCATTGCCAAGTATTGATAAAACTTTTTCAGCTGTGCACCCAGGGAGAGCCATCCACCAGCTGCTTGTGCAAATAGTCTGCTTTCCCCTTATTTATTATTAATCAAACATCTTTGTGAGGGCTTGTTTTTTAATATAGTCCTTACAGCATGGTCTGACTTCAGCATGGCCTTGCTTCAACAATGTGGCCTGTCAAAGTAACCCAACCCCAGCCCAGTCACAATATAACCTCAGCAGTACAAAGTGTTATTATTATTTTTTTTAACTTTTAGTTATTTTAAGTGTGTTCTTCCAGGACCCATCAGCTCCAAGTCAAGTAGCTGTTCCAATCTAGTTGTGGAGGGCACAGCTCACACTGGCCCATGTGGGGATCGAACCGGCAACCCTGGTGTTACAAGCATCGTGCTCTAACCAACTGAGCTAACCAGCTGCCCCTAAAGTGTTATTTTAAATCACTCAAGTCTGAGTTCCCATAGACATTCTCTAATATTCATAGTCTTATTTAAAATGTTGTAATCACCTCAGGTCAGAGGTTCCAGAGATTAGATTCCTGGAGTTGAGGTATCACCTATACATTGTGCAGGCTGCCAGTCACCACTTGCCTTGGTGGGCCTGCTGGGGAGAAAACATGTTTTCACGAAGACAGGCTAGATACCAGCTGCCTGGAAGAATCAACTAGATTGTGAGAAAGTCTGTTTCCTTGAGCTGGTGAGAGATCCCACATTCTGGGTCTTCATTAGAGGTCATAGGAAGAGTCCTAAACTTGGAGTCAGGAGACCTGGACACTTAAACCTTTAGCCAGAGCATTTGAACCTTTAACCAAGACTCTTTCACCCTCAGAGCCCTTAAGCCCATAACCGGGACCTTTGACCCCTTAACCAAGGCTCCTAAACCCTTAACATAGGTACTTAAACCAGATACTTAGCCAAGCCCTGCGACTAGCTAGCTATGTGGCCTTCAGTAAAATTAGCCTCCCTGAGTCTTAAATACCTCACTGCAAACTGCGGTGTGACAGACTGTGTCCTGGAGTTGATATGAGTATTAAAAGAAGTGATAGAAGCATAGCCTGCAGCAGACCTGGCCATCGCATCTGCTCATTAGATATCCGTTTCCTCCCATCCTTCTCTCCTTCCCATAATGTCTGAGCCTCGGTTCTCTTGGCTATAAACCAGAAATAGCGATGTCTGGTGAATTTATGCCACAGGGTTGTCATTCCTGAAGCACTATTTGGGAAAATGTTTATAAACTATAAAAGCCAACTAGCAGTACTGGATGGCTGTTCCTGTGTCATTCTGTTTACATTATCTCATGTAATTCTCAGAACATTTCTCTGAGGTACACATTATACCCCATTCTGCAAACAAAGAACTAGGTTCAGAGAGCGCACAGGGCTTGGATTTGAACAAAGTCTTCCTGATTTCAAAGACCATTCTTTTCCCTCTCGAAACATAAGGGGTTTGTTACTTTCTATCTCTGTTTAAAAAGTTTCTGACGTCAAACTTGAAGTCTGAAATTGTTAACAGAGGAAACACGGTGATGTAGTTTTACTAGGTTACCCTCAGTCGTTACTCAGACCCTCCTCACTCAGCGGGACTAACACTTATTCTCACCACATTATGAACGGGGAAGTCTTACCCAGTCATTACTTTGCAGAGAGAACTCCTAGACTTGCAGGTATCTGGACTTAAGAACAGTCTTGCTGCTGGGTGAAGACTATATAGCTGTTCAATGTACTTTTCTTGCCACTTTGCTAAAGGCTTAAGATTTTTCTAAATGAAAGAAAAAAAAATGAGGAAAAAAGAATGGTAGTCCATTGCATTCAGTGGACTACCTGCACTGGGGTTTCACCAGCATTCCATTTTGGGTGAGCACATCAAGTCTTGTGATCACCTGAGGAAACTCCCAGATTCTGAGTCCTCGGGTGGCAGGCTATGTATTCGTTAGCTCATATCTCAAGTGACAAAGGTAGAGGAACCGAAATTACAGGAGTTCACGGAGACCACATGCAACAATTGCTACCTGAGAATTATTTTTCTCCCAAGCTGGATTGAGTTTACATTTCATTGTAGGTTTAGAACCTTGGAGGTTGTTGAGCAGATTCCAACATCCTGGAAGTCAGAGAATCACAGTCCGAGGAACTCCAGGAACTGCCCGTGCTGTTCAGCTAGTTGATGATGGAGCTGGAACTGGGACTGGCATCTAGCAGCCATGCACTCAGGACACTAATTCTCCATTCCCCTTCCAGTCTCATCCTAAAGAGTAGCATTGTCCTTAGAGGATTTTTTGCAGATGTTTTTCCTGTCTGGCTTCATAGAGGCTGTTCTATTTAATTATTTAATATTTTCGGGGAAAATAAAGGCATAAAGTGCTTTGTATTTTCAATGGGCCTTAGATCTCTAGGCTGTTGTGCCAATAGAGACACAAAGGTTTAAGTGACCTAGGGTCTGCCCTAACTGTATTAAGCTGTGTCGTCCAGAATGGTAACCACTAGCCACGTGTAGCTATTTAATTTTAAATCAAAGAAGAAAATGTCAGTTTGTCAGTTCACTAGGCACGTTTCAAGTGCTCAACAGCACATGTGGCTCGTAGCTACCACATTAGACCGCACAGAAATAGGACATTTCTAGCCTTCTGTGGAAGATTCTGTTGGACAGCACCAGTCATTCTAAGGGACTTTCCTAATGTAAAATTAGAAGCTAAGGATGGAAACTTGGATAGAATGTCCTCCCATCCTGTGTTTACTCCTTTGCCCTGCTTAGGTTATATTTCACTAATTTTGAAAATTGGCTTCTTTTATGAAAATAATTTTTTCCTCACTGAGGGAAACTGGAATGACAGCTGAAGGATGATCCTGGGGAGAGTTAAGATGTTTATCAACTCTTTTAGTCCTGAAGTTGGATTCCAGCTTTATAAAAAATGGTCTGCAGCCTCCCTAATGGCAACCCTGTTTCTTTTTGGAACAAATCCCCCAGGGAGTTGTAATTTCACCCTCCGGAGAAGAAAAAATGCCCATGTCCAAAACAAGTTTGGATCATATCATTGTATCTCTTCCAAAACGTCATAAAGAAAATAGGAAAATTGTGAATGTGAGGACTGAGGTTGCTGGCGGCCTATCCAAGCTGTGTTATGTAAAAGAGATTTTATACCAACTTGGCCAACGGCAAACCGTTGGCCTAGAAGTACTTTGCTTCTGCAAAAGGCCTATGTATGGGGCAAAGCAAATGCACTGGTTTTGAGAAAATAAAGTTAGCTTTTGGAATTCTCAGCACATTTAATTGGGGAAAAACACATGCAAATAAGATGCAAGAACATGACAGTTTCTAAGGAAAGGAAGCTGCCCTCCTTCTTGAACTTCTGTTACCATGATCAAGTGCAACCAAAATTGGGAAGATGGAAGGTATCTTGAAAATGTCAAGCACTGTCAGGAAAGATGTGGATAGATGCGGAGGCCATTGGACTCAGAAACCGTAATAGCCAGAGCACTGTAGCATGTACGGTTTGCTCATTACTGTCAGAATTCAGATCATAAATTTAGGACAGTATGAATCACAGAGTCATTTGGGTGATAACCTTATGCGATTCTTTTCTAATCAGAGGGTCAGTCCCTGGATTTTATTGTGCCCCATCATTGCCCTTTGTACCCTCAGTGCTGGCTGAGTACTGGCTTCTTCAAGGAAACAAAACCTAGCACTTCCTTATGATTTCACAGAATCCCCCATGAATAATGTAAAGACATATACTTTTTCCTAAACCGTTTTGCTTTCAAGGAATAACTCCGAGAGATCAGTGTTGGGGCTGCAGGTAAACGGGAAGCGAGAAGTATGGTTTTGTGGGTAAATCTTCTGTAGCACCTACTGGAGTGTGAGGGCTGCAGCACCAACCTATAAGGGTCTGATGATCCAGACCGAGGCCTGCTCTGTCTAGTATGGCAGCCCTGTGGGCTCTGTAGCCCTTGGCACGTGGCGAGTCTGAATTGAGATGTGCTGCCAGGTAAAAGATACACCAGAGTTGGAAGATTAGTACAAAACCAAAGGACAGTTAACAAATGTTATGTTGACTATATGTTGAAATGATGACATTTTGCGTATGTTAAGGTAAAGAAAATATACTTTAAAAGTTCATTTCACCTCTTTATTTAAAAATAGTTAAAGTAGCTCCTAGAAATGTTGACAATTACATATGTGACTCATGTTACGTTGGTATTAGGCAGCACTGATCTGGCTGACTCCAGGGAGAATGTTCTCGTTTTTATCACCGACTCCACCATACAGACCTGCGGATTCACTGGCCAGTGGTGCCCATAGTTGTAGCCCCTTCCACTTTCTAGCCTGAAACTTACCCTCCCCCTACCAAGGGTAGTTCAGTCATCATTCCCAGGTCCCTGGTTTGTTCTAGTCTCGGACATGGAGAGATATCCCTGGGTCTGTACAGTGCTTTTGAAATGAAATGCTATAGAGAAGGACAGGTTGAAGCTTTCATCAGATTCTTGTTTATGCAGGTTTTCTACTTTGGTTTCTTTTTTTTTTTTTTTTTTTTTTTGCTTCACTATAATTCTAGACTTTCCATAGATTTATGTACAGCCCTCCTTCCAAAGAAAGCCTGCAATGCTGTAATGCTGTGAATTGGTAAAGGGAAGGTAAGAGAACAGGGGACATGCTTTTCTGTCAACCAGTGGAGAAAATTCTTGTCTGATAGTCTTTGCACTGAGGCTTCTTGCCGTGAATATGTATGTGTATATACACACATGTCCATGTAGATGTCTGTACGCGAGTATATATGGTCGTATGTCTGCTTGTATGTGTGTGTGTGTATATGTATACACAGAAAGCAGAAGTGGATTAGGTTTCAAACAAGTTATTTTCAACCAAATATGTAATATGTAAATAAATACCAAGGGAAATGAAAAGTCAAGCTTAGCATTACTTCTAGCGATGAAAGAATTCCTTTGGGCTGATGCTAATGATGTGTAGATATTAATACACATAATTTGGCTGCCTAATATTGATTTAAGGTGCTCATTAAAATTCACTTTATTATAGAAAAATTAGCCTTTTTTTTTTTTTTTTTTTAGAGTGTTTGTCCCCACAGACAGTGAGACTGTTAAACCATGTTTACTGGGCAAATAATACTATTTTGCTGATTTTCATATGCAGAGAGAGCCTTATCAGGTCTCCTTCAGGAAGTGCCCTGTGAGTTGTTAGTTTCCGGTTGGGGACATGGTTAGTTGAAGCCAGCTGTCCTGTCTTATCTCCTGCATGATCAATGTCCAGAGTTGAACGTACTCTCAGTGACTAGGGTACTGTTTTCTCATATGTGACATTAAATATGCCCGACGGTTGAACTTTGACCACAGGAGAGCCCTGTGCTTGCTTTAAGCAGCCAAACTAACCCACAAACTAACTCCCCACCTGCAAATGTGCCTTCTTCCTCTGAGGACAAAGCACTTGACGGGGGCTTTGTAAACTCTTGAGACAGTATCAGAGTAAGATTAGGAACATAACCACAGCAAATCCTAGGCATTTCAACGTGGAAGACAGCATTTGGAGTTAAATAGTGCAACTTGTCATAAGAACATAATATTAATAATTGCTGTGGTATTTATTTGATTCTCTATTCTAACTCCAGTAATGGCACTGAGGGGTATTTTGTAAAAATGCACAGCAGCCTCTCAGGGAGGAGGTGCCCTGCAGACATATTATTTTTCATGAATCGCTGAGTGTAAATCTGTCATTGAGGAATTCATGACAACCTGTTTCTCAGTTCCTAGCTTGTGTTGCGGCTTGTGTTCTTTCTCATGGTGGTAAGTTCCATCAATTTTCTACCGCTAGAGTAGACTGGTATTTCTTTGTATCACTTTAAATGTAATTCTCTGAAACTTCTAACATTCGTTCTGGGGTTTTGTAAATAAATATGGGTTCATTGGGACCCTGGACTTCAAGGGTGGCGTTGTGTGACAAGTGCTGGAAAGTTGGGGACCTGGCCCAAACACCAATACCAACTGGCTGTGTTAACGTGGGCCTCTCTGAATTTCCATTTTTTTCATCCGTACAATGAGCTGATAATACTTGTTGTAAGAATCAAATGGGATAATGTCTGTGAAAGAAACTGGAAACTTGAAAATTTGTGAACAAAACATAAAAATCTCTGGTCTTATGAAGGTCTCATGCTAATGCAGATGCTCCATAGGTTCCTTTCCTGAGGGATCAGTAATCACTCAGAGCTCATGATCTTCTAAGATAACTGGAAAAATCTCCCCTAAATATGCGACCTTGCTCTCCTTCTACAGCATTTCAGAACCTTGAAGTGTAATCCCACCAGTTTAGAATTTCTCTGCTCCTTGTAAGGCTCTACTGTGGATCCCATATTCCCACAAATATTTTAAATGAGCCTGGACAAATCTCTCTCATTCAAAGGGACACTGCTCTTTCTACTTTTCAACTCAGAGGAGTGGCTCTTTTTAAAATTATGTTTGACGTAATATTCAATACATGCAAATGAATATCTGTAACAGACATGCAAGTTACAAAGCACAGCACCATAACTCTCCTCACAAAAGCCACCACGCAACCTAGGAATATTACCTACCTTTGCATCATCCTGGGTACCCTTCTCCTTTCTCCCTCCCTCCCCCATCTTCTCTCATTACTTCCTCCCAAAGCAACCACTGCTTTGACTTTTCTGCTTATTATTCCCTTGGTGTTTGTTCTTTCTTTAAATAATTTTATGATATATCACTAAAATACATGCCCCACAGGAGCAAATATTTTTGTCTGTTTTGTTCACTGCCAATCCTCAGTGCCTAGAATCGTGTCTGGCAGGTACTAGGCCTTCATAGTTATTGGGTGAATGAATATGTGCTCTGTCCTAGGAATTCTGTAGCCCCGCCTTTATCTCTTGTATGTAAATCAGTTTTATAAGGACCCCATCACTTGTTCACATTAGCCACATGCCTCTAGTGAGTTTTAGAAAATTCGTTTTTTAAAACCTTATAATATGGATTACTTGCACTTCACTGCAGTAGGAGACTCCTGACAAAATCACTTGGACTTTTCTGAATCAGGATTTCTTAAATTTGATTGGTAGTTCACAGCACTTTTCAGGAGTGAATAGTGCACACTCGAGGAACATAAGCGGTAAAATTATAGTTCAATAGGGAGAGCTACAGAGAAACGTTTTAGAAGTGATATAGTACACATGCTATGGGAGGGATGAGTCTTGAAAACATTATGCTGAGCGCCAGATGTCAATTACAAAAGACCACATATTGTGTGATTCCACTGTGTTACATCTCATCTATGACACGAGATGTCCAGAAGAGGCAAATCATAGAGACAGAAAGTAGATGAGTTGTTTCCTAGGGCTGGGAGGGCTGGAGGGAAACCAGAGTGAATGCTCATGGATGTGGGTTTCTTTTGGGGTCATGAATTGTTCTAAAGTTGATTGTGGTAATGGTTACACCTACGAGTAGCTGTGAATATACTGTGAAAAGTCATTGAATTGTACACTTTTAAACAGGTGCATTGTAGGGTTTGTGGATTATAGCTCAATAAAGCTGTGATTTTAAGAGGAAAAGAAAAAAAAGTGGTACAGTAGGAATGAGAACGGGAAGAGGCCATACAGTGAGCAGACAGGAAAAACCCCCATAGATCATGTCCTTCCTGGACAGGATGCTTATCGTCAGATAGGAAACATTCACTCCATCGTCACTGATATCTTGATCGACACATGGGGGTGCCCCTCCTCTTCCCATTTTTAGGTCCACATCTGTCTTTTTCTGCAGCCAGCCCCGACCTCCTCAGGTGGTTGCACAGAGCTGTGTTTCTGTGGCAGGCTCACAGGGTTGGCTCCTCCTTCCCCAGGACCCCGTAAAGGCCACCGCGTTCTCCCTTCGGCTGAGGAGTGAAGGAGAGCAGCAGGTCTCCTCTGCCGATGCTGGACAAAGCAATCAATGCATTTCTCATGACTAGTTCATCAGATTTTTATGCAGCTTTTCAAGCCCTGGGCACAACTCTTACGCCCTCTCGGTGGAACGTCAGTCATCCAGAAACCAGATTTCGCGCTGTGTGTCTGGTGTGGCTGAGTATTATTAGCACAGTGATGCTTTTGTTGCTACCTCCGAATGCCCCGCTAGATGAATGCATGTGCAGCCGTTTCCAAGGGTGTCATCTGCTGCCTCTTTTGTTGTTTCTAATCAAAGAGCCAACATCCTTTGATCACGTCAGATCACAGTATTTTACTGTAAATACTTTGTTAGAAGGACTAAAATATTACCCAGGTACAGCTGTCTTGGATGTTCTCATAGTGTTTATGTGTACCCTGAAAAGTCAAGAAAAATGCATTGGATCAGATCTAACATGTGAAAATTAAAAATGAAATTTTCTAGAACCACAGATAGTGGTAATGAATCCAATCAATAAGCATTTAAAAAAATACCTGCCGGTTTTGAGTGCCAGGCTGTTGTAGAAGTCATCCTCTCCCCCCAGGTTTGGAGTCTCTTAGAGCAAGATATACTTCCTGTAGGTCAGAGGCAGACCTGACTCTGGTGGGGAACTTATGGGGACAAAGACTGGTGTCTTTGGGGAACAGAGTCCCGAGGTGGGCACTTTCATGGGCAGGCTTCAATCTTCAGTAGCCTGTGTGAGTTTATAGGATGGCTGGCTCCCCTTCAAGCTGTTCATGGCCTGTCTTCCTTCTTTCCCCCATGGGACAATAACGTATGACGGCAAAGCAGCAAGTACTGAAACGTCTTCCTTAGTTCCTCCCATAAGGTCCCATTCAGAGTATTTTCCTGGTACCCAGAGGAGTGGGTGTGGGCTACAGTGGATTTGTTGTTCGGTTTCCTCCCTCAGGGGAAATCTGGCTGCTCTGGGTCACCTAGGACAACACACACAGGCAAGGTATTGTGCCTTGTCCTGGCCTCTGCAGCTGCCCTGACATCTGACTCCAGGTGTGGATTTTATACCTTGGTCCTTCTACTTTCTACTGTCACAGGCCGTACTTCCCCTCACCAAAGATGCACTGCCCGTAGCACCTGCTATTCATGCAGCTTTCCTCATGCCAACACCAACATGCATAACACATTCACACCTTCTTACTTCCTGACCAGAACATTCCAGGGTGCAATTATTATATGGGTTTAGGATGCTGCTACAAATAAAGAAAACCCTGAGAAGTAGTGGGAGCTAGGGACATCATACCCTGTTGCATCTGACTCTGTCTGCTTCTCTGCCATTCGCTCTGCCTTCTTGGTGGAAGGGCTTTGTTCTCAGCCTTGCTCTTCTTTTGGTGTCACAGTGACAACAGCAATCCCTGGCATCACCTTTCCAAAGAGCAAAGGTGTACTCTCTTTCTCCTGGCTGGGAGGAAAGTGAGAAAACCCTTTCTCAGAGGTGCCCTTCCCCCTAGGAGATTTCCCCTGGCCTCATTGGCCACAGTTTTGTCACATGCTCAGATGTGAGCCAATCACTGGCAAGGAGACTAGTATTCCTGTGATGCCCTTAGTCTAGTTATGACTCCTTCCTACAATGTGGATGGGGTCAGCCTCTCTGAAGGAGTCAGGACACCTGAACAGAGCAGGGTTCTGTGAAGGAGGAAGGAGAAACCAAGAATGTCTGCCACAGTTATGTCATGAATGTCCTCAGCCCTTGGAACCTCTGAGGCCACCACAGAAATACTGTGAGTTCTAAGAAACCTGGCCTTCCCCAGCCGAAGGACTTATTAATCTAGTTGACAGCCAAACCATTAGTGCCTCAGTTCACTCTGTAATAATATTCACAAAATGAATGACAAAAATGTTTCTGCTTCTCTTCCAAATTAAGGTGACTGACAGCTTTTACTGATGCTTTGTTTTCACTTGTTAGCACCTTATAGTTTGAGGCACTTTCTTTTGTGGTTATGGAAAAATGTAGAGAGAACCATTCATTCCAAAATGGATAGAGTCTTTAACGCTAATGAAAAGTAGGACGGTGAGGGTTGAAGGTTTTGATTGTTGACTGACGTTAACATCCGTGGACCGGGTGTCAGAATTGTTTTGTTAGAAATTTGGGTAACACCAGTATATGAGTCAACCACTCCTGGTTGCTATGGCAAGGGGTGTTTAAAGCGTTCATTTATGAGAAATAGTGATCATTAGCAGCTCTTTGTTTTTAAAACAGAGAGCCCTGCAGATTTTCAAGGCTTGAGTGGAATGGATGCTCGGCATCTAATTGGAAAAAAATCTCAGGTTATTTCTAAAGAAAAGAGAACAGGCAGATGCTTTATGGAGAGCAGGCTCCTGTTTTTCACTTTTGTGGCAGGATTTTTTTACTTAAAGATCATTAAAAAAGAGTCATATGACCCAAGTCTGTGTTAGTTCCATCTCAGAATGAACTTTTTGTATGGCCCGGGGCAAAGTACATTATCATTTTGGAGCTTTCTGATGCTTACCTGTAGAATGATTAGGTCAGACCAGATCATCTCTGAGGGACTTGAAAATTTTCTGATTTTCTGACTCTGCCTATTTTCTCTGGCCAATTCGTGGTGACTCGGTGGTGTCCCCTTGGGAGCAACCCACCCTCCCCACACACATACTTCACACAGCAATGACCATTGGCGCCATTTGTTCCAGGCGCCTGGTTTGGAAGACAGGAAGAACTGTTGGGTGGCTGTGCTGCGCTCACTTTTCAGTCGTCTCTCTAAGGAAGCCCAGAGATGTTCCAAAGTGTGCTCCAGGGTACTATTATACAAGCTTTTTGGATTGTGACTCACTAAGAAATGTACTTTATATCACCACCCTGTGTGCGTGCATGCGTGCACGTGCACACACACACACACATGCACACACACAGCATCCGATGTACATTTATTGAGTATTTACCATGTTCTGAGTGTTAGAGATATTATTGCACTGCGCAAAACAGACAAAATTCTCATCCTCATGGAGTTTCTGAATACAGAGAGATAATAAACAAAAAGTGTGTAACATATATATATATATATATGTTATATATTATATATATATAATATATGCATCATTATTATATATAATTATATATAATTTATATAATGTATTAGAAAGGGATAAGTTCTATGGAGAACAATAAAGGAGGAAGGGAGATAGGAAATACTGTGGTGAGGGGTCTGGATGACATTTGATGGTGAGGGAACCACATAGAGATATCTGGAGGAAGAGCATTCCAGCCAGAGAGAACAGCAATTACAAATGCCCAGATGTAGGAGTGTGTCTGGCGTGTTCCAGTGATATAAATAAGGTCAATGGAACTGGCATGAGGGAGATAAATAGGGCTGAAGAGAAAGGGGGTGGGCAGATCATGGTGGGGCTTGTAGGCTATTATAAGGACTTTGGCTTTTACACTAGTGAGAAAGGTTGTTCCTAGAGGGTTCAAAAAGAATGACGTGAAGTATAACGAACAATCTATCAACCAACTTCAATAATGATCAACTCATGGCCCAGTGTCATCTAAGCTTCACCCTCCTCCTTTGGATTATCTTGAAGAAAAATCCCAGGCCTGGAATCATTTCATCTATAAATATTTTGATTGATAGTTTAAAAGATAGACTCTTTTTTTAAAAAAGAAATGCCACTTACTACATATCATTACCATGACCTCACACGTACCACACACAAGCAATAATTCCCCCATTTTAGTCTGACCAGCAGTGTCTCTGTTCGTTAGAAACAGAGAAATACAAGTGACTTTAATGAAATGAAACTGTGGTCATGCTTTCTTGCTGCTTCTGAAGAGAGTATTTCTGGAGGCTGCTAGAGCCCCCATTGAAGAAATTCTTTCTTACTGTCAAAAATGAGTCATCTCAATTTCGTTTGTACTTTCACTTCTACTTAAATATGGCCTCCTTTTCTGTGGCTCTTGACTCATCAATGGTGAGCGCCTCCAGAGAAGGTCCAGGGTCTCATTTTCTTTATGCCGCCCAGTGATTTAACACGGCTTCTGGCACACAGCAGCCCTCACACTTTTTTTTTTTTTAATGTTTTACTTCCTTTCCTAAATGCATAATTGGAGTAACCTCTCCTTGGCCCTGTGGTCCATCACTCACTCCTTGGCCCATATGTCGCAACCCCAGTAAAACCTGCCTCTTCTAGGAAGCCTCATCCCTACGAGGAAGGGAAGCTTCCTGGATCAGTGTTGACTCTTAGACAGGAGGCTTCAAGTTTATCTCTCTTCTTACAGAGCAGTTTTGGTCCCTGGTATTGAGGTTATTGTACTCAGTCAGCAGGGTGTGGTGTTGTCTTCCTGTGGTATCTGCTCTTATCTCCACCAGTTCATTGACCAGACACTAATTTGATGTGGGCTGCATTACTGAAAACACTGCCATTTCTGAATACGTTTAATAGTCATAATTTCAAATGGAGGTAAGTAAATGGTTTTATGTTTGAGTACAGTAGTACCTTGGTTTTCGAACGTCTCCTTTGATGCACATTTTGGTTTACGAATGCCGTAAACCTGGAAGTAAATGCTTCGGTTCTCGAACACGCCTTGGAAGTCAAACATGTCACATGGCTCCCGCCATGTGCAAGACCCTGAGGCCTAGCTGTTGGCTGTTTTCAAACGTTTCAGAACTCAAACGGTCTTCCGGAACTGATTACGTTCAAAAACCAAAGTACCACTGTGTATGGTGTATAGTAATCCAGTATTGAGTATTCCTTATTTACTGGATTTCCCCAATATTTTATTTGAAAAATTGATAAGGGAGGTGCCAATCCTCTGAACCTTCCTCTGCTCATCCTTGTCTTATCTTTCCTTTCCCCCTTCTCTTTTTCATAAACATTAAGTGCATACTTGGCACCAGCACCCATGCGTGGTTCTGGGGCTATAAAAAGATAGGAAGCAACCTCCTGTAACTTTTGTTCAGAGTCTGTCCTTAGTTGATTGTCATTCCACCAAGGCAGCGACCTTCAGCTCACCAGCTGCTAGCAGACGGCCTGCACATCATAGCTTCTTAAAAACAATTTTTGGATGAATGATTGTGTGAAAGGAGACATGAACCTCGCCACAAAGGAGTTTACAGTCCAAAGTTTGATAGTGAATGGGGACTTTGTGAAACTCTGTAGAACTTGTAGAGTCATTATTAGTTATAAATATCTGTAGTTTAGAACTCGTCCCTTAAATTGCTACCCTTGGAGGCCTTCCAGATGTCCCGATCAAGGGATCTTGGAGGTTTAGCCTGGAGGCAGGCCTGTAGTTGTACCTCCTGACAACCAGGAAAGCATTTTTCAAACCAGCACATGAGTCTGTTTTCCAGTTTTTTCTTTTATCTGAGTTACAATTTTATGTTTCTGCTGTACCAGGAGACATTTACTATTGTGTTTCCCTGAAAATAAGACCTAGCCAGACGATCAGCTCTAATGTGTCTTTTGGAGCAAAAATTAATGTAAGTCCCAGTGTTATTTTACTATAATATAAGATAGGGTCTAATATAATATAATATAATATAGAGTAGAGTAGAGTAGAGTAGAATAGAATAGAATACTGGGTCTTATATTAATTTTTGATCCAAAACGCATATTAGAGCTGATTGTCCAGCTAGGTTGTATTTTCAGGGAAACATGGTAGTTGTTAAACAGGAATTAAAAATACTTGTTACTCTGTCATTCCAGGGCAAGGATTTGCTCAGGTAGCAAATAATGTCTTCAAATGTGTGTGTCTGTGTGTATGTGTGTGTGTGTGAATGTCTGCATATATGAGTGTGTCTGTGAGTTGCTGTGTGCGTATATGTATGTCTGTGTGTCACTGTATAGCTGTGTTTCTGTGGGGCATATGTGTATGTTTTTGTGTCATAAGGCAGATTCAGTTCCCAGGAGAAAGAACACTTTCAGAGCACCCTAACCTATGGGACAGGTTTTTAGCTCTTAATATTATCTTTTCTTTTAGTTTTAAATTATTTACTCATCTTCCTTAAGTGATTGATTCTGAATATGAAAGAGTTCTTTTAGAGAATGGAAATGGTATCATTTAATATATTAATGGCTATATATAATTAATCTTATTATGTAAACCAATTATTTTTAATCCCCAGGTAGAGTTTGTAACTAAGCCTAAGTAATTCTCCAGGTGTAATGACTGACAAGCCAGAGAGTCAAAATGTCAGAAAAGCAGTTATTTTGGGGGAGGTTAGAACATCGTTTTTTGAAATAGACGTTTTCATTGCTGCAAGAGTCCTTACAGATTTCCCTCAAAATTAAAAAAGCAAGAGGAAGAGGAAATCACAATTAATAGTCTGAAAATTCCAATTAATCTCTCAAATAGTGATTAATTTCCAGAGACACGCAGACTGCAGTATATCTGAAAGAAAGGCAGACAATTAGGATTGGGGACATTGGTAGAGGACACTCGGGTAGGTGGAAATCCCACCAGGATTGAAGACTGCACTAGGATTGAGATAATTGACAAGGCTGGAAGCCTGCCAAAAACTCTGGCTAGCGTTGGCTCTTCTTAATGGCACAAATTGCCCGTTTTGAAACCCACTGACCATGTTTCCTAAAACTGTCTTTTGTGTCTCTATGGGAATGCTTAAGGAAGATCTGTTGTCAAATTAGAGTGCTTTCTTTGTCACCTTTTAGTTCATCCTGTGGCTGAGATTTGGGGCCCTGCCTTGCCTTGTGATCAGGGCACACTTGGGGCTTTCCTCTCCCTAACAATCAATGTCTTAGTGAGTTCGTTCAAGTCTGTTTAAGATAGTGGATGCTTTAAATTTCTGAGATCACCAGTGTAGCCTGAAAATCACAAGGACCAACTGATGCAGCAAGTTTTTCCTCTATAAAAAAAATAATACCATTGCATTTTTTTCTGGTGCAAATCATTATTGAGGACAGGATAAATTGAAACAAGAGGAAATCAGCATGTTCTCATGGAGCTGGCTATACTTATGAAAATTATACTTATTTTAACGTGCAAATGCTAAATTTGAATTAGAGTGGATTCAGATTTAAGCCGTTTGGAACTTATTTGTATGAACCTGAAGTTTTAATTACATGGTAATAAAGATGATATTAACCTTTTACTGTAGCATGGCTTTTGATGTGCCTGCCTTTCCTTCCCAGCCTACTAACAATACTTGTTAGGGGGGAAAAGCCTTCAGAGAACCAGGAATAAACATCATAGTTCCTTGAACTTCTAAACATACAGAGCACTTCACAGAAATAATGTTTAGTGAACTCACCATTTGTGGTCAGCTGGAACACTTAACTATCAGAGGGATTTGACCAGCTATACTGACCTAGAAAACTAAATAAGCAGTTGGGAAAATCTGGTTTGTGAGTATCATTATTTTTATATTATTTCAGGCTGTGTCTTGCAAAGAGCAAACCACAGTAGTTATCTGACCTATTACTCTCCCATTGCCTTTTCTTCAACACAGTAATTATGTAAGATCAGCATGTTTTCCCTAACTGTGTGTGCGGGACGTTCCTTAGTATCAGTAGCCCTCCTTCTGGAAGCTTCTCAAATGCTCTGTATCCGTCTCTTAGACTGAATGGAAAAGAAACCTTAAGTCTGGACCAGTGGTAACTTTTATGGACTAGGTGGGGCATTGGGAAAATAAAAACATTTGGCACTTTTATTAGCTGAAAATTGTCTTGCAAAGGGTGATGTATCAGATAGTTTTAATTAAAATAGAAAATTAATCTTCAAGATGAAAAGAGTTCTAACAATGCTTTTCATTTGAACGTAAACATTTAGGGGGGCTGTAGGTTAAAGGATATCTTTAAGTCCTTAAGGTCCTTTGGGTGTGTAGTTTTTAATTCTGGTATTTCCTTTAGTTGCTTGGAGAAAGTAAGAATGATTTCCTTTAGATTGTATGCATACTTCTGATGATCCCTGAATAAAAGATACATTTCTGATAATTTGCTATCTCAGCTTTATCCCTTGGCAGCAGGCTGGAATGCAGTAACTTAACCTGAATGTGAATTAATGCATGTGTGCAAGAAGGTGTGTGTCTTTTCCCGGAGTCGAAGGCACTGGCAGTAAAGCAGTTTAATCAGGATATCCTGGATGGTGTAGGATGCTGATTAGCTAGCATTGCAATTAGAAGACATTTAACTTTTGTTTAAAACGTGGAAGTGACTGGTGGAGTTCAGATATTAATAAAATAGGCTTAGTCTGTAGTTTCAACCCTCTTGATCTTACATTAAAAAGAAAAGACAATTCAAGGGAAACAATAAATTGAAACTAATTACAAAGTTATAAAGGGCCTCGGGTGGTTTTAGTCTTAGTTGGGATAGTGGGGGTCCCTCCCACTCACCCCTGACCTTCACCTCTGCCAGGGTCGCAGTGTCTTCTGTTCTCAACTCTGGAGTTGGCTCCTTTTCCTTCTTAAGGTTGTGCTGTAAGCAATCAGTGCTAGAGAGCGGGAGTCATGCTTCATGAAGGTAGGCATGAAGAGTGGTGGAAATCGCACAATAACTGTTAAAAGGTTATGTCCTATTAAGATACAATTTTTCAAGTTAGTTTTTGATGCAGACAGGATGTTTAGATTGCTTTTGATGAGATCAGGTTCTGTCAGAGACTGAGTCAGTGGTTCTTAATCCTAATCGTCAGGGATGGTTTTTGAGAAACAGTGTCTTGGGCCACATTCCAGACCTAAAGAATTAGAATCTCCTAGATGTAAGCCCGCATGACACTCATGTGCAGTCAAGGTAATGAAATACTCAGTGCTTCTCCAACGTCCCAAATGATGAGTCACCTAGAGCCTTGAACAATCAAAGGATGGTCTCTGATGCCTGCACCACCTGGAAGCTTGTTAAAATTCCAGAATTTCAGCCCACCCCATACTTACTGAATCAGAATCTGAGTTTTAATAAGATCCCTAAATGATTTTTATGTACTTTAAAGTTTAATAAGCATTTATTAAAAGCCCTTAAGTAAATGAACGAGGATCGAAAACAGGTGATTCAGACCATGGTTAAGTGAGGGAAAAAATATATCCATACAATGGAATTTTGCTACATGAAATGAAGTTTGGGAAGAGTTTATGATGACTTGGGAAATGCTTATACTAGAGCACTTAAGTAGAAAATAGAAAGTTATAGAGTTGTATCTATAGTGTGACATTACCTATACTTAACACGTTGCGTACGGCGGGGTTTAAATCCCTCGTGAAGATTCTCGTGATCCGTACACAACGTGTTAAATATTAAAGAATGAATTTCCACTTTTGTAGTCCTGGGCACGATGGTGTAACTGGTATTGAACTTTGCCTCCTCTTATGAGGATCTATAAAAGTTGGGTAATACATAAGCAACTCTTTGATGCTTTGGCTAACAACCAAGACAGACATACAATAATTGAGCGAGAGGTGGAGGAGTTCTCTGGGAGACCCCACGTGCCCACATGGCTTTCTCCCTGAGAGCATTTTTCAAACCAAGGTGCAGGAAAATAGAACCCAAACAGAAAACTTCAGTCCCTGTAGGAAGAGGAAACAGAGATTGAGGGCATCACAGATTAAAGGGTCAGCAAGGAAAGAGTTGTAGAGAAGAAGCCCTAACTATTTGCATAAAAATCCCTTTAGGATCTTTGGACAACCCTTAAATTGTGCATGAGCAGGGTGAGAGGCAGGAAGGCTTAGCAGAGGGAAGGCTGGAGATTTCAGAAGCCATGCGATACCGGGGGAATAAAGGAGTTGTGGGCCAGACGTGGATGAACACTTTGAGCACATATGTGAGGCTTTAGAAAGCTGGGGTGGGGTCCCATAGAGGAAGCATATCACCCATGTGGATCAAGAGGGTCCACAGGTAATTTAACAATTAAACAAAACTCAACCCTCTGTGGAGAAAAATGTCACAAAGTAGATTTTACATAATATCTACAGTACACATCATGGAATTAAAATTATTTCATCCATGAAGAAGCAGAAAATGTGACCAGTAATCAAGAGATAAAGCATAAAAACAGACCGAGAGATGATCCAGATATTGGAGTTACTAGAAATGGGCCTCAAAATAATTATCGATACGTTAAAGAAAATAGAAGACCTGTCCCAATTTAGAAGCCCTTCTTAATCATTAACTTAATCCCCCCAGAAATATCCCAATTATGAAAAACTATGAAGTGATTCCTGATTAAGTGACACTATATGTGAACACAGTAAATATAATAGAAAAAGACAGACTTTTAGATCATGATCAGATACGACTAAGTTTTAACTAATGCACATACATAACTAAGTAACATAAGTAAATTATGGTGAGAAGACACCTCACAATGCAAATATATTTTCTGTTTGTTGAAGGCACCACCTGGGTTTATTTCTAAAACCCTGCATTGTTTAAGGAAGGTTCACAGGAGAGGAAGTCGGAAGCCATTTTTTTTTGGTCATTGGTAACCTTGTGATCCTAGTCACTTAATGTCTTTGTCTCAGTTTCAAGTAGCTGCAGAAACTAGAGAACATTGTGTCTTCTCTGTTTGCCAAAAGGATTATCATGAGAAGCAACTGAAATGCCAGCTAATCCATGCAGAGGTTTAAAGTTAAAGGATTTTCCATGGATTTTCATTTCTATATTTAACATAATCTTAGAGTTGCTGAAGTGCTCGTCCCAGGTAAGGGATGCTTTCTCATCTGGTAAGTCATGTTTTTCACATGGCAGTCTTACTTGCTACACGTCTTATATCAGAAGCAGAGCTGAGTATAGTAAAGGCTACAAGTGCGTTTGCTCTTTCTCCTTTGCCCTGAGCAGAAAGGCCGGGAGAGGATGACTCATAATGAATAAAACACATATCATCTCCTGGAGATAGCAAATAAGGATAAAGGCAGATTTCCATTTGGGAGAATTTACTTGGGCTTTGGGTGTAATTGAAAATGCCTATTCCCTCTGTTGGCAATTTGCAGCCTGCCTGCGTTGACGCCTCAGTTTTCAATCACAGCAAGATTGCTTTTAGTTGCTGGAAATTGCCAAAGCCAGAGCTCTGAAACTCTGAAACCGAGCCCTTTGCAAACTCCTTGTAGTATGATTGATAGCAGACGGAATAAGAATGGGATCTTCTTTCCTGATTATCATCACGTGCTTCACAAATTATTTAAATTAATCCATAATTTGTCTAAATCAAGGGGGGGGATATCGCCTAATTATACTATTGTCCTATTATATCTGCACATGACAAATTAACCCAGAAAGGTATGTTAGCTATCAAATACACAAAGTTTATTGTAAAATATAATAGTTGTTAGCCTTTGCATACATATGAAATGTAAGAAAGACAATATTATATGTTGTGATTAAGTTCTTAGATCAGTCAACCAATGCCAACATATGAAAAACTCTGTGTGTGTGTGTACATATATGCCTCCTGACTGTCCATCTCCATGGAGATATGTATGTATATGTTTAGAGCAAAATGTCCAAAGATTTTCTTTGTAAAACTGAGTTCGATTCTATAGGACATTAGTGCCACAGTTTAGCATCTCGCTTGGTTTCCTATCTTGACTTTCCATGATACAGAAAATCTATTTCAGAAGTACAGCAAAGCTGGTAATCCTTGCTACAGCTCTAAATAGGGACGTTGAAGCTGTGAGCTGTTTGAGACCCATTTTAAGGACTCGCCACTAATCACACTGGGAAACGCGACTTACCTCACATGGGGACAGTTCTAATTATTGAGTGGGTGTTATAGTCACTGAGCTATACTGTAGTTAAAACATTATTCTGCGACATGTCCTACAAGCCTTGGGATTAGGCCTTTATTAGTAAAACTCCCCAAATGGTATTTGCTATGTGTCATTCCACTTGAGAAGATAAATAGGACGGAATTAGACTAACACAGAAAGATTACTTATCTTATAATTAAGGACACTGGATAAGAATGAATTTCGAATTTATAGCAGTTTCAGTGTCGGCCAAGGAGACATATTAAGTAACCTTCCTTTTTTAAAAATATCTTTTGAGACATAAATTCTCTGTGGGGGAAGAAAACACAGAACAATGAGCTGTCTTTTCTCAATTGATTGCCTGTTGCGTTACAAAAGCTATGAACAATGAAGGGAAATTTAACATTTTAAAATGATCTTTCAGAAATTTATTATTATAAGTGGGGGGAAATGAACTGAAGTCCTGAAATGTTTAGACTTTTTGGAACCTTCCATGATGTAAGCGAGGTAAGTCTGAGATAGACCAGCCCACAGAGCATGATGACATGAAATGCAAACACAAGTCACTGATGTGTATAGTCGGCTAGAAAAGCAGCACATTTACTGTGACTTTTAAAACAGAAACATTGACAGTATTTCCTGACGTGAAGACAGTTACAGTCTTAGTTTCTCCTTGGAAACATCCCAGAGCTTATCCTGTTTATTAATTGTACAGAGGTCCTGAGCATCAGTTAGGGTCAGGGTATTTTAAGATCTTGGCTAAAATGTGATAGGCTCTTAGGCACAGCAAGCTAGAGAGTTCAACAACCACCCAGTTTATACCATTCAAATAAAAAAAGGAAAATCAATCGATACAAGTCAGAATCAGATTCATACCAATGTACCTCCGGTGTGACGTTTCAGGTTTTCTCTGGAATTATCCTCAGGATCTTCATGTTGCGTCTAATTGTCTCAGTGTATGCCCCCAAATAATTAACGTAAAGAAGATCATTCTATTGTAAGGATAGCAAAGAGAGTTTGATGACCTGGTTTTTCCTTGATTCCCCCTACAATGAATGTCTTACACTGGACTTTACTTATCCTGTCTATGAAATGGGGACTGTAAAAGGCGGCGTGAAGCTGTGAAATACGGAGAAGGCACTCATGTTTCCAGAAGCAAGCTGTCGTGTGTACATATAGGCAGTTCCGATCATTGTGTGCTTATGAAAGGAGTAATAGGAGTTCCTTGGTCTCGTGTCATTAGAGATGTGATACCATGTCGCCTTTTTTGCTAGAATATTCTAAGGCCACACAACTTCAGTGTCCAGTTTAGGATTACCACAGGCTATACCTGTTTTGGCAGAGTCAGTGGGTCTTGCTTCCGTAGGACTGGCCCCTACTGTATCCGCATCCCTCTGGCAGCAGGATGCTTCTCGCGATGTCTCTGTGCCTGGCTGGGTGAGCGCGGTAGCCCACATCAAAGCATCAGCCTTTCCATTGTCATACCTTCCTGCCTTGGAGTCCTTTCTGCTGTGAGCCACCTGCACTCCATTAAGTTGTTCTTTGTTCCATGGAGACAGGAGTCATTGAGTTCCTTGATGAAGGTTGCCTACTGTCTAGCATGATTCCCCATTCTTGTGGCAAATGTCCCAGCTTTCTTATGGGTGCCCACTTGGTCCTAACTCAGTCCACATGGATCCAGAGCTTCTGGGAGCAGCTTATGACTCCAGATTCACTGAGAAGAGCTTCGGGAATCGGGCCAAAAAGGGCACATGACCCTGTTGGTACCATCAGCTGTTTGCTCTGGCTTTTGCTTGCTGGGTTTTAAACTGTAGTCATCTTGCAATCATCTTCCTGGGACTTGAGCGAGCCTGCACCCCGCTGGGCTCAGAGCTGAGAGATGGACAGCTGGGTCTCGATTCACAGTGTCTGAACCCGAGTCCAGTAGTGGCTGATGTTCTACCCCTGGCCTTTTAGCTCCCACTGCTTTTTTATCTGTAGCTTAAACCAGTTGGAATTGGGGCTTCTGTGATGTAACTTGCAACAGAAATAACTCTAAGTTATATAAGCCTTGTATCTATAGTCCAAGTTCAAAAGAATTTCACTCCTTTGTTTTATCCTGGGTGTTCCCGTGAATATATCAAAGCTGCAAAAGCTTTTTTCACCTGTAGATACTGGCACCCAATAAGCTTCTTGTTGAATTTGAGACCTCAGGTGGCATAACAAATACATTCTCAGCCCTATATATTTTTTAAGTGCTAACCATGGTATCAAGTTGCTTAAAATCAGAGTACCTACAAATCATTGCTTCTAATTCTCAGGGAAGCTACCTTAAAAATACATATGTAAATATATAAGATAATACACACACACACACACATATATATATATATACACACACATATGTGTGTGCATGTGTGACACCTTCAGAATGACTAGGCCAACAATATTTGATTCATTGTTAGATTAAAAAAACAACAACAACCAACAACAGCCTTCCCATTGGGCAATATGAGGAAATAAATACACCGAGGTAGAGAATGTGACGTGCTCAAAGTCCAAGATGATTTGGCTACAGGCACAGTAGAAAAGGGGGGTTGTTTGTCTCCTGTGACCCAGGCTTCCAGGAGGCCAATCCACCCACATACCTCAGGGCAGGATGCCAGACAGATGAGCCTCTGGCAATGGATCCCGTTCTTCTTTCCTGAACTATCGGTTCCCGCCCTCTCCTGCCTTTGCTCCCACTCTGCTCCAGTTTGGCCTGATTTCCAAGCAGCGTGGCGTGCTTTCCTTCCTGGCCCATGGACTCAAGGCTGGTATCCATACCCAGTTTTAACCCTGAAAGCTCTCCAGACCCCTAGCCTGTCTGACCAGCTCCTGCCCTCTCCTGACCTACTTCCTGGGCTGGGAGTGCTAGTTCAGTCTTCTTTGCAAGAGTAAGGTAGGGTGAGGAAGAAGGTTGAGGTGAAAGAGGTTAGAGATAGGAAAAGGACAAAGGGAGTATCTTCCCACACACGTCTTTACCTTTTTGAAAATGATTTCCGTTTGACAGAAAGGATGAAAAAGCAGAGCATATGCTTCCTAGCGCACCAGATTGTAATATTATACACTTGGATTACAGAGTCTGGATATCACAGCCATAAACATATGTAAACATTTTTATGTTTTGCTAAAAAGGAAAAAAAAATACACACCGATGATGTGTTATCGTAATGATCTGATTACAATGATCAATTAATGATATTCTCAAGATCTAGGTAGAAAGGATGGCAGCCACTCCAGTGACATACTACAGTGAGTATGATGGTATTTTTCATTTGGTTTGATTGTCACTGTTTGCTACAGCTGGGTTTTATAGATGAGCATGCTAGGACTGGGAGGAACATTTAGAAGAGAGTTTGGAAAACGACAGCTTTCTGGCCAAATCCAGCCTGCCACCTGTTGTAAATACAGTTTTATTGGAACCCAGCCACACCCATTCACTTCTGTATTGTCTGTGGCTGCTGTCACCTAGGAGTATACCAGTAGAGTGAGTATTTGTGACAGTGATTGTAAAGCCAGCAAAGCCTACAATATTTATTATTTGGCTCTTTGCAGAGAATATTTACTGACTTTACTTTTGGAAGGCAGTCTAAATTCATTTGTTTATTTCCTGGAATGATTTTTGTTGCCTCAGAAAAGTATTTGCTCAGTTAGTCAAGATTTCTAAGGATGATGATTGTATTGTCTCACTGTATTCCAGCTCTTATTAATCAAAAATTCTTTGTAAAGATAACTGACCTAAATCCTTTATGATACAATGTAAACCCAATCCTCTTCTTTTAGCTTTAGTTCAGCTGTTTTTATTTTAGGTGCTCAGTGACAGCTTTTCCTAGATTTAAAGACTATCAAATGGCTCAATTTTTGTTTTTGTTTTTTCCCCTCCTTTTAACATTCCCACATCTTGACATTTTTTATGACTTATCTATGAAGTCTTCTCCGTTCCGTGTAATGACATGTCTTTATTATATTGAGACCTGGACACCGTACTGATAATATTTACCTATTCCAAAGTACATGCAGGTGTAAAATCAGTTTGCCTTTCAAAGCATCATGTGAGGCCAGCTGGTGACATCTTGTGATGCCCATTTTGTGGCTGAGAAGCAGTTAAATGTCTGGCCTGTGGTTACACAGCCAGGAATTGATAAACCTCTTATAATACACCACCCTGTCAGTTGCTTTGTAGCGAGCCTGGCTTGAGGACAGGTAACGGTTCCAACAGGCTGTATTGCATATGTCTGGCATAATACTGTACTTGCTGGGGGGGAGGGGCAACATTCTGGCCTTCACTGTATATCCGCTGACTCAACGTCAGCTCAAAGTTGGTTGTGCATGGGGCCGCTGAGAAGTGGGTCCTCAGTCCACTATTTAAATGATGTCATTGTTCTGTGGCCACAGCAGACAAGGTTATTCCATGTTAGCAGAAGAACTGGAGGAGAGTGGTTCAATGAACAAAAGTCTCTCACCAGTAGGAGAAAAGGTGTGTGTCTTGGGAGGAGGAAGGTGTTCCACGGCTTCGTCTTTCTGTGCCATTTGTTTTCCTCTTGTGATACACTGGATTTAGTCTGCTCTGCCCACATTGCTTCGGTTTTGGAGTCTGCCTTTGAAGATATTCTCTGCTGTCCTTTCTCATCGTCGTTTGGTGTTAACATGAACTTCTTCTCTCAGAGTCATTAATGAAAAGGTTAAGCAACAGAAATGAAGAGATAGCCCCATAGAAATAACATCATTCTCAGCAAAGCACAACGATAGCACAGGGCACTGCTGTGGAACTACCCTGTTTCCCCGAAAATAAGACCTAGCTGGACCATCAGCTCTAATGCATCTTTTGGAGCAAAAATTAATTATAAGACCCGGTAATATATTAAATTAAATTAAATTAAATTAAATTATATTATATTATATTATATTATATTATACCCAGTCGTGTATTATAATAAAATAAGACTGGGTATTCTATTTTATTATATTATACCTGGTGTTATAGTAAAATAAGAGGGGTCTTATATTAATTTCTGCTCCACAAGACACATTAGAGTTGATGGTCTGGCTAGGTCTTGTTTTCGGGGAAACACGGTATTGAACAATTGCTACTGCACTTTTGGGGGTGCAACTTACTTATTTTAGCATTTTTGGATGTTTCTTTTGAGACCAAATTATAGGTCTGATACTATCATTAGCACTTTAGATTATTGGTTGCAGTGGTTAAGGGAGATGTAGGCTGCTTCTTGAACATTCTACATTTTTAGTTAGATTTAACCGTGTTTTCTTTTTCGGTTGTATGTTGCTTGTTCACCTTTTGTCATGACACAAAATCATGAATCCTAGATGCACAGATCATCTTACTAATTGAGTTTCTCGTGTATCTTCAGGTTATTGCAGGTTAAGTATTTTTATTACTAATAATATTAGTCAGTCATTTGAAGCGTGAACCACTTTTCCTTACACAAACATCAGCAACTTTTCCCTCTAGTGTCTCTGCTTCTGAATCCTAAGGCCTGGTGATTGTATAAGGAGCAGAAAGGGTGAACTCTGACTACTGAGGCCCCGGGTTGTGGTTGAGAAATACCAGTGAGAAGACGCATCTTTGGTTGGTAAACAGATTTGTAAACCTAGGCCATTTTATGAGGGCATCCTAAGAGAGAACAGATCGAGGACCTTGCTGTCATTTTTATAGTCAGAATTCAAGTGAGATGGGACTTTAAAATAGGAATGCCTCTTTTCTTACCCTTTCTTCCAGTCTGCCGTTAAAAACTACTTTAAAAAAAATTCCTTTGTATTTCCCTAACCTTTTCACTAGTTTAGTGGCCACCTCTTATTCTCATCTTGTCAGATTTCTTCTCATCGTTTTATGCACACAGCTAGGGAGCCTCCCTGAATCATTCTCCGACCACACAGCTGCTTTCTCCCTTTGAGAAACAATATACTCCAGCTCTTCTTTTTCTTTTTCCTGTAGAATTATATTCAACAGATACAATTTCCATGTCTAAGAAGCAGTCACCCTTAAATTCTGCAGACTTAATTTTATTCTGCTAGCTTCAGACCTGCACACAGCATGGCGAGCTGCTGTTTATTTCCATCTGAGAACAGAGGCACATCTTTTTTCATAGTGCTGGGGTTTGGCTGAGGTCATCCCTTTCCATCTGAGCTGACCGTGTATCCCCTTGTTGTGAACTCACATATTTTAGAGTTGTCGAATGTCTGTGGAACGCAGGATGCTATTAAATTTTGCAGGCTTCTTTCTAAACTGTTATTTATACACCCTATGAAAACTTCAGTTATTTTTATGACAGACATTTATTTTAAAGGAACAGTGGTGACAATGACTATTCATGGATGATTTTCATTGAATTGCCCTTATCTATAACGTGGTCCGGTCTTTGCGACATTTCTTGTTATGACTTGTTTATCTTAATTTCCATTATGTATTTTGCTTGAAGCTCTTCACTATTTCTACAATTTATATTGTTTTCGATTACCCAGTTACTGCCCTTTTTTTTCTCTAATTTTTCCTCAATGTTACATTAAAGAACAAACTAATCATGGAGGTTCAGAGCTTGGGTTCCAGAGGCGGGGTGACTGTGTTTTAACCCCATGATGCCACCAAATTAGTTGTGTGACCTGGACAAGAAACATTGTCTCTTTGTACCTCAGTTTCCTTTTCTCTAATAGGTGGTAATGATATTGCCTAACTCCTGGGGTGGTTGCCAGACGAAATGAGTTAAGTCATTGTGTTTAGAAAGGAGCCTGGCAGATAGTAAACGCTGAACAATGGGAGCTGCTCTCACCATCTTTATTGTGGTCTCCTGAAGAGTAAGGAGGATGTGAAAAACAGTTTATCTTCAAAATCCCTTACAAAACCTCATAATAGAAGTGGGTGCTCAAGGAATGTGTTAAGGAATGTGGTAGGCAGACTAAGCCCCCCACCACTACCCACTCCCAATCCAAGATGTTCACATCCTAGTCTCTGGAACCTGTGACTATGTTACATTACACAGCAAGGGGGTCTTAGGGTTGCAGATGGAATTAAGGTTGCTGGCAGCCTGTAGAAGCTGGAAAAAGCAAGGAAATGCATTCTCTTTTCCTTAGAGCCACCAGAAGGAACACTGCCCTACTGCCACCTTGATTTTAGGCCAGTGAGATCCATTTCAGGCGTCTGAACTTCATTATTTTAAGCAACCAACTGTTGGTAATTTGTTAGAGCAGCAATAGGAAACTAATACAGTGAGTAACTGACTGAATACAGGTTAATTATTTGAGCCAATGACACCAAAGAAAGATTCCAATGTAAGAAAGTGTATGTTAACAAGACCTAACAACAGATGCAACCCTTTCCTAAAACAGTGGATTCTAAATCTTCCTTAGACTCCTTTAAAATAGCTCATATATACATAAACCTAGTTTTGCATAAATTTAATAGGGCCCACAAACCACACTGAAGCCGTCCACTGAGCCCAGGTTACAACCCTGGGTTTGCACGGGATTTGTTAAGATGAGCCAATAACAAGGTTTTAACAATGAGCCCAGGAGCATTCAATATTGCACAGTCAGAGTGGTCTGGTGCCTTGATATTCTTAGGGGGAGCTGAAGGCTCTGTGCGTGCTCCTCAAAGCTCTAAAGAAACGCAGAGGTTTGGGCTTCCTTTTTAGTCATATTGAAAGTTTAGAACTTTGTTCTCTGTTTCTCAGTCTACTATGGCAATGTTATGTCCCAAGTCCCATGGCCCTTCTCTACTCATATTCTCCATTTTTAGAGAAGATGTACATCACTAGAGTAAGAAAACTTAGAGTAAGTTTACTTTCTGGAGTAAGTAAAAAAGTGGTTTGGAAGCTAAGGTAACGTTAGAGTGATGGTTACTCTTACTATGCCTATTTCCAAGGTGTTGGTTGTTTCAGGGCACTCCTGAATACAGATTTGTCTCCGCATCATAGGAAGTGCTAACATTTATAGGAGATAGTGTAGGTCTGCTGGTATTTCATTTATTCATTCAGTACGTCTTGATCCAAGGCCAGCTAAATTCCAGGCATGACACTAAGGATGAGAGATGCCCGTGATAGAGAAGCTGGATATAGACCCTGTTCTCCACGAACTTACAGTCTTCTTCCGATCATTGTTACACAGCAAATACCCGTTGGAGGTAGGCTGAAACCTCGCAGCCACTGTGCGCTTTATAGTGAATGAGTTTATCAGATCCTGTCTTGAAAATCAGCTTTCCCTGGAGGAGGAGAGGGCATTAGAAGTACAGCAAGAGCCTGAGAGGAAGCATAGGATTTCTGTGAACAGATCAGAAAGCACAAGAGCAACATGGGGCTGGTGAGTAATGCCTTCTCTCCTCTTGGGTTTCTCTTCCAGTGGATCAGGAGTCTTCTGTAGAAAGCCCTGTGAAGAGTGTATAAGTGACAGAGAGGGTGTCGATGGCCGCAGGTGGTCCGTGTGACCTGCTCAGACCTGGTTTGAAGCCCAGATCTGTGAGGCAGTGAATACATGGGTGGCACTAGTGTGCCTGGCATCTCTCGCAGGCCTCTGCTTGGAGTTAGCTGTGGCTGTTGGCCAGGTAGCTCTTTTGCAGATGATTAAGGGCGGTTACTAAATGAGTCATGATTTCACAAACCACTGCACTGTCTCCTACGTTAGTCAGTTACTAGAACACCAGGATTTGCAGAAGGGATGGAGGTGGGAGTGAGATAAGAGACGTGTATTCATTTCCTGTTGCTGCTGTAACAAATGATCACCAATCTAATGGCTTTAACACCAGTGTACTGTCTTATAGTTCTCAATAATCATAATTCTAGACTAGGTCGACAGAACTGCATTTCTTCTGAAGACCTCAGGGGAAAAGCTTCTTTCTTGCCTTTTTCAGCTTCGAGAAATTGCACACATTCCTGGACTCGTGGCCCCACATCCCTTTGACCTCTGCTTTCATTCTCACACCTCCTTTTCTCTCTCACTCTCCTCCCTCCCTCTTATAAGGACTCTTGTGATCTTATTGGGCTCACCTCTAATCTATGATAATCTTCCTTTCTCAGAATCCTTAATGTAACCACATCTGGGAAGTCCCTTCTGTCGTGTAAAGAAACATAGTCACAGGTCCCAGTGATCAGGCAGTGGACATCTTTGGGGCCATTATTCTGCCTGCCACAAGATATGGAGGATGACAGCACCCAAAACAGCCAGAGTCCTTCGCTAAAAGCCAACACCTCAGCTCCATCCAGTTTTGGAGCTAGATAAATCTTTAGAACCCCACGATGGCCGATTTTCCACTAGAATGTACGTGATAGAAACTGTTTTAATGTGATTAGAAGTAGTGTCTTATCTCACATTTGGCTCAGTAGGGAAGTTGGTGGAAAACAGCCGATTTCCAGGCTCTGTGCTTTGCCTTTGCAGGTCTATAAATTCTTCACCAGATTCCTGACTGTTTCAGTAATTCCTCATCCCACTGCTTTTCCGTGTGCCTCATACTGCATTTTTGGGCAGATAGGACATACCTTTTCAACATGTGTTTGTCTAAAGCTGTGAAAAAGATTTCAACTTCATGTTCTCATAGTTAGGTGTCATCACACAGCTTTATAGTTTTATCCAGATAACTTCAAAAGTCCGGTGGAAAAGAGAAAGGAGAAAAAAGAAGCGCATCTCAGTGGAGCAAAGGCCTTTGCCAGAAACTTTCCTGGGTTCTTTCCTGTGTAAGAGCTACACTCCAGGCTAAAGCGAAGAGGAAAGCAGGTCTCCTGCACCGAGTCTGGAAGCAGGAGATCCGCTGTGAGCCAGGAGATTAGGCAATGGGACTGGCAGCCTCGTGACCAGACAATGGAGGTTCCAAAGCCAGAGAAGCAGAAGATGCATGAAGGAGGCCAGTGAGACACAGGAAGGGCTGAATAAAGTGTGGTACAAAGTGGACACATCCTGTGCATGAAAAATTCCAGCCACCGTGTCTTTTGTGTGTGATTCCGAGTGGCCTGGGAAAGATGGAAAAGGAGCAGGCTGGTGGTCTTTTTCTTGCATAGCCCAGTGTCATGTGTGTGGTGTTAAGTTACTGTCCCTCCAGCATTTGCACCTCTGTCACTTACACGGTGACATCCAACCTTTGTAAAATGGAAGCTTTAAGCCTAATATGTGTATTACCCCCAAATCTAATGTCATCAGACTACTAAACCTTTATTTCTGCTGGGAATGATCATATATAAGTATGATAGTAAAATACAGACCACATATAAATTCATTTATTTATTATCAAATACTTATTGGTCATTTTTATTGGCCTGTGTGCCAAGGATTCTTTCAGGTGCTGAGGATACAGTATTTAACAAAATACATTGAAGTCCTATCTTTGAGGAGCTTATACTTGAGCTGGGAGTGACAGAGAGGTAAAATTTAAAGAAGGAAAACTAGGTCAGGATGGGAGTGTAAAGTATTGAGGAGGGCTGACATGAAATAGGGTGATCAGGGAGGGCCTTCCTGGGATGAAGGTATCGTAGGAAAGTCTGAGGGAAACGAGGGGGCTAGTTAGTGGATATCTGTAGGGAAAGAACATCCTCGATGGGAACAGCCAGCCCAAAGATCCTGAAGTGGGACTATGCCTGGAATATTAAAAGAACGGCGAAGGCCAGTGTGGCTGGAGTAGCGTGAACGAGGGGGATGGGTAATAAGAGACGAAGGTGGCTCGTGTGAGTGAGGACTGGTTCACAGGTCACGCACGGGAGAGCGTGTGCGTCTCAGCAGGGTCTTGGTCTCTCTGAATGAATGGGAAATCATTGGATGGTGCTGAGTTGAGCAATGATATGACTCAACTTTTATTTTCACAGGCTTGGTCTGGCCTCTGTGTTGACAATGGACTGTGGGGGGTGTGGACAGAATTAGAGGCAGCATCTCAGGGCTATTCTAATAATGGAGGAGAAAAATAACGGCGTGAGTCAGAGCGATGGCAGTGGGGCCGATGGTACAGGGTTGAATTCTGGAGATATTTTGAAGGTGGAGCTAGAACAGGATTTACAGACGGACTAGACGTGGGAGTGAAAGAAGGTGGAGTCAGGAGTGACGTGAAAGTTGCTGGCCTAAGCAACTGGAAGAATGAATGGAGGCAAATTAAAAGATGGCAGGAAGAGAGAAAGAAAAGATGGCAGGAAGAGAGAAAAGATGGCAGGAAGATCAGGTTTGGGGGGGAACCATCAATGGTTCAATTTGGACGTATTTTCAGTTCAATAGACTCATTAGACATGTCACGTAGGCAGTTGGATATATGGGTCAGGAATTCAGAAGGGAGGTCCTGGCTGGAAGTATGAATTTATATTTATATACACACACATACCATAAAGCTATCAGCTCTGGTCTCCATGGTCACACTTCCTGAAAACCTTTAATTCTAGCCTCTACTTTTCACTGCTCTTCACAGCACTCCCCCCTCTTCCCCCACCCCCTGGCCCCAACCTTGGCCTAAGTAACTAAGATCTTATGAAAAGCTCTTGTCCCTTGGTTCCAAACTTCTTTCCATATTCTGGTCTGATTCCTCCACTTCCCATCTCTTTCCATCAGTGCTTGGGTTTCCTTGCTGAGCTTCGTCCTGAGGTTGCAAACTCAGCTGCCAAGTGCCCAGGCAGCTAAAGTGATTGAATGAAGTGGGGAGTGGGGAGCTGCAGGACACATGCCCCACCTACAGAGGGCAGCACTGTTCCACTCCCACCTGGTGCTCCCACCGCAGGGGGTGGGAGGGGCATTGTTGCCAGTTCTTCTAAAAAGTAAGCCAGAAATCTCGATTTTTAAAATGTGCAATCTCCTATTTTTTAAACATTGGCAGCTAAGTCACACATTTTTAAAGACTCTGTGGGCCAAACAAAATATATCTAGGGACGAAATCCAGTCCACAGGCAGCCAGCCTTATACCACTGAGGGGCTGTTGGACAGGCCGACTGGCTGGGCTTGGGATTTGGCTCTTGGACAGAACCTCTTGAATTGTCCACTTTGGTTTCCCGCAGTGCAGGCAGAGAACATGAACCGCCCACCCTAGGGAGGTTCCCAAGGGACACTGTTTCCTGAGCCCGGCTCCTAAGGGCCCTGTTTTCTGGAAAGGATAACAAGACACTTTCCCCAGGACCTCGCTGAAGAATATTTTATGTCCTGTTCTCTTTCCTCCCTTTCCCTCCTGATACTGTATCTCACTTCAAAAGCAGAATGAGTATTGATTCTATCTCGAAGGTGAGACAGGTAGTGACTATTGAATCAGCACCTCTGTCTTAAATGCTTGATGATTAAAAAAAAAAAAGATGGCAAAATAGTAGCTGAATGCCAATCTGAGGGAGAAAGTCAATTTCAGGGCACGTAGAGAAACTATGTTTTTTCAACAATTATATGTTGAATGCTTGCTAGGTGCCAGTGCTTTTCCTATGTGCTGTGTGTACAGCAAAAGAATAAAACACAGTCTGCTCCCAAGAGAGTCACAGCCAAGCAGAGGAGGCAAATATGAGAAGAAACAAATGGTAGCAATGTGGGCAGAGCAGCAGGACGGAAGTACCGCAAAGCATAGGCCAGGGATGGAGGGAGAGTCAGAAAAGGTCGTTTGGAGGCAGTGATAGCTGGGCCAGGGTTTGAAAAGTGAAGAGATAGACCGTTGGGGAAAAGTATTCTAGGAAAATGTGTGTCAAGTTTTCAGAGGTGTGGAGCGACATGGAGTTAAGGCACTCTCGTCATTGCAAGAGCTTGAAGTGTGATGGAAAGGGCAAAGCCAGGCCTGAGGAGACAGGTAAGAGAGACTGCCAGGGATCAGGTCCTGAGGGCCTTGTCAAAGAGTGGGGAAGGGGGGCTAGTGTTTCCCTGTCTCCATTAGAAGGCTGCTGTGGCAAGCATGATCTTAGTTGAGAGGCAGATGACAAAAATTCCATTTCTTCTTCCAAAATGTATGCTACCATCGATCTGACACCACTTAAGAAGAAAGCTTAATCTAAGCTTCATTAATTCCCTTGAGATTGCATGCCATTCATATAAGACGTAGAACACAATAGTAGTAAGGTCTTATATGGTATTTACCCTGCAAGGCATTGTCTCAAGGTCTCTGTGTACAGTTGCATTCATAGAACTCACTGAATTCTCAAAACCTCCCTATTGATGTAGTTGGTCCTGATATAGTTAAGTGGCTTGTCCAAGGTCATACAGCTTGGAAGCAACAGAGCAGGCATAGAACCTAGGCAGGCTGCCTTTAGATTCCTCGCTTTTGACTGTTTTTCTGCAGCCCTCTGTCGGCCATGTCATGGTCTTTTTCACCAGAGGCTTTGGAGGGCGTGATCAGATAGCAATTGTCCAGCAACCAGAGATGGGGCTGCTGGATCAAGCCATCTCTTTGGCATTACTGGGAGTAACAATTATAAATGCAAATAGTTGGAGACCTCA
This sequence comes from Rhinolophus sinicus, assembly GCF_036562045.2. Classification (NCBI taxonomy): domain Eukaryota; kingdom Metazoa; phylum Chordata; class Mammalia; order Chiroptera; family Rhinolophidae; genus Rhinolophus; species Rhinolophus sinicus. The sequence continues at coordinate 104,630,331 of NC_133758.1, forward strand.
CCTTAATTCTCAGGGCAGTGGGAGCTGCACATTTAACTATGGCTGACCCCTGCACATTGCTGGTTTGGATGTTGCTTCCATGTTTATATGAAATACAGCCCCATTTTTCAAGGCAGCCAGCATCTGTCTTGGTGGAAACAGATCTTTTAGTACTTCAGATAATTTTCTTCTAGAACTCTAGAAGGCTGGGTTCAGGTGAGAAGACCCTGTAAGTAGAGTAAGTATCCACTATGTCAGAAAGCATTGCACTTCTCTTTGACGCTTATTATGCATTAGTTAAGAGCTTTCTTGGAGGAAGAAAGGCACAAATTTAAATGCTGAAATCTTGAAGTGAAATTCTTTGGTTATCTGCAAAAATGTGCAGCATTGACTTTTCTTCTTTAAAAAAAGGGGAAAGAAAAGAAAAGTGAAAAAATCAGATGGTATTTCTATGAGGAAAGCAGTAATTGCAGTTCTCAGAGTGAATGCTTGTCTTTTTATAACATGACAACTTTTTTTTTTTTTTTTTGGAAATGAACTTCAAACCTTCCACACATGTTAAAATGTTCCCCATGTACAGGGAAACAAATTCATTTTCATTAATGACTTTGTTGTTTATACAATCAACAAACAATCATGGAAATAAATATCACTGAGAGGTATTTGTAAAAAATTTTAAGTAGACATATTTTGTGTTTTCTGTGAGGTGGCTTAGTTATTTTAGAATTCCATTGTAATCTAATCAGTTAATTGTGACATTTGAAAATATGGTAAGGGGAGGAAATTGCTTTTCAGAAAATGGAACTTTTTTTTTTTTAGTGTAATGGAGAAACACAAAGAACAAAAAAGCAACCTTTTAAAAATATGCTACTAATGTTCTTATGTCTGATTTTTCGTAGACTAAATCCCATTTCTGGCATTTTCCACCCACTTGAGACTATTGTAGTCTACCGAATGCAGGTGTATTCCACCTTGGGCACAGGTGTAATCCTGCAAAGTTATATACAAATCAAAGTTAGTCCTAAGTTGAGTCATTTAAAATGCACCCACATAAAAAGAACTCCTCATTTGTAAGGGATTCTGTGGGGAGTCCTTTTGGGAAATGAATAAAACATTTTATATAAAAATATCTCAATTTCCCTGATTTAAAAACTCAGATTTTAATATGCTAGTTTACCATAAAGTAGGCATGTTTGTAATTATAAGTGACATAATTTTACTGTGTGTGTGTTATGCAGATTCTGTATTAGAAGGATCTTAAAATACTCCAGAAATTTGCTTGCAAAATATGTGCAGGTAGGTGTTATCACTTGTTGGGGTGGAACAAATTATAACAGACAGACAAGAAGAATTTGCCAAGCCTCAAGGCTATTGAGGGAAGAGAATCCAAAATTTCCACATGTGTTGTTAGTGTGCTTGCCAGTGTATCTTTTCGATCTAAAATTACATAATTTAAATCAATCTGATGTTAATTGTAGTCCATCGCTATCACAAATTTATTTTTAGATACCAAAAGTGCACCCAGGTCGAACTACCAGGCAGAATCTGGTGGGGTCTGAACATTCAGTGCCTCTTTTTAAAAAAGAAGTTGCCCTGAGTAACAGCACCCTGGATTGTTCTATTGTTAACACTAAGGAGGGAACTTCCTGATGTTTTTTCTTCATTTTTATTTAGTGGTTTCTAAACTGAAAAGGAAACATTGAATGGTGCTTAATTTCAAGACTGTGGGTTAATATATTATTTTCTTTCCCCACACCCACTTTCCCCTTTCCCTGCCATATCCTAAGTGGTGTGTTTACTTATTTATGGTCTTGTGCTCTCTTTTCCAAGGCTGGGATTTCCCCTTCTCCTTCTTGGTTATCATTTTTGATGTAGAAGAGAAACTGCTGGGGAGAGAAGGTGGCACAGAGAGCAGAGGTGGCTGCGGTTACCTCCTCTCATTGTCTGAGGACGAAATGTCGGAGACTATGAAGGACACAGTTCACCTCCCACATGGAGGGATGTACGAACCAAGTGACTCTTATAAGTGACTGACTCCTCCTCGGCCATTTCCATTATTCTCTGTAAGAATTTCAAAGCAAGCATTCTTGTATTAAGTCAGCAAGGCTGAGGGTTTTGCCTCCGGGTGCAGCTCGGCCTGCTGGCAGAGACTGGAAGGCAGCGTTGAGGAAGGGGAGGTCTGGATTCAGGAGGAAAGAGGGCCCTGATCACTTAGAAATGTCTGCCTTGGGTGAGGGGGAAGGAGGTGGTGTATATGCCATATATTGTCATCTCCTTGCCATGGGCAGTCCAGCTCCTGATTAACAGTTAGCAAACGAGTGTGCTCATCCCAGTTCTGTCCCTAATGACCACTGTAACTTTGAGCAAGTTAACTTCCCTTAGTCTGGCTTTCCTGGTCTCTCAAAGAAGAGTGGATGAGATGAACCTTCCAGGTCTCAGATGCTGTGCTCCCAGACCAGGTGACTCATGGCTCTCCATTGTTCATAAGATAAGGATTGAATCTTTATCTTGGCCTTGAGGTCTCTTGCAGTCGGATCTTAAACTACTTTTCAGGTCATGTCTTCAATTCCCTACCCTTATTAGCCAGGCCATCTTCCCAGGGTTTCCACACGTGTGCCACACTTTTCTATCTTGGTTTCTTTTCTTCAGTAAATCTCTCTAAATGGAATGTGTCTGCCGTTTCCTATTCTCTGATTACCAAAATCCTACACCTATTTTTTAGACTCTGACCCTCATAGAACTTTTTCCCTTGAGTAACCTTTAATATTTGACAGGCTATTCCGACTGGTTATGTATTTGCCAGGTTGCCTATAGGTCTTGCCCCAAATTCATGATCGGCAGGATCTGTGTTTCATTCGTTTCCGGTCCATAGACTCTCTTTAATGTCCAATCAGACTAACAAATTGTAGTAAATATTTCTCTAAAGAGGAAAGCAAAAACCAAGAATCAACAATAGAAATAAAGTGGCCAGGAGAGTCATTTAAGTCAGCACATACTTAGTACCTGTGGAATTTGAGCAAAACAAGATGGCAGGTGGGGACAAGTAAGAGTAAGACATGGTCTCTGTCTTCAAGGGGCTTATGGCATCGTCATCATTATCACCATCTCTTCCATTTATTCAATGCATATTCTTTACCACATCCTTTACCTACATCCTAAATTCTTAGAAGAAGCCTGCAAGGTATTACCATCTCTGTTTTCTGATGAGGAAGCTGAGGCCTAGAGAATTTAAGGGACTTGCCCAAGGCCACACAGCTGGTAAGGAGATGACTGGCTTCAGAACCTGTGCTAAGTCTAGCATATGCCATTACCTCTCTAGTGGGGGACCCACGAAGAGGACAGATAGTTCCCTGAGCATACTCTCTACTATCTCACCTTCTAGCCTTTGCTCATGGTTTTCAGGCCACTTGCAACGCTCTCCCCTTCTCCCCCTCCCAGCTGTGGAAATGCTTTCCATGCTTCAATTACAGCTCAGCCATCTCCCTCTTGAAGTCTCATCTGCTTCCCTGTTGTAGCTGGACCCCTGATATGTAGGCCTCTCTACACAGGTGTAAAACGAATGCATCAATGCCAACTTCATCTCGTTTTTTATTACAAAGGTTCTAGGGGTGCTGTAAGAACATCTGATGAAAAATCACCGGAGAATTCTGTTCCATTCAACAAACATGTATTTAGCCCTTGGCAAGGCCTTGGGAACAGACAGAGGAAGAGACTCTGCCAGTGTTAGAACAGCTATTCTCTGCTTTATAGAAGAGGCTCTGGTGACACCCATGATGAGGTCATCGTCTGGGATTTATGTTGCGTGGAGAGAATTACTACTCCGCTTGGGCAGAGGCAGAGAGGTTCCCAGAGTTCTCTTGTCCTGTTCCTGGTCCTGGTCCATGCAGCCCGGAGGGGTGGGGGTGGGGGGGGAGATAGGCACTGGGCTGGAGCGGACGGAGTCTCAGAAGGAACTCATCTGCTTGGAGTTGCAAAACTAGAATATGTTTCTGGAAGAGTATCAGAGCTCCTTCCCTCCATCCAGGAGTGAAGGGTCAAAGTAAGGCCATGGTCGGCATTATTCATATTCGCTGATCTTTCCATGAGTAAGATGAGGTTGGTGTGAGGTCTCGATTTCTTCCACAGGGGCCACCATTGAGCACTGTTTGCATGTGCTGTGGATTCAGACGTAAGGCAAATTGTGGCTAAAGAACAGTTCATGTAACAAATCCAGTGTCGCGCGTTGTGTATGGGTTATAGTGGCAGTGTGCACTTACACTGTTAAAGAACAGAGGAAAGAACGAGGTGTCATGCCTAGGAGTATCAGAGAGGATTCCACAGAAGTGGTGACACCCTTGGCTGGATTTGAACGATGAATGGGATCTCACCAAGCTAAGAAGGGGTGGGGGTGGGGCACTCCAGAAATAGGAAACAGCAAGTGCGAAGAGAGAGCAGGTTGGTGTAGCTGGAGCTGTGGGAATGGGAGGCGTGCAGGACGCAGGTCCGGTAAGAACCACAGATTCTGGATTTTCTGTTTCAAATATTGCTGACATTTATGCAGATAACACTGTCACCCAAAGATGCCAGAACAGGCATCTCCTCCCTGCCACAATTAGACACACAGGCCTGCTGTCGGTGTCTCCTTCCTCCCTTCTTTATTATTTATGAAATAATGGCCAACTTCCTCCGGAGATCAAGTACCCATTTGTCCTGTGACCACATGCTCTTCCAGCCTTCTGCCCACGGCGGCCTGCCCTGCGTCCTGCCAGAAGGATGCCGGCTGCTGTGCCGGGCCACTGCAGGGGCACACAGACCAGCCTGCTGCCCTAGCACCATGCAGTGGCCTAGAAGGGGCCGGCACTTGTTTGTTCTGCCCCTTGACACAGATCGCCCGCCGCTGAGTTACAGAAAACAAAACAGACAAAAGCCTTACTTCCCCTGATGGCACATCACAAGTCCTGACCTTTTACTAGGCAGCCTTGACCTTCATTATATCACAGCCGGATCCTCTGAGACAGGCGCGATGCACTGTTCTCTGGTTTCCTCCGCCAGCTTTCCCTTTTGGTGGCTTTGCTTTCTAATTGAAACAAAGCAGAGCAAAAACCAAACAAACCTCAAATCCTTCCCAACTGCTTACTCCTCAGGTGGTCGGTGTTACACTGTTTTTGTTTTGTTGCTGCTGCTGTTTTTAGAAGATACATTATTTTTATAGAAAAGGCATTATTTCATGTACAGCTGTGTGTTTGCTATGCCTTGTTCAGGAGCTGTGCCCGAGAGGAACCAATGTACCATGCCTGTGAGAGCAGAGCGCAGAGACCAGCCAGCGAGCGGGGTTGGGGGGCGGGGGCTGGAGGGTGCCTGGGGCTTGGAAAGCAGACCCTGTCCATTGCCGTGAAGTGCAGTCATTAGATCTGACTTTGTCAGATGATGGGAGGAAGTCCGGCCGGGCAGCTGGGAGGTGAGGCCCAGAGGGTCTGGAGAGGCAAAGGTGATAGCAGCAAGAAGCAATATCTGCTATTCAGCCTGAGACCTGAGCTCCAGAATGGCCGCCTGGGACACTAGGCCTTGCAGTCAGACCTGCCTTCACGCTACTCACCTGCAGATGCGTATCTCTCTTCTGCCTCCAGCTCATTAACCAAGGTTCGCCCAATTGTCTCCAGCACCCATTTCTTCCTCTCTGCTTTTGCTGGTGGGATGTTAGTGCAGACCCCTCATCTCCCCCAGGTTACCATTATTGGCCTAGTGAGGAGTTAATTCCCTGCCTGGAGTCTCTCCCCATCCTTTTGGTCCACGGTCAGATGTCTTTACCTGAGACACGGTTCTGATCTGTCACCCACAGATCTTCAGTGGTCCCTACCCTCTCAAGCCTGTTATTTCAAGGCCTCAGGGAGTCGGCCTGTCCTCACACCACTTCCTGTGTCATTCTCTCTGAGGACTACTGGACCTCCTCTTGTACTCTGAATATCTCCTGTAGACCCCCATTCTCATCTCTTTGCCCAGTGACTCTCCAGGGGTCTTGTTAAACAGTTTCTCCGCCTGCACCTTGAGGGATGCTCACCAGTCAGTACATTGGGAGCTGGAATGTGGACACTTCCTGTTTAAAACTGGTCCCAATGACTCTGGATGAGCCAGGTTTGGGGACAGTGCCTTCGTCATACCGCTCCTGTGTTCTGGTGTGTTCTCTCCCATCACCTGTTCTTCAGAGTCCAGGTCGGATGTTACTTCCTCCTTGAAGAACTCCATGAGCTCAGCAATCAACAATGATTTCTTCTTCCACTCCGTACTTTGGCCCTTTGGCCTTTCTGCTCTGAGCCGTGCATCTTTCCCCTGCTTGATCATAAGTTCATCGAGTGGAGGGAATGCTGTGTATTCATCCCTGTGTGTATCTTGCAGCTTCCAGGAAACCAACTTATATTTAATAGCTGCTCAGATGTGAACGGTATCATGCAATCAAATAATCAAGTAAAAATATGTAGATATTACATTCACATATGTGATATTTTACATCTACAAGAACAAAGGAAGATATCTCGGGAACGGTAGTGGTATGAATACCTATAATCAATTCCATTTAAAAAACATATATATATAGAGAGAGAGAGAAATGGGAATTTATACAAGTAGCACTTTTAGTTCTTAAACCTTGTGTGAGAATTCTTTTCCTATACTCTCTTGCCTAGTGAAGAGACTATAAGGCTTCTGAACGTATCTGTGTTGCCGAAACTTTCCTGACGTAACCGTATGTAGTAACATAAGGTTTATGATTTTATTGTTCGTCTGCAACCCTTTTTTCTGTTATAGTTACTTTTGTTCACCAGCAGGAACTCCAGTGAGCTCAGACTTCTGTTAACAGGCGTAGTTTTGTGGCATTCTGTGAGACGAAAGGAAGATATCAGGAGTCAGCCGCTTATAGCAACACCTTTATCAATATTGTCCCATTTTTTAATATCCTGTTATCTGCATTGCAAAAATGAAATTATATATCCATTACCAAAATTAGATAGGAGATTTATTGGATTAGAAGTGCTTTCTTCCTAATCCTTAAATGACCAAAAGGTTCTTCGACAATTCTATAAAACAGTTAAAATTCCTTTTTATTTTACAATGTTACAGATAGGAGATTAACCTAGTTATGCTTCACCAATATAAGGAATGCCTGTCTCAGGGAACCAGGCAATGCCCACGGAGACTTCTGATTCAGGAATGTACAGAAGACACGAGATTTACATGAATTATAGCATGACTCATGACGGGATATAAAAGGACTTTACGAGTAATTCAATATTTTAGACTAGGAACTCTGATTTGCTGTTCAACCTTAAGATGCTTTCTGCTATGCAGAGTCTTCCCTTTTTTGCATGCTTGGAACTTCTTTACAATTCAGTAGTATTTCTATTGCACATTAGTAACAGGTAAGGATGGCAAAATTGAATTTAAATACTAAACATAATCGACAAACATTTTTTATACATCTACTGTGCAGAATACTTTGTGAAGGATTGTGATTTAAAATAAAATACTTTCCTCTGATCAGACCACTTTTAGGGGTGTTAGAGGAATAAGAGGTAGTAAAATACCTTGTATGGTGAGTGTTGAATAAAAGTGAAGTAGTATTTTTAAGGTAACTGTGTGTAACGTATGTGCAGAATTCCAGAAAGAATAACTTAAGACGATCCGGACATATTAGTAGTGTTGGGGTAAACAGAGACTTCACTCTCCCCACGTAGGGTTATAAGTCAAATGAAGAGAAATGTGTCAGTCTGTGTAAACTGCGAATGTTTGTTTTTCAACTATGAAAGTGAAGCCAAATTTGGAACCAGTAAGGTTTTTATCATAGAAATATAACCTAGTTATATATAAATCACGACAGTATTAGACTTGGGATATGGATCTTTAAGAAAATGTTATCTTAAAGAGTCAAGCAATTAAAATCAGGTAACAGCGGGTTTATTTTATCAGGTTTTTGAAGGTGCTTTACCTTTCATATCTATATCTCAAGAATCTCACATGCTGTATATACAGGGTTTGACATAAACTCATCATCTTTAACCCCCCAACAGCTTTAGAAAAGCCCTAAATAAAGGCTCTGTAGTGGGTTGAATGGTTGCCCTCCCTTGTCTCCCAAATTCATGTCCACTCAGAACCTCAAAATGTGACCTGATGTGGAATCTTTGCAGATGTAGGTAGTAAGATGAGGTCCTACTGGATTAGTGTGTGTCCTAAATCCCATATGACTGGTGTCCTTATAAGAAGAGTAGACACAGAGACACACAGGAAAGAAGGCTATGTGAGGACAGAGGCAGAGATTGGAGCGATGCTGCCACAAGCCAAGGAACACCAGGCATCGCCCTCAACCACCGGAGGCTGGAAGAGGCAAGGAAGGGTTCCAGAACCCAGTCCTAGCCCTCACTAGATATATAATCCTTGTCCTGGGCAAGTTACTGATCCTCTCTCAGCCTTAGCTCCTTCATTTGTAAAATTGGGACGATAACTTCCACTTCATGCTGTGATTTTGAGGATGATGTACTTGTGTCTGTCACGTATGTTAAATGTTAAAAGCGTTCATCACAGTGTGTGGCACTAGTAGGTGCTAAGTAAGTGAAGTTCTTTTCCTACAAGATGGTGAGCTCCACGACGGCAGGAGCTGTGCCTGTTATGTTCTCCATGAACGTCTCAGTGCCTAGTATGTAGTCACCCTTTGACAGAGCTTTGTTAAGTGAAGAAATGGACGAGACGACCAGCGCTATTGCTGATTTAAAGAATACTCAGAATAACTGAGATTTGTCATTTCTGTCAAGGCTGACAGATGGTTTATTAAAAGGTATTAAGAACCTTAATGAACCAGAACTGTTCTAGAAATAATGCCATTGCCATCACCACGCATACCCAGCTTTGGTGTTAGTAGGCACCGGACAAGAGAATCTCTGCCATAGCTGCCCCAGACAGATCACACACGCTGGGTCTATAAGAAACCAGTCTCCCTGTAAAGCCACTGCCCAACACTACCTCCTTCTAAATCTCGTGTGAGTGGGTCTGCTCACCAGAGTCTAGATCATGTGTAGACCTGTAGCTGCAAGGGAGACTGGGAAATGTAGTTTTTAGCCTTTCATCCTCTGTAGTCCAGGCATGTTTGCTGAAAGGGGATTGGAAAGGGTGCTTAGCTAGCTTACTGCACAGTGTCTAGCACAGAAGTCATTTTGAACAGCTACATGCAGTTGTCCCACCAATATAGCATACAAGTCACAGAGGGTTGAGGTCATTGGAGGAGGCACTAGAAGATCAGAGGAAGCTAGTGAAGAGTTCAGGCCCATAGACCAGGAGCCTGCAGAACAGACACCCAGGAATGGACTGTGTGTTGCTGATTGGAGGAGAGGCAGATACAATTGTCCCTGGGCATGCTGGATGAATGTGTACAAAGGGAGAGCTGCTTCTGCATTTCCCTTTCCTGGTTGCTGTCTAGTTGCTCAGCTGCAGACAGACCTGTGACTCCAGGCTGGGTCAGCATGCTCACCTCACTCCCCAGCCTGCCCCATCTACCCAACAAAGCAAGGATGACAAATGAGGGCTTCCTGTGGCAGCTTGCAGTGCAGCTCCCATGGCCTGGCCTGTCAGATACTTCAGGCTGTCCTAAGACATCAGCTGTAGGAAGGAAGAATCAGGAGACAAGGAGAAGGGGCAACCTCCACACTGAAGAACCTTTTGTTACCACCTCCCAAGCTTGAAGTTGGAAGGAAGAAGCTGAGTGATCTTCCAAAAAAAAAAAATAATCTAAACACTTGGTTGGGGATGTACTCTTCCTTTCTCATCTTTTCTTTTGTCTTTCTCTACAGTTTAAGTTGTGTTTTATAACTGTGTGATACAGGCAAAGGGAGAGCTAAGCAATTGATTGCATTGATCTTGTAGACAGCCCGGGTGGCAAACTGGATAATTCAAGTTCAGAAAGGATCTTTTATGGAAACAACAACCAACCAACCCCACCAACCCCCAAACCAAATCAAGCAAAACAAATAAAAAAACCCAACTCAGCCATGATTTACCTTCCCCACCCCCACCATTTTATTTATTCTTTTTTTTTTTTAATTAAATTTATTGGGGTGACAATTGTTAGTAAAATTACATAAGATTTCAGGTGTACCATTCTGTATTACATCATCTATAAATCCCATTGTGTGTTCATCACCCAGAGTCAGTTCTCCTTCTATCACCATATATTCGATCCCCCTTACCCTCATCTCCCACCCCCCACCCCCCGCCCCCCTTACCCTCTGGCAACCACTAAACTATTGTCTGTGTCTATGAGTTTCTGTTTCTCATTTGTTTGTCTTGTTCTTTTGTTGTTTTTTGAAGGCCTTGTTGAGAATTTGACTGATTCATTTTCTTTCTTTGCAGCCTGCATGCATCTCAGTCCTTTACTCAGGTGTACCTTCTGTGATGACAGAATCTATAAATGCAACTTGCAGTATGCAAAACCATTTTCTAGAAGCCGATTCAGTTTAATGCTGTTCAATGCAATCAGAAGTTTCCAAGCATTTTACTGGAACTCTCTTCCAAATGTAACCTAATCCAATTTACCTTTCTTTTGGTATTTAAGTTCCTGACAGCTGAAGTGGACGTTTCTCAGACAGAGCAGTTTGGCTGGTAACTGTGCTTTTTTTCTATCTTCTGCTGCGTTCACTTCCTGTTAACACCTTGGTGTGATGTTACAGTGAGCGTTAACCATCCGGTTATGGTCAGTGCTGGGTTCAGAGATGCTGCCTTATCAGAAACGATCACTTGATTTCAATGTCACGAGTGTGTCAGATGTTTGTTGGGTGAGTGAATGAAACAGAGTTTTGTCCTCAAGCCCCAGGCTACTTCTCAGTCTATTTCAGAACCACAGAATCATATGATCATTTGAGAATACTTTATCTCTAATCAACCTGGAGTTTAATGACTCATTCCCCCATGATTTTAGTGTCTCTCTCTTTCAACTGGAAGTGTTCTTTCTTAAAAAGAAAAAGTTAGCACACGGACATTCAAAAGGAGGTAGAAGGCATTTCCCTCCTTTCTCTTAGCTTGAACACAATTACAATATTTTAAGTCTCACCTTTTGAATTGATGTAGTATGGCGTGCCTCTGGGTGGTTTAATTATCTGCTTCTGATCTCATCTCAAAGAAATGGTGGAAGCCTGGGGGAGAGACTTTTCATTCCCCTATATCTTCTGCTAGGAAGCTGGTGCTCGTGGATCATTTGTTCACGGAATTATTTTAAAGCCCATTTTATATTCAACATAAATTATAGCTGGCAAGGATGTTCTTCAATGATCTTTTGAGACCTGGACACGTGAGCCCCAAGGTAGGGAAACTTCAACAATCCAGAAAGTCAGTGCTATATCGTACGGGGATGAACTGACACCCCTCCCTTGGCTCAAATCTCCCTGTAGGACCATTCATTAGTTAAAGACCCTCTAATAATGAGTTCTGGGTGCAAATCCCTTTTGTCATTGTGAGAAAAAAAACCCCACAAAAAACGAAAACAAAGTAGATGTGGTCCTTTTTGGAGTCACAGCCACCCAAATAGGCAAGGGCGTTCCTTGAATACATCCTGAGTAAAAGCAATAGATATATTTTTTCAGAGCCTTTGGCGATAAAGACTGTAACTGTCAACTGGCTTGTCACTAAAAACCTCCGTTTTCCCAGGCGGTCTGGCCCGAAACTCAGACCCCCAACCTTTGTTTGTTCATCTCTTGTCCCATCTTCTTTGATGACTCCTGAGCATCATGGGTGATGACCACCATCCCCCACCGAGGCCATTTGCCAGAAGTCTCTAAGTGTGGTCCAGCGCAGCCCTAGTTTCCTGTGGCTTGGTTACTGCGTCCTCCTCTATATGTCGTAAATCGCCATGTGCCTGCTCTCATCTCAGATACAGCGTGTGTGAAACCGACCTCCTGGACTGTCTCACAATTCAGCTCAGTATTCTGCACACCTTTTCCGTCAGTGGCAGCAACTCTGTTCTCGTTGTCAGTTACGTTCATCTGTTCTGACTGCTCCGTGTCCTTCACCATCCCTCCGTGTATTTTTCCTTTTCACTCTTCCACATACTCGTATTCCTGTAGACTGGAGCAATAATCTCTTCGACCATGGAGTATTAGAACTGAAAGGGCCCTTCTGCAACGAATTCACTATCTTCATTGCAGCTCCAGAGAGGGTGGGTAATAAATTAGTCTGTTTGCAACTAGTCAGGCCTAGCATCCTTCTTCCTGGTCCTGTTTCCTTGCTACTCAGCCTGGTGACGTCCTGGTCCCCCTGCATCCAGCCTCTCCCCCTTCATCCATTCTGTGTACTCGTACTCACATTTATGGTGCTGGAGTATTTCTTTCATCGTCTCTCTCATTTGTCCGCAAATTTTTCCTGGTCTCCCTATTCCTAGGATGATTGACTATATAATTTATCATCCAAACGGGGACTCTTGAGAGTGAAAGAGATGCTAAGACAACAGACATAAACCAGGACAGTCCTAGGCAAACCAGGACGGATGGTGATATGTCATATAGCCTAAATCATAAAGACCAGACTTTGCCCTCTGGAATGAGAGGTGTTCCACGTTCAGGCCCCAATTACAGTTCTAAGCTCTGTCCTCAATAATTCTACACAGTGTTTTGCTGCAGACAACGTGCCAATCCTTTATGTGTATTTCTGCTTTGGAACCTGGAAACCTTTCTCTGCTTTCCTAGCTTCCCTGTTCTCGTAAAGGACCTAACCACGTCCCTTCCCCCCCCCCCCAACACCGTTCTTAGTTTCACCTCCTGAGGACATCCAGCTCCTCCAAAGTGATGCACTTGCTGTCTTGCCTGTACGACTAATTTGTCACTTTTACCACAAGTGGTAAAATGAGGGCATTTGATTGGTCCTCTCAGTAGTGAGGATATTGTCTCTGATCAGCACCTCTATAAATATGTTTGGGACAAAAGAGAGACCACAAAATAACACAGAAGGAAAACATTAAAATAAGCAGAATATTCAAAATAGATATCAGAACTTTACGGAGGAATGTGTAAAGCTCAACAACGCTGCAAAGGGGAATTTGGTGTTGTCTTACAGAAATATAAATGCATCCCCACGTCTACCTGCACAGGTGCGACATTACATATGTATATGGTTATTGCTCGTCACATTATTGTAATCCCAGAAGATGGGCAAGAGCCAGGGGTCCAGTAATAGGGGACTAGTTGAATAGAGTGTGATCTCACACACCTGGGGTACCGTGTAACTGTGAAAAAACAAAAGAATAAGGAAGATTTAGGAGTGAATGTGGGGAGAACTATAGCACATAGAGAAAAGCAAGGCTCAGAAGAGTGGGTATTGTGTCCTACTGTTTAAATACTTTTAATTCAAGTATTTTTTGTAATGTTTTAATTATATATTAACTATAAGCTTGCATGCAACTTAATGAACAAGGAACAAACTATAATCTTCTCTTTACTGAAATATAATTGACACATTATAGTAGTTTCAGGTGTACAACATAATGATTCAATAATTTAAGTACTTTAACATTTAAGTACTTTATTTTAGGAAATTCTTCCTTTTCTAAAGTAGTGTTCGGTGTAAATTAAAGTTGCTTTCCCTCATTGGCGGTATTTTCATGCTTGAATTTGTGGAATTCAGTAAATATCCAGAGAGGAACATCAGAGTTGGAAAACTCTTTCTGCCACTGAGTGAAGACACACCGGAATGAGTTCAGGGGGAGGGGAGTCTTGCAGGAGGGGAGACCACCTGGTGGGAGCAGCACCCAGGCTCCCAACCTCTACCCCTGGATGTTGCTCTGTTAACCGGTTTCCTTATAAGAAGCTCAGCCATTTGCTGGCTCCATGTCATAGAGGCATCTCTTATTGCCCTGAGCTTTCAGGAGTTCGGAGTTTCATTTGCAGGTGAACATTTTGTTCACCAGCACAATTTCCCAGCTTGGTAACTTTTAGACACCAGACTAGTTTTAGTTGGTGATATATAGTTGGTGGTAGTTTCTCCCAATAGCAGAGGCAGGAGGAAATGGATCCTTTGTTCCACTCACCATGTTTCATTCTGACAAAGGCGAGTTACAGCTTTTTGAGAATGTCCGTTAGAAATAATCCCCAGTTAACAAACCACTTTGCAATTGTATTCTACTTTCCTTTAACACACTTCGACTTTTGTAAAGGAAAGAAAAGTTAAAGTATGTTTGTTTGTTTGTTGCTGTTGTTGTTTTTGTTGTTTTTGTCAATGCAGACATCTGGAATGACCCGTTCTAAGAAAACGCAAACTCCACAGACAATGATTTCTCTCTCCCAACCCCCACATCCAATCAGTTATTAATCATAATAATAGAGGTCCTTGAGGAAGTAGCTTCAGGGACTCTCCATCCAGCTTGCCTTTTACTTTCCTTATGTCTTACATGTCATCTCATATTGTTCTCCCAACGACTCTCTGTTTTTTTATTAGTTTCAGGTGTACAAAAAAATGTAATAGACATTTGCACCCATCACACAGTGATAGTCCCCTCCCCCCTCTGGCATCGTATATAGCTGCTACGTTTCCATTGACTCTATTCCCTATGCTGTACTCCACATCCCGTGACTATATATATATATAAAATTATAGTTGACGTTCATTATTATTCAGCTTCAGCGTCAGGAGTACAGCACAGTGGTCAGGCATCTACACCGCCCATGAAGTGGTCTCCCTAATAAGACATGTGCCCATCTGACACCCTACAAAATCTTTACAACATTATTGACTACATTCCCCAAACATATCCCCGTGGCAATATTGTGGGTACTAATTTGTGCTTTCTAATCCCTTCCCCTTCTCCCCATCCCCAATCCCCTCCCATCTAGCAACCATCAGTTTTTTCTCTATATCTCTGAGACCTAGAGAATATTATGCTAAGTGAAATAAGTCAGATAGAGAAAGTCAAATACCATATCATCTCATTTATATGTGGAATCTAAAGAACAGAATAAATGACCAACAACTCTTTTATGGAGAAGGAAACTGAGGCAAAGAGAGGTTTAATAACCGGCTCATAGACAGCCTACTTAATAAGAAGCCTGGGGTTTGAACTCAGATCCCTCAGGCTGTAGAGCTGATGTTTGCACTATATTCACTGACTCCCTAACTTGGCCAAGGTCTGTCACCCCTACCTTTGCTTGTATGTTTCACATCTTTTCCAAACTCACCAAGAGCAATAATGAGCGTCATCATTAACTCTTGCCCAGAGAACTATGATTTCCTCCCAGCAGGGCACTCACTGTCTCCAGATTTTCCTTCTTATAATCTGGAGATCCTGTTTACCACCTCCAGCTCAGGCATCCTGAAGAGTCATGATTATCATTCCACCACTCCACATGCATTTTTTTTTTGAAGTATTTACGCAAATATATAGTGATTTTTTTTTTCCCCTCAAAAAATTCTTCCTCAGAACCTAGGACTTTGTTTTCAACTGAGTCCTTCCAAAGTCTTTTGTCTTCACCTGAATATGTTTCAGTTATTTGCTTTGAACCACAAACACTGGGCAGGACACATTAGCTTGAAATTACCTAAAACAAATACCAGCGTTGGATGCTCAGAAAGGCATCTGATGGGATGACTTTGAGAAGGAAGCAAATGTGCACAGCTTTAGTGATTATTCACGGGCTCTGCCCTCATGGAAGGGTACATTAGATAAAATTGTCATGCAGGGTGTCATGCAGGGTCTCTGGTCCCGCTCCCCGCATAGGAACGCAGGACATAGTGAGGCCAAAAAGGAACACCCACGGAGCCATAGATAGGGGAGTCATACCACTATAGTTTCACTGGCGGCTGGGTTGGAGACACAGGAAGCAGGAGCCACACTGTCCTCAACCTGCCATCCAGTTCTCTGTAACCTGCACTCCACCCTTGCCAGCCACCATTTTCTTGCTAGCCCCCATTTTTCTGCTAGCGTAGCCACGGCAGTTATATTACTGGCCAATGGCTCACTGGTTACAGCTGACGGCCAACTAGCCACAGCTGATGGCCATCCAATCACAGTTGGTGGCCGTTTGCTACCTGAGCCAGCACCTTTCCACGTGAGGCCGAGAGCCTGGACACTGCACTCCTGGCTCTGTCCCCATAATTGTTTTATAAAATGTGGGAATGGAAAAGAGCAATATTTCTAAATGTATCATACAATATGTGATTGTGAATATGCAAATATAAATTAAGTACTATAAATGGAAAGTTATTTCATCTTTAGTCTTAAAAGTTTGTGTATTTAAATTGACTTCAAAAACCCTTTTTATCTTCTCATTGAGAAAATAGACAGTGGCTTTATTTTCAGGGTCACCTTACGTTCATGTCTGCTCACAGTGTACTACTCACAAAAAGTTAGATAAAGATCCCGCCCTCAGGACACTAACAACCCAATAGAGAAGTGTAAGCACCACCTATTGCCACAAAAACTACAAATTTAGTGGCATTAAACAACCACCATTTTATTAGGTTCATGGATCCTATGGATGGGGAATTCCGGGAAAGGCACGGAGGGGACAAATTGCTTCTACTCGAAGATGTTTGGGGCCTCAGCTGGGATCATTTAAGGGTGTTTTTACTCTCTGGCACTGGCCCTTCTCACAGCATGCTGGTCAAATAGGAGTCAGACTTCTTACAGGATAGCTCAGGGCTCCAAGCAACAAAGTGCCATCGAACAAGGTAGAAGATGCCTTGCCTTTTTCTGATCTGGTCTTTTTCTGATGATGATGACGCATTGTTACTCCTGCCACAGTCTTTTGGTTACAAGCAAGTCATAATTTTGCCCAGATACAGGGGGAGAGGGCCTGGACCCCACCTCTCCTGGGAGGAGGGTCAATATTACATTGCAAGGGATCACGTGGGATGAGAAATACTGCTGTGGCCATTTTTTGGAAAATACAGCGTGCCCCAAAGAACTTTGGCAGCTACACATGTAACAGTCAGAGAAGATAGAAAACAGCAGAAGTGCTACAGAGTTAAAGATAAGTTATTTATGGATGAGGCTTGGGCAAGGGGAGAAGGGCAGGATATGGATGTTTGGAAAAGTAGTGCTGGGAACCAGACATAGAATGAATGAGAATGAGGCTACTGGATGAAGATGTGGGGTTAGGCGGAGAGACGGCTGGATGTTTTGGATTATGGATGGCAGGGAAGAGGGTGTGCCTCACACAAACAGAGCGAACAGAGGCAGACAGGTGAGGTGGGGAGGAAGGGAAGGGGTCCAGGGAAGGAGGTCCAGCACTGTCCATGCCAGCATCTCCTCCGTCCAGCCCTCAGCATCCTGGCCTCTGCACCCCCCGTGGCCCTGATACTCCTCTGACCTGGATGCCTCTTTGTGCGTCGTCCTAATGGCTGCTTCTGCTGGCCTTCTGTCCTTCCCCTCAGTACTTCTCTCATGGTATCTCCTCCGAGCCTGTCTTCCGGCAGAGCATGCCTGGCTAACCATTTCACAGGTCCTGCTACTCTGCTCTTAAATCCTCTCCAACTCCTTCATCTGACCCGTTCACAACATTTGACTATGCACCACCCACCCTCTTCTCTTGAAAACTGTCCCATTCCTGGGCTTGGGTCTCCTCTCATCTCCCTGGCTGCACCATCTCAGTCTCCTAGGCTGGCTCCTTTTTTTCAACTGGCTCATTATTTGTTAGTGTTCCCCAGGGTGTCTTCCTTGGCTCTTATTTTCTCTTGGCTTATTTTGTACTCAGAATATCAAGGTGGGCTTCTAGTGGACCATCGGTCCCAGCGATGGGATGTACATTTTGTGAGTGTGTGTGACTAGACACCTATTTCTAGGAGGTGATGGGTAACTTCATCACGTGCTCAAAGTGGTCTCTGACTTAAGAAAAGCCAGAGGCTGAGATCCACTGCTTTCCACACATTTACTGTATGGCTTCAAATTGATATTCAGCCCTTGTCAGTCCTTTAAATGCTAGCATCCCTCCTTGGCCACACATGAGGCTTTTCAGGGAAGTTTAAAGAAATACTGATGATCAGGGCTTAACCTTACCAATTGAATCAGAATCCTGGGCATGGAGTCCAATGAGGTAAATAACATTTCAAAGAAAGTGTTAACCCTGCGTTGTGTCAGTCACAAAGATAACCCCATGGTTAATACTTTAAACTCTTTTCTCTTTACGAGGCTAAAATAGTTATACCACCTTAAAGAGACTTGAGCTGTATCAGGATTAGACTGTCAATTTAGATGTCAGATAGCTGAATTTTTCTTTCTTTCTTCTTTTTTTTTAAAATCAGTGTAGAGAATAGATCTAGTATACTGGTTTTCTTTGGAGTGACTTTATTCAGCTCCCTAACTCTTTTTTCCTTTGCCTAATTGTTTCCTTTATTTTTGTCTATTAAAGTGAACCTTCCGTATTAAGAAAGAAGTAGATTTTAATGGGTACAGTTTTCAGTTTTGCTAAATGAGAGTTCTGGAGACAGATGGTTCTACAACTATGTGAATTTGCTTCAAACCACTGAACTGTACACGTGAAAATGGTTAGGATGGTACAACTTATTGTATGTGTATTTTACCACAATTTTTAAAAATAATGAAAAATTTTAAATGTAAAAAACAATTGACTGTTAACAGCAAAAAAACAAAAAAACAGCTGTATTTAGGTGGCATAAATCATTGGCATTTTTAAAGGAGATTTGTTATTTCTCAGCACAAACTCAACCCATTGAGAAATGATATCAAAATTATTTTTCTCAAATCAGAACCATTATGATCATAAGGGGGGAAAGTAGCTGTTAATGGAGAATTCCACAAACAGGCCAAGAGTTCTGGAGAAACCCCTCTCTCTGCCCAGTCCAGCTAATGGTAACTAGACCATAACTTTCCTTTCACTCCCCACTCCTTTACCATGTGTTTATTAGACAAAAAAACCTAAAAATCTCATATTTGATAAAGCTATAATAATTTAAGGACCAGCATAATTCCTGAAGATATGTTCAGTTGCTGTGGGTATATTTTAAAGAATGGTCAAGAAGTTACCCAGCAGACTGGATTCCCTGTAGTTTGTATGGTGCAATGGTTGAACTCACAGAATGTGGAGCCAGAAGCCTGAGTTTTTAATCCAAACTCCATTATCGATTATCATTGGGATATGGGGCAAGTTAGTTTGCCTGTGTGAGGGAGATAGAAGCTTTTCTCTTCCCTCAAGTTTCTTTGGACTTGAGTTGTAATAATCAAATAGACATGAGAAGATTAGCAAGAGAAAATAACCAAGTGTAATACATACATATGATTCAGAGATAGAACATGGTATATATGACATTCTGAGCTAAAGTTCAGGTACAGGGCTTCAGAAGGTCACTGCAAGGAGAGCACTTGTTCAGTAATTAGTAGTTTGCCCTGCCCTATAGGTAGGTCAAAAGAGGTTATCTCTGGTTATTTATTATTATGGGCAACTCCTAGTTCAAGTTCTTCCAGGTAGTTAAGAGAGGGGCAGAAGTTTCTTTTGAGCCTGAGGCTAAAGTTGCTTTCAGCTCAAAACAACCTGCATACCACAGAGGCACATCTGGGGGTGACTCATTCTGAACCCTCACACCTGCTTGTGCCTCAGTTGGCTCACCTGTCACATTGGTGCTAGCCTCATAGAATGACATGAGTTAATACATGTAAAGCTCTCAGGACAGAGCCCGGAGCTTTATTATTTCCCCATCACATTGAGTTTTAGGGTGTTCTGATTTAACAAACATTTTCTGAGTGTTGACTGTACACTGGTGAAGAGAGTCACAAAACATACCATGAAACAAACTCTCTAAGAACCTCAAAGGCACTTCCGACACACACACACACACACACACACACACACACACACACACACACACCCAGCTCTTTGGGTACCTGCCTTTTTCCTGGGGTGTCATGGATCTTTTGCCTACACAATCTGTGATGCTGTCCCTATTCCTTCAACTTTTCCTGACAGTTGGTTCATCCATTTATTCAGCTTCAAGTTTTCTGAATCTCTGTGTTGCCTCCTGACTATGCCATCTCCCTGGGCACTCTGGGCACTCTTGGTCTCTCACCTGTCTTCCTTATTTTCTTCCCTTATGGGGCTGCACTGTTTGGGGGCCCGAGATTCCCTTTTAGCCTTTTAGTCACAGGACACATCAGTGTTTGTCCTGTTCAACGGATATTTGAGTCTTCGGATTTTTGACTGAAGTTGGTTTTTCCTTTCTCATCCATTGATGATTTGAGAGAAAGGTAATAAATCAAGGATGGGCCGTTAAGTCAAGATAACATGAAAGGATTTACAGAATGACATTGCTCTTACAAAAATGTGTCTCAGAACCTCATTGAGATTCCATTTTGACAAAAGAGAGCACAAATAAAAGAAGTTGGGAAATGACTAGGGCACAAGGCGACAATGAAAACAATGCTTACGAAACCACCCCTTTTTATCCAGGGCAGAGGAGGCAGCAGGTACAAAGGTGGAATCAGATTTACAACCCGATGCCAAAGAAGAGAGCACGACTTTCACTGGCTCTTCTAGACTAGACTGACCACACTCACTGTCATGAAATCTCTTGAAACCTTGATCTGTTCCGAGTTTTACCTCTACCCACTTAAGGATCCTAGTTGTGAGGCCAAACAGGCAGTTGGTTAGCTAATAGGGCTTTGTAAACTGCTAACGAGAGGTGGGTAGGCAATAAGGACTCTTAGAGCAAAGACGAGATGATTAAATAAAAATCTGCTCTGATTAAGGTAGATGTAGCTGCCTTATCATTCTTTAAATTCAAAGGACTTTACTGCAGATGGAAGGAAGCTTTTCAAGAGAAATGAGACAAGGGGAGTCCTTGGGTCCAGGAGAACAGGAGACCAGCACACCCACCCCCTCTAGAATGCAGGAAGAAGAATCCTATGGCCTTGGTGGTGAGTTACTGCTGAGAAATAGAGCATTTTGATGCTAAGTAGAGTAGAGTAAGTACAAAGGACACCCTTTGCCGTAATGGATGAGTGTAATGAGAAGGAAAAGATTTAAGTTTTGAGTCAACTTATAAAATCTGTTTTAAGTGGTAAAAACTCAACTGCTGCCTGAGTGAAGATTCACCTCAAAAAGACCCGATTCAGATATTATTCATGCCACTGGTTGTGTGACATATTGCCCAAATGACTGCCAAGATGTGTATGTCTTCTACAAAGCAATCGGCCGAGACACTTAATAGTTTGAGATCTCCAAGCAGTTTCCTAGGAAACTGGACCACTGTTAGGCCTTTCTGATTGAGCCTGGTCCAGAGAGGGGAGACTCAATAAATAGTTTCTTCTTTCCTAAACTTCTCTCCCCTCTCCTCTCTATCACCAACCCCCTAAGAAGTGTCTAAAGAATGGATGATCCAATTAGACCCTGAACAAGCGATATTATTCCCTTATAATAGAAAGGATATATTTGCTAAATCACAAATTGGCCATATTGCCTGTCGGACCAATAAGATAAGGCTTTGAAATTACGCATGTTCAGGAAAAAGCTATGACCTGTGGTCCCAATAATTGTTATTTCAGTGTGTAGCGAGATGGTGTCAGGAGAATAGGGGCATTTGCTGACAATGTGTGTGCAAGATACTGTGTTTCAAGTTTGAAATGCATTATTTAATGCTAATGAGCCCCCTACCATGGCAGGCATTATCCCATTTCACAGTTGGGGGAACTGAGGTTTGAGAAGGAATGTCATTTACCCAGGGTTACCTAGCCAGGGAGAGAGAGTGAATTTTGAGACCAAATTTTGAGACCAGGTCCACTCCCCAATTCTTTCCACTACAGCCCATCTAGCATGAGTGACAGGTTGGTTTTGAGTACTGTCCTCCATTCCCTTTCCTCCTGCCCCTTCCTGTCGAAACTTCGGACCACACAGCCAACAAGAAGAAGCAGACACCTTCCAGAAAGCCTTCACCTCTCCCAGCAGCAATGTCCCTCACACTCAGCCTGGGTCTCAACAACCATCTTTTGGAAAACAGGAAATGGACTGTATTAGCTCTTCTCTCTGTCTCAGATGAGAAGCCAAAGTCATTTTCCAATTGAAGTCCTTGCCATCGCTTAATGGAAGGACTCAATATGGATTCTTTTCTTCCCTTTGATGCTTTCCTACCTGGCTCAAGCCCCACCCACACCTCAGCTCCAGAAGCACTTGGAACTTTTGTACTTATCTGGCATTACCAAGTGCATTCTGACCTCTTCTGTATTTCTCCCTGGTAGGCGTGTCACTGGGACACACTCCCCTGTATCTATGCGGACAACTCCAGACCTTCTGCACGTTAGGCACTGAATGCACATTTGTCAACGATTTTTTAAAGACTACAAAAACACACTACGTCTTGACGGGTGTGGGTCCAAACACCCAGCACTAGGCACTGGCACCCTTTTGGATTTTCTCTAGTTTTGCATGACTTAGGAGGTCAGCGTGTCCCTGTTCTGGGAATGTAGTATTTGTCGTCTGCATGAGCAGTTTAAGTCGAGGCAGGCCACAGAATCCTCCTGTACCACAGGACAAGGAGAGGCTCTGGGGCTTTTTGGATATGTGTGCCAGAATCACCCCTCCTGTGTTTTGGCTGATCTGTAATTTGGATGACTCTCCTTGCAGCAGGACAGCCAAATCAGCTTCCTGCTGGTAACAGTAATCAGATTTTATAGCAAAGTCCCCAGTTAGGCAGCGCAAACAGGGACGCAGCCCGAGTTATTGATTTGTGTTGTGGAAGGTTTGTTTTCCATCGAGAAGGCTGCATGTTTTATGCTGAAACCGTTTTCTTCCTGACGCCCCGCATATTTCTTCTATGCGTGATGGGACGGAAGTCCTTTTGAGTATCTTCTTTATTTTATTTGCTTAGTTAAAACCCCTAGAATTAAAGATTCGGAAACAAGTCATCCATATTTCATGTATGCATTTGGCTCAAAAGCGTCATCCATTTTAAATAACATAGGAGGAAGTGTAAATTATTTGATGCATCAGCCATTCTTAATGTTTTTTTCATGTTTTTTGTATTTCATGCCATTAAAAAAAAAAATAGTGTCTCCCTGGGTACCAGCATTGGTTAAAGAGTATTTTTTTAAGAAAAATAATAATTACTAACTACTCCATGCATTTTCATTTTCTTTTAACCTTTGCATTTGGAAGATAATCCTCTCCAGGTAGCTTTGAGGATAATAAAAGTGAGAATGCACGGATGCTTCTGCTTCGGTTCCCAAGGAAGGCTATTCCAGATGTAGCAGCATGCCATGGGGAGTTGATCTGGCTTGGATAATTGACAGCTGCCAGCCTATAATCTTCTATGCTAAATTGGGGCTGGGGCCACAGATAGCAACACAACAGCTGGGCTGCTGGGAGTCAAGTCCCTGCACATGGCTTTCTTCCCTGCCGCCATCTGCAGGGACCCCGCCCCTAAGCGGGGTGCACTGCTCTGGGAAGGGAAGGGAGCTACACCTGTGACCTCCCCCTGGTGGGTGGGAGGAAACACCTTGGTTCACTCAGCTCTGCCACAGATGGATAATCGGGGGTTGGCTTTTCATTGCATTGACTTTGGCATTTTAATGCGAGAGTCTTTTACACCAGTTCTCGAGATGAGGCAGGACCATGAATGAAAAGGACTGAGGATATCAGCCAAATCGAGAAAACAGTCCTCTTTCAGGGGCTTGACTCATGTGGCTCCTGTTCTAGCAGCTCTTGCTCTTAATGTCTGTTAAGCCTTATACCAAAACCATTTTCAGAGCTTTCTGGCCCTCTGTCATCTCCTGGTTTATCGAATGGGATGCTATCACCTGTCCTGCCTACTTCCCAGGATTGTTCTGGCGATCAGAGAAATTGAAGTAAGTGCTTTGTCCACTGTCAACCCAATTTCAATAGAATGCACAGGTAGATTAAGAAAGTCTCCAGTATGTATGGTCTCTGTCCAATTCTCTTCTGAATTACAGCTTCCTGATAAAAACAGCTATCCTTTGCTGAGCACGTTTTATGTGCCAGGCATTGTGCTAAATGCTTTACAGGCATTGTTTTATTTCATCCTCACGATAACCTTGCTGGTTAGGTACTCTCATTGCTTCAGTTCACGGAAGCACTGGTTCCGAATCCATCTGGATCTCCTAGGAAAGCTCATGAACTTCCCTTTAAGTTGCTTTCTAGGTGAAGGGGCTATATTCTTCATTTTCAATTTTGACATTTTTTAAAATGATTTAAAATTGTATCAAGTGTTGAATCATTTTCTAATGTTTGAGTGTACTATAAGGCCAGAACACATGGCATGCAGTTGTGGTTACTGAACAGAGATAGAGATAGAGAAAGAGAGAGAGAGAAATAGAAAGAGAGGAGAGAGTAGGGGACGAGGGGATAAAGAGAAACAGAAAATATATGACCGAGAGAAAAACAATAATTTTTTGTGTTTGATACGAATAGTGATTTTCTAATATTTCATGTGCCGATAATCCTTAAAAGCATAATTCATTAGTTAATGAGCTTTTGACATTCATAATGCAGGAGATTTGGAAGAACATGATCTTGATAATCTTCACTAAATATTAGATGCTTAAAGTGAGACAATTCCCAGAGTTTCAAAACTTTACTTAACAGGAATAATTGAAATTGAGGTGGTGGGGAAAAGGGGAGAGGGAGAAGAATGAGACGGGGGAAGGAGATGGGTGAGATGGCCTCAGAGAATTCTTTCACGAACAGCTCCCCTTTAGTTGTCTTCCTCGTCTTCATATGTCAGGTACAGTTTAGCTTTGTCCGAGGCAGGTCCCTGCCTGATCTGACAGCCAGTGGACAAGTGTAAGCCACTGGTTGTTGTCCGAGTGGAGTGAAAGTCCTCTGGTTGCTTCTGGCCTTGGTAAATAAACAGGTAATGATTAGGCAGCCCATAAAGCCAAAACTTGATGATTCTAGAGCCTGTTTTAAAGATGAAGCATTTTGCAATTCAAAAACGTTCCAAGTTCCTTTCCATTTTTCAGATGCCCTGGGGGCTGTGTGTCTCTTTGGTTGGATGCCTCCAAAGAGCCTCATAGGTGAGTCCTGCCTGGGAACCTGAGCGTAACCAGGTCAGACAGGAGTTTTTAACTTCGTAGGAAATCACTTTCTTTCTGTCTAGGCCAAAAATTGAATTTGAGGTTAAGAAATAACACTTAAAAGGAAGAAACAGAGAGTGGCATTTTTTTTTAATTTTTTTTTTTGCAGAATCAGTTCTTGTATTTCAGATGTTTATTATCCAGTCTTGTGAATTATTCAGGGTTTTTGGTTCTCTGCTTTCTTCCACGGCTTTGCCTTTTCACGTGGCACTTTGATTCCCTGTAGAAAACAGGGAGGGAGCCTTTCTTATTAATGTTTGCTCTTCTCCCCACCAGCACTCTACACAGGTGTCTAGGAAGAGCTCAATGATTATTGTGGATTAGATTGAAGTGAAAATTTTACTGTGATTTGCAGGAGAGCCATGGAGACAGGGCTCCAGTTTTGTTTGTAAGGAGGGGATTCTGGAATCCCAGCAGATAAAGTGGCTCTGCCTGTGGTGTTGGTGTCAGTGAGAGTAGTTTTCACCTTGGAGGGGAACTCATGATCTGTATGGTACCACCCACTGGAAGATGGCCTGGCATCTTCTGCCCCTCACCACAGACATGGGACTCCCTCCAGTCTCTGTAGCCTGGGCTCAGGGTTTTCTCTGATTCCCCAGGTCTAGATCCAGCTCCTCATCCCGTAGATGTGCATCAGCCTCCCTAGCCCCCGTCAGGGCATTGATTGATTGATAGTCCAGGCAGAAGGGGACCTGGCAGTCAGTGCCTGACTGAGACTGAGGAAAGCCACTCTGTCCACCTGACCAGGGAGAATGAACAATGGTGAACCTCCTGGGCTCATGGCATGGGCAGAACAGAGTCAATTCAATAGGAAGGATTTGGGGCAAGGCAGGTAGTAAGGAGGGGACCTGCACCCAAGTCCCAGGCAGTGATGAGTCTGAAGCAGGTGGATGCTCGGCTGCCGAGCTGGAGAAGGAAGGAACACGTCCCCTGAGGGAAAAAAGTTATCAGATTCTTCACGTCAGTGATTCTCAAGCTGTTGGAGCTCAGAGCCTCGTTAGTCTCTTAAAAATTATTGAGGGCCTCAGATACTTTTATGTGGGTTATATCCATCGGTATTCACCATAATGAGAAATTTAAAAAAGTAACTTATCAGTTTATTTCAAACAATATTCCAGTTGTGTATAACAAATGATTTTTTATTAAAAAGCGATGTTTAATTATTAGCGGAAAGTGTCATTGTTTTACTTTGCTGCAGATTTCTTTAGTGTCCAGCTTAGTGAGAGATGGTTGAATCCTCTTATCTGTTTGTGCATCCAGTCTGTTGCCATATCCCATGTCACGTATCTTCTGGAAATCTCTACCGTACACTTGAGAGAGAATGAGAGTGAACAAAACAAATAATGTCTTAGTGAGTTTGTGAAAATAGTTTTGACCTCTCAGACCTCCCGGGGGCATCAGGGACTCCCAGGGTCCCCAGACCATCCTTCGAGAACCACTTCCCTCCATGTGAACTTCCTGAAACTTGCCTTTCTTTGTGTTTAGCGTGTGGCCGTCTTGTGTGATATTTCTGTATTAGCAGCAGTGGGTATGGTGAGCCAAGTAGCTAATTCTCTTTAAAGCTTTTGCCATTTGAACAGTGCGTGTGAACCTTCCACAGAGCACCACAGAGACAAGCTAGCATAAGATTGACGTTGAATGACCTGTTGAGCAGTCTGGCCAAGTTCTTGCTCATTGACTGGCAAACAAGATAATCCAGAGCTTGAGACAGTCGCTTTTCCAGGCTTTGCAAAATGTGGACCTCAAATTGTCTGAGCTCCACTTAGCCTGGACGGACACAGACTTTTTTTTCCTCTCCACAATTACCAAAAACTTTAGAAGAGAGGGGCAGCTGCTTCACTGCCTCTCTGACCTTTGCATTTCCAGGGCCTCAGGGCAAGTGAAATCTGCTTTCCAAGTGACCAATAACTGGGCCGTTTGCCAACTTGTCTGGTATCTCCTGGGCAGTACAGATCCATCTCACTTAATCGTAACCCCACTTTTCCTGCACCCGTCAGGACAGTACTGGAGCTGTGACACGAGCAAGATGAGCATGAATAGGAAACCATGAGTAGAAATGATCATGACCCAGCTTAGTTCGGGGCCAGACTCGGCCCACTAGGGAAGGGCAGCGGATACAGCCAGTCTGCAGCCAACATGCAGATGAAAGGCTCTTAAAAGACAAAACAAAGCACATGCTTATGTTGTTCTAATGTGGCTAGAAAAACCTTTAGCTTCAGTCTCTGTCCCATGGGAAAACTGCTTGCATCAGTGCTCTGGTCTCCTGCAAACCGGCAGAGGGAGGGAGGATCTCTGTAGATTGTGTTAGTCATAGAATTCTACAGCGAGAAGGAGAGTTAGAGACCCCCAGTGTGGAGGGAAGGGTGTGTGTGTGTGTGTGTGTGTGTGTGTGTGTGTGTGTGCGCCCTTGTGCATGTATGCGCATGTGTGCAGTCTGTGTATATGACGGGGAGGTGCAGGGAAGGGACAGTGTCACGAGAGCACAGGTCCATGTGTGTTGTTCCTCTTCTGCCAAACCTAGTTGTGGAACTCAGGCACCATAGTAGGGAATTGGAATTATCCGATTCTCATTACCTGTGTGACCCTGTCACCTTGGGTAGTTACTTACCCTCTCTGTATCTCAGTTTCCCCATATGCTAACATGGGCATAACAATAACATCTATCTCATAGGGTTGTTTTAAAAATGGAAAGATATATACCTAGAAGTTTCTTAAAACAGTGTATTATACATAGGAGGCACAACATAAATGTTAGGCATTTATTATTATTATTATTTATTATTAATTATTCTTATTTGACATCTCTGAAACTCAGTTTCTTCATCCGAAAAGCAGGTTTTCGAGGTTGGTATAGGGATTAAGAGAATATGTGGTCACGTCAAGAGAAAATGTCAAGTGCCATTAAAATTAATGTACTATATTTGGGAGCAAGTCAACAGAACAAGTCAGTTTTTATGCTGTGGTGTTTTTCCATGTGTAAAAATTCAGTCCGTGAGCAGTATCACGTGATTTTCTGTACCATTTTGAAAGTAGGGCAGTTCGTTTTGATTAAGTGAATATAGAATAACAAGCAGAGCAGAAACAGCAATATAATCACAGCCAGTAATCGTAATTCATATTTGTGGAGTGTTTCTCTTGAGTCAGCACTAAGTACTTTGCACGTAACACTTTGTCTCACTTCTCACCAGTCCCTTGAAGGAGGTGCTATTACTATTCCCAGTTTGCAGATGAGGAAAGTGAGGTTAAGGTTCACCCAGGGCCACTCAGGTAACACATGGCCAGGCCGGGATTGAACCCAGGCAGGCTGGTTCCCCAGTCAGTGCTCTTAGCAGAGCTGGAGGTCCAGCATGGGGACAGGGTCGCAGCCTCGTTTGAGTTCCGTAAGCCACAGTGTTGTGCTCCGCAGGTGAAAGCAGTAGATTTTTTGTGCTCTTTAGATAAGAGCAAAGACATG
The DNA here is from genome assembly GCF_036562045.2 of Rhinolophus sinicus. Lineage (NCBI taxonomy): Eukaryota > Metazoa > Chordata > Mammalia > Chiroptera > Rhinolophidae > Rhinolophus > Rhinolophus sinicus. Next base: position 104,658,797 of record NC_133758.1, read on the forward strand.
GTGTTTCATCATTTGTTTTGGGGGAGACAGGGTGGTGCCTCTTAGGTGAGTAAATTGTTGACCAAGCAGCACACGGGGATTGAGCCAAGAGTAGACTTTTCGAGATGGAGGACATCAGATACATGACTAAGAACTCTCCAAGGAGCAGCCAGGTGGGACAGAGTGAGGAGGGGTCTGGAGCAGAAATGCATGAGGAGTTTCTGCTGGTTCCTGAGACTCTAGAAAAAAGACACACAGGATCTAACCCAGGTGTGAGCCCAGAATCTTTCAGGGCAGTGAGACGCACCTCTTCTCCAAGTGACTGGAGGCTCTCCCATGGGGCACAGAAATGCTTTCCCTGTCTCAGTCCAATGCTATTTGGTGGAACAAAATTATGCCACAACAGAGGCATACCTCACTCTTTCCAGGAGGCTGTATAACTTGGTAACATTGAGTGGGACCCTTGGAGTCAGAAAGACCTGAATTCACATCTCAGTTCTGCCACTTAAAAGTTATGCGGCTTTGCAAGTACTTACTTCTCCAAGTGTTCACAGGATGGTTGTAAAAGATTACATGAGAAAGTGCACGTAAAGAAATCACTTAGTACTTTGTAAGCCCCCAAGGAGTGGAAGCCATTAGTATCACTGTTACTGTTATAATGAGAACTCCCTGCCGGCTGGTTGCTGGATTTTCCAGTTGTGTGGAAGGGCTGTCCCTTAACTGTTGCCTGACTCCCTGCTATTTTCGATCACCATATGTGGTGCCAGGTTTAGGTACAGGGCCCGTGGGTAAGGGCCTGGTATGGTGCTAAGCCTCCCTTCCTTACATATATATTAAGCTTAGGATGGTATTGGCCAAGCTTTTCTGGAACTGGTCACTAGCTGGATCCTGTTCTAGCCCAAGCTGTAAACCAATATGCAGGAAGAGCTACACCTACTGTAAAAAGAGTCATGCTCCTCGTTCAGCTGACCAAGGTCATGGTTTACTATTTCCTAATTCGGTGAGTCACCAGGATTTGCCAGGCTTCCTAAGAGCTAGTCATGCATTTGAAGGGTCACGCCTCTGCACCAGATGGGAGAGGCCACTAACTCTGAACAAGACCCAGGCCTGTTTGTGACGTGTCAGGACCACTGGCCCTGCCCAATGCAGGTTAGCAGCTGAGCAAGGAATCCCAAGCATTTTGCAGCATGCATGCTCTTTGCTTGTTAATTGAATGGTCAAGGTACAGATGCTATTAGAGCATCTCTGGGGGCCAGATTGTCTGCCCAAAGGAGCAGGTCTCTGTGCATAGCAGACTAGAACCCTCCTATGTTACTTGGGTGTGAGTTTGGCAGGCTGTGGCAGACTGATGTCAAACCCAGACTGGCACTGAGGCAGAGCAAAGGGGAGCAGTAAGCAGGTGTCTGCAGGGCAGGGATCAGGCACCCACGATTGTACCACGGCACCAGTATGCGATCCACGCAGCAGGATTTGCTGTTTGAGATCCAGGTTTCTAAGAAGCTTTCATCAGGAGCTCCCAGAGCCTTGCAAGGAGACAAACCACTGGCATCCAGGATGTGAGCTGGTGTCAAAACTGGGGAGCCCAGAAGTACGGGAGCTGTGGGCAGAGTTTAGCCATGGGGCGTCTCTCGAGCTCTCCTGGGCCATACACCTGCCCACACAGACTGGACATTTGGTCATCACACATGCACAGTGGCTTTTCCCAGCAGCACTATCAAATCATTGCTCCCTTCTGATATGAACAGCTCTCTTTGGGCGTTACGTGTCTAGCCCTGAGAGTCTCTCCAGTTTCTCCAGCTGCTCTAAGCCAGAGTGGAGTCAGCAGCCTCTCAGCCTAATGCTTTATTATTATTATTATTATTATTATTAGTTTCAGGTGTACAAAACAATGCAATAATTAGACATTTCACTCCTCACAAAGTGATAACCCCCCTCTCCCAATCTGTTGCCCCTCTGACATTGTATATATCTATTACAAGTCCATTGACTCTATTCCCTATACTGTACTCCATATGCCATGACTATATATGTATATATATAATTATAGTTGACATACAGTATTATTCAGGTTCAGGTGTACAGTGCAGTGATCAGGGATCTACACCATCCATGAAGTGGTCTCCCTAATAAAACATGTGCCCATCTGACACCCTACATAATCTTTACAACATTATTGATTATATTCCCCAATCTGTCTTTCATATCCCCGTGGCAATATTGTAGCTACCAATTTATGTTGTCTAATCCCTTCCCCTTCACCCTCATCCCCACCCCCCTCCTACCTAGCAACCATCAGTTTTTCTTCTATATCTCTGAGACCATTTCTGTTTACTTTGCTCACTTATTCAGTTCTTTAGATTCCACATATAAGTGAGATACTATAGTATTTGTCTTTCTCCGTCTGACTTATTTCACTCCGCATAATGTGCTCTAGGACCATCTATATCATTGCAAATGGTAAGATTTCGTTCTTCTTTATAGTCGAGTAATACTCCGTTGTGTAAATGTATCACGATTTCTTAATCCAGTCGTCTACCGATGGGCATTTTGGTTGTTTCCAAGTTTTTGGCTATTGTGAATAGCTCAGCCTAACCCTTGCCCACCCCCTATTTTAGCTACCATTTATGAAGTGCAGTCATATACCAGGCACAATGCTGAGAACTCTACATGCATTCTTCCCTTTAATCCTCCCACCATCCTTGTGAGGTAGGTGTTGTTATGCCCATTTTATAGATGGAGAAACTGAGGTATAGAGGGTCAAGCTGTTTAGGTCAGATAGCTGGTAAGTGGCACAGTGAGGATGCAAATTAGGCCTTTCTTTTCCCCAAAGCTCAAGTACTGAACCACTTTTCTCTCTGACTTACTCAGCTGAGATGGAAACTTATTCTAGGACTTGTTCAGCTGCTTCTCAGAGTTGCTGCGCAGGCTGGACCAGTGGTTTGCATCCTTGACTGCACATGGAAATCACCCAGGAATTTTTAGCATTAGTCCAAAAAGCACTCATGCCTGGAACTTGCTACCAGAAATTCGGATTTCAGTTGGTCTGAGGTACAGCCTGGGCATTTTCTGAACCAAACATTGGCATCCTTTTTCTATAAAGGGGCCAGATAATACATATTTAGGCTTTGCTGGCCATATGGTCTCTGTCACAGCTACTCAGCTCTGCCTTCTTAGAGCAACAGCAGCCATAGACAATACATGAACAAATGAGCATGGCTGTGTGCCATTAAAACTTTATTTACAAAAACAGATGGCTGGCCGAAATTGGCCCAGGAGCCATGGTTTGCCAATGACTGATCGAGTCAGGCAGCTCATTGGTAGATTCTGCCCATCACCAGTGAGAATTAATCTTGCTTCTGTGGATCCAGTTTCTGTGCTGTCTTGGGTAGCCCTATAGCTTCCAATTCACTGCCTCCCTGCAGGCTTGGCGGTGTTGGCCTAGTCACTGTGACTGAGCTGCTACAATGGGCTCTTTTTTGTTGAGGACCCCACTTCCCCCCGGGTCTGAAATCCTGCCATGAACCGTCACCTGTTTGGCGGGAGTCCTTTCTGGCTTGCGTGTCCGTCTCCATGAGGAGTTCAAATTGCGCCCCCTGGTCTTGGCTGGCAGCCAGGTCCTCTGTAGTTGGGAGGATTAGCTGGACCTCCAAGGCTGCCACCTGTCTGATAGGAGGACTGCCCTGTATGAGCAGCCCCTGCAGGCTTGTCTCCTTCTAGAACCTTCCCCCTGGGAGGTCGGGTCCCCAGTCACTTCTCACCCAGAGCCCCACTTCCTTCCCTTTCCTTGTGCTTGTAGCTTGAGTTATAGTATCATTTTGCCTGAGGAATTCAGTGTATCAATTCATTTCCTTTTATAGAATATTAACGTAGTATTCCTGAAATTGTGCGTTGTGATTATAGCTGCTCCTCCATTGTGATGGGGTTACATCCTGATAAACCCATTGTAAGTTGAAAATATTATAATTCAAAAAGGCATGTAATACTCTTAACCTTCCGCACATCACAGCTTAGCCCGGCCCACCTTACACGTGCTCAGAACACGTCCAGTAGCCTACAGCTGGGCCATGATCTTGAGTTTCATCTCAACAGTCATTGCCTTCCTCTTCTTCTCAGAAGAGGAGACACAGATGGGTGTTTTGTAGACATGGGATGTGAAAATACAAAACACAATGTTCAAAAAACACTGACAACACAGTTCACTGTAAAGCGTTGGCTTCCCTCATGATTTCATACCAGACCGGGAGCCGTGGCTAACGGCCACTGTCCAGCATCCCGAGACAATATCGTACCCCTATCACTATACTGGGAAAAGATCACAATTCAAAATTCAAAGTATGGTTTCTACTGAATGCATATCACTTTTGTATCATTGTAAAGTCGAAAAATTGTACGTCGAACTATTGTAAGTCGCAGACTGTCCATACTTACGAAGTCAAAAGGGCAATTGGAAAACAAAGCTGCTGAATTGCTAGTGATGATTGGAATTACGCCCCAACCCCTTAAAAATATAAAACCAAAGCATGCTTTTCTTATCTTCCCTCATCTGTCAACTGTCCTTGGTAATGACGTGTAGGGATCCCACAAAAATGGCAGACTGACAGAAGACTATTCATATAGGTGGCACCTAAGATAGTAACAGTTCGTGTGTGCAGTGTCTTTGTAAGTTAGTTGTTTATACTTCAGAGTGCATTTGTCCAGTAAACATTTATTGAGACCCTAATTTGTCCCACATGTCAGGGATACAGGCTAAGGCTCCTGTCCTCACTCAACAGAGACCATCGCGTAAACAAATAACTACAAAACCTTAACGGAATGTTATAATAGAGGCATGTACACAGCTCTCCGGGCGGAGAGGTTGAAGTGGAAACCTGAGGTTTCAGGGAAAGCTTGTCCCAGGAGATGAGAGGCGAGTTGCTTGAATAAGGTTTCCCACCTGGTAAACAGGAGGAAAGGCATTCCTGGGTAGCGGGACCAGCATGTTGAAGGTAGAAATAGGGTGTGGTTGTGGGACTGGAGTTTGTGGTCCATGGGGGAGAGAGGTGGAGTTGAGCCTGGAAAATGGCAAAGAGATTTGTAAAGTAATCTGAGAGCTCCAACTTTAATGGATGAAGGGGGCCAATAGAAGGCTTTTAAATAGAGGAGTAACAATCCAGTGTCTGTTCTAGAAAGCCGTGGGGATCCTGAATTGGGGTGGGGTTAGGGAAGGAAGCAGAGTTGTAAAAATAAAGAGATCCTCAACTAAGAAATGTGGAATCTAGGATGGAAAGGAGCAGGAAAGTATGATTACCCTTAGGAGACAGAATTGATTGGATAATGATGTATGAGGAGGAATGCTTTACAATTAAAAATATAGAAGAGTGGTGTTTTGGAGGGGTGGGGAGATCAGCGAGGTGGGTTTGGGTCCGCTGAGTCTGAGGGGTCTGCTGAGTCTGAGGGGTCTGCTGAGTCTGAGGGGTCTGCTGAGTCTGAGGGGTCTGCTGAGTTTGAGGGGGTCTGAAGAATATACAATTGGTGTTACCCCTTGGGCTGTGGGTAATGGCTGGAATTCAGGAGAGAGGTTGGAGGTAAAAATAACACATAGGTGGTAACTAAATCCATGGAAGTGAAGAGTTAACCCAAAAAGTGCGTAAGAGGGATGTGAGAGAGGAGAGGGAGAGGAAGGAAGGGGAGGGAAAAGGAGGGCAGAGGAGGGGAGGGGAGGGGACTGGACAGGTCTAAAGCAGAAACCCAAGGAAACACCAGCATTTAAGGAACTGAGTGGAGGAAGAGCCAGCAGAGCAGACAGCCTTTCTGGAACGATCAGTTATGAGTGGGGCAACGTTGGCTAATATGTCGGGTCCTAGTTACACCTGAACTTTATATATTAGGACTAAAATAAGATGTGTGACTAGATGAGCTTTAATGTATGTTGAGTTCCCTGGGAACCTTGTCATTACTCCTACCATTCAGGATATGACTTAATTCGTTTCTTCCTTCATTAATTGAACAAATATTCTACTGAGTACAAGATACTCTACTGGGCATTAGGTGTAGACATGTTTCCTGAGCTCTGTTGCTTACAGCTTAGAAGAGAAGACAGATGTCTGGCAATCAACTTGGAAACAGATATTTTCATGACAGCAGTGACAGTTACATGTAAAAGGTGACTCCTTAGAGCCCTGTCTAGCCATTGCCTCTAAAGAGATATTTATCAGTGGGGTGTTTGGATGTGGGGTGGGGGGTGCCTTGGTGGCCTAATTTCCCCTGAAGTACAGGTGGCCTTGGGGCAGTGTTATTTCCTGGGCATCAGCTCTTGGGACACATACCCTGCTCTGCCGCAGTATATTGAATATCTGAGGGCCACAGCTGATAGCTTCTGCTGCCTGGGCACTGGGGGTGGCCTAGGGGGTAGGGATGCTGCAGACTCCTTCCCAGCTTCCTACATAAGCAACATAGTGAAGTAGTGTTGCTGTCAGCGGCATGATAGAACAGGTCAGCATGGGAGCTATGACCTCACCTGGTTTTCGGCAGGCACTGAAGATGTAACTGGTAATACATGTCAGCTCATTTGTCCGTACAAGCCGTCTGCGTCGAACTGTGTTCATTACGACTGCTTGTTCTGTTTGTTTTGAAAACTCTAGTTCACATTGGAGTTAGGTCTTAGGTAGAAGAAAGAACACTGATTAAGTGGATTTGTGGTTGTCTCTTACTGAGACGGCTCCTCAATTCAGTTTAACAGATTGTTACTGAGTACCTTCTCAACTCAACTCAGGAAATGTCTACCGAGTACCTACTGTGTGCAGGTCATGGGGTTGAAATGTATTTTGAAATACTGCTGACAGCCACTGCTGTGTTGGCTGTTTACTTTGACTTCGGCAGACTGAAATTGTGTTGCCTTTTTCACTCCGCTTGCCTCTCATTGTAGTTTTCATTGGCAAACTAGATTGCAAATCAGGAGTGATCACTTTGTGCAATAAAAGGATTCCTGAAAATCATTTTTGAAAATGAGTTGTAGAATGTATAATTGTACTGGGGGATTTTTCTATTAAAAGGAAATTTTGATGCTGAATTGTTTTGAAAGGTGAAACGTTATTTTCTGATTTATCTGTTTGATAAAGGAGAATTTTTAACAGAAAGGGAAAATGAGTCAAAATTTCATAACCTCAGGAATAGGAAACAAAAATCAAAGAAAATATTTTAAAAGCTTCTAAGTAGTGAATACGAAAGAAAAGAACCAGTGTCATGAAGATCACAGCTAACAGAATGTTAGGTGATCTGAAGGAAAGACACAGTCTTACTTGCTGGGCTAATAATAGCAAATCTTACCAGTGTAAAAAAGGAGAATAATGAGAGAAGCAACAGAGGAATAAAAAAAAGACTGAAGAAAAAAACAAAACAGAGAAAAGGAAGTATAACAGCAGGCGGTCGATGTCCTAAGTGGCAGAAGAGATTAAAGCCAAATAGTGAAAATGGCAGCAGAGAGGAAAACTGACCCGTAGGAGAGAAAAGAGCCACCCCTCCATGATGCTGTGTATCTGACCCCCTTTCGCAGCCCCTGCCTGAGAACTCATTGACCAAAAATCCCTGGATTCCGTCATTCCTAAGGAAACCATGTTTTCTTGCACAATAATACCTTGTAATTCTTCTTGGGTGCTACTCTGGGGCCAGGTCACTGTTCTAATGAGTTATGTGTTGTGTATTTTTACTGAGTTATGGGTTAACTCATCAATCCCCTGGTTATGTATTAAATCATTACCCCCACTTTATAGATGAGGTAACTGAGCTACAGAGAGGCTGAGCAGGTCACCCAATGTCAGGATCTGAGTGGTGAAGCTACATGCGACTGGCAGAATTCTAAGATAACCCCCTCCCCCCCATTCTTGCCTCTTAATATATACACCCTGGAGAATACCCTCCCCTTCAATGTGGACAGGACTTGTAAAGATGATGGGATTTCAGTGTTCTTGATTAGGTTACATCATATGGCAAGGAGGAAGGGATTTTTGAAGACACAAGTTTAAGGTCCTTCATTAGTTCGTTTTGAGTTAATCAAAAGGGAAATTTTTCTGGGATGGCCTGACCTAATCAGGTGAGCCCTGTGTGAGAGGGCTCGGGCCTTCCCTGGAGAAAGAAAATCAAAGCAAGAGATTCTTTTCCTGGCCTTGAAGAACCCAGCAGTCGTGTCCTGAAAGCTTATGGAAGCGTCATGTGACAAGCATGAGCGCATGGCCTCAGTTGCTAAGAGTGGTCCCTGGCCAACAGCTAGCAAGGAATTAAGGAGTTCAGTCATCAGCCTCCGGGAAATGAGTTCTGCCAGTTTAGAAGAGGACCCTGAGCTCAAGAAAGGAACACAGTCCATTTGACACCTGGATTTCAGCCTTGTGAGACCCTGAACAGAAGACACAGTTAAGCCCTGCCTGGACTTCTGTCTTATCGAAACTGTGAGGTAGTAAGTGCATGTTGTTTTAAGCCACTAAATTTATGTTTGATAGGCAGCAATAGAAAACTAACACACTCAGATTTGAGCCTCATGATTCTGGCTGCAGAGAAAACATGTTCCCCCAACACCCCAGTCTATCTCTTAGGAGAAAGTCACATTTCAAAATCATTAATTCCTGAAACTTCAAGGTTGAATGGGAATCTGTGAGATTATCCAGTTCAGTGGCTTAATAAACCTTTCTTTCCTTCGCAGCAAAAGCCCATTGTGTGAACAGGGGAGCTGCTCTGCTTAAAATGGTGTGCAGGAGCAGGAAGCTTGTGTAACGTTGGAGCCCCATTCCCTCAGCCACTTCTGTCCCTTACGTTCCTTCCTTGAGTCACTTCTGAGGACCACAGTTTGAGCACCACTGATCTGATCCCAAAACCCGTCTGATCTTTGTATTTCCCTCTGCAACATCCTTATCGTCTCCTGACCTCTGTTCGAATGGCTCCCTAAACGTTTTTTTCCATTTGGGGACCATTCCTTAGGAAAGTCTCCTTTCTGTTACATTAAAATCTGTTCCCCTATAATTTCCACTGTTGGTCTAGGTTCAACCAAAGGTGATAACACAGAGCAAATGGAACCCTTCTTTCACAGGACATCTTATTATATCATTAAAGAGTCCTCATGTTTCATATAAGCTTTCCATTGCAGGTAAACCATCTCTGGACCCTCGGGGGAGTTTCCGGTCCCTTTACCATAACGGTCACTCCTCTCCTACTGAACTTCACTCAGGTTGCCTGTGTTTCTCTCAGAGAAAGGTCAAGAACTAAGCCCGGAACTCTTGGTGTGGTCTGCTTCACATAAAATACGTCATGCTAAACACAAAAACCACAGTCTAAATGTTCTGTTTCCATCCATCAGGGCAGGATTGGACCACATCAGCTTGTTGGCAACCACAGTGCAGTGTTGACTCATACTACACGTAGAGTCAACCAAAACTCCTTTCTCACACGTTTGCCTGCTAAGGTGTGTCTCCACACTCACAGACTTTGGTATAGTTATTTCATCGTGAACACAGGCTTAATATCCATCACTCTTCTCTCTCATCACGGATCTGGTGCATCTCTGGCTTGATCCTGATGATGTCATCCAACAGTATAGCTCTTCTTTCCCAGCATCACCTCAACTCTCAATGTGATTACGATGCCATAAATACCCTCATTGGGGTTATTGACAGACTTTTGGAACTGGACAGGGCTGAAGTCAGAGCCCGTTGGCACCATATCGATGGCCTACTTCCAGTGTTTGGGTCCTTCAAACGGTCACAAATCCAACTAATTGTGTCATCTACTGGCCGTCATCCAACTCGTAAAAGTACCTTCAGAAACGTAATGAAATATTTCCTGGAGTCCAGGTACAGGGTGTTGAGTCTATTCCTTGACCTCCCAGCCAGGAGGTCACTAGAGCTCCTAGCAAATGCTCCCAAACACTTCGTAGCACCTTTGCCAGGTCGTACATCACACCCACCGACCTGTAGTTTGGTCCCCGTTAGATAAACAACGTTTCCTCCCACAGCTCCAGTCTCTGTCATCTCTTTTGTTTCCACTCAGACTCCCAAGGGAAATGATAAAGACGATTTAGAGGATGATAGTAAATGTTGGGATGCCTAAAAGATTGAGGTAGGACTCATCTTTATTTCAGAGGAGGTGCGGAGCCTACGTGTTCTATAGTAAAAAGTATAGTGGGGGCACTGGTGAGAAAGTCAGGACACGTTGAGGAGTGTGCAGCTAAAGGCAAGGCCTGCATGTGGGGATGGGGTGGTGAGGGAGATGGTGGGATGGAGCTAAGGATGGTTCTGTGGCTCCACAGAGTGGAAGCGAATGCTGGAGGCTTCTGCAGCATTATCCTTTCTTTTGCCTGTCCTTTCGCCCTGTCCCTGCCAGCCATGCCTACCCTGAGAGCAGGGCAAGGTGAGAAATCAGACCCTCCTTGTAAAGTGAGGGTCATGGTCCTTGGCAGCACTGGGGACAGCTGCCAAGGATGGGATGGGTGACCTCCAGTATCCCCCCTAAAGTGAAGACTCTGTTTCCATGATTCATGGAGGAATCATAAAACTGATGTGAATGGGCTTGGTGGAGGTAGTGGTCCATGGTTATAAATAAATCAAGATTGTTCTAGCTTGGTTCCTTTTTTTCATATACCTTCCTCCTTTATAAAAATGAAAGTGACCCCAGGTCTTATAGGATGCTTCTACTACCTGAAGACAAGAGCTTCCATTGGATTATTGAAAAAGAAGTGCTTTAATTATCGTGGTGAAATTTTACAATGCAGTGTTTGTTCACCTGTTGTTTTTACCACCCAGTATTCACTCACCATCTCTGTTAAATATTGCATTTTCTCTGGTGGAGGTGTTCTACTCACCTCCTTCACATTCTGTCCGTGGTGGAGTTGACGTCACGTTCTGTTCCCTGGGGATGAGTGACCCAGGTTTGTTTGGCCAATGAGAATGTTAGCATTCTCCCATGTTTGGCTCAAGCCTGTGAGATACAGGGAGACTTTTGCTGAAACTTCTGGAAAAGAAACCCTGACTTAATTTGCTGGACTTGGAGTTGTCAGATTTTCAGGCTCAAGCTGTTTAGATGAAAGATAGAGCAAAAGTGGATTTTGGTCATAGGAGGAGAGATTAAAATGTAGACTCTGAAGCCAGATTGTTTGAGTTGAATTGCTCTGCCATTTACTAACCAGGTCACTCGTGACAAGCTGGTCTTTGTGCCTCAGTTTCCTTATCAGTAAAGTGAGAATCGTAATATATCTACTGAGAATTGCTGCGAGGATTAGGAGAGCCATGTGAGATGCTGAGAGCAGTACCCAGCATTTTGTATGGACCATACAGTTGTTAGTCACCATGTGAGCTCTGCGTCCCACCATGCCTGAAGTGAGACTTCCCCTCTTGATTTTTCACTTCCAAGAACGATATATTCTCTTTTTGTATTAGTGAATTTCAGTTGTGTTCTTTGTCCCTTAATCCAGAGTCATAATGAGTAGATTCAGTGAAATCAAATTCTTATTCAGGGGCGGCCGGTTATCTCAGTTGGTTAGAGCGCGGTGCTCTTAACAACAAGCTTGCTGGTTCGATGGTCACATGGGCCACTGTGAGCTGCGCCCTCCACAGCTAGGTTGAAACAACTACTTGACTTGGAGCTGATGGGTCCTGGAAAAACACACTTAAAATAAATATATGTTTAAAAAAAAATTCTTGTTCAGTTCTAAGTTTTGTCTTCCTTAGTGAGACTAAGACATCCCTTTCCTAATAGTTATCCGATGGTGAGTATCCTCTTGGAATAGGCTAATTCCTTCTCCTTCCCATCTTCTTGGTGCATTTGTTTGAAATTTACTTTTCAGAATTTCTTTGAAAAATCCCATGTCATGATTAAGAAACCTCTGAACATTGTCATTAGATTTTCATAGCATTACCTTCTTTGTCTCCAAATTCCTGAAATGCTTAAAAGGTTGATATAATAGAAAACACTCGATGGGACGAGATTAGTTGGCTGGAGCTATGGGTGGAAATGGGGAGCAAAGCAGAAAACCTGGGGCTCCACCTGGGCCCCAGCAACGACCTCGCTGTATGGTCTTGGACAAGTCATTGTCCTTGGTTCCTGGTGTGTAGAGCAGGCAGGCTAATGCCTGAGGTGCCCTCCTTGCAGATTTTGAAATGTATGAAAACTTTGCTAAGCATCTTAAATAATATATTTAATTTTCCCTGTGGGTGAAATGATGGAAAGGAAATTAGAAAAATAATAAATCTTACTGGGATCCATCTGTCTGTTGTAATTACTTTAGGATCTACAGTGTATATTTTAAGGTTTCTCCTCTCTGTTTTCCTTCTGTATCTGAGGGATTTTGTTTTGTTTTTATCCCCCTATTTCCTTCTCTCTCTCAAAATCCACATGGTTTTCCTCCTGGGTCCTCACTGTCCTTAACAATCAACAAGGACCTTGGCTATTTAAGCTGAGAATTGAAGCAGAGGTCCTGGGCCCCTAGTCCGCTTTAATTACCAGGCAGCACCTGGAGAAGAACAATAAGGAATGGGAACAGAAAACAAATAGTAAACTAGAGAAAATGGAGACAAAGCAAACGGCTAGAATTAGCTCAGAGAGCTGGGACGAGGGAAGCCAGAACTGTGTTATTCTCCCTTTTTCCTGAAATGGAAAGCCAGGCTGGACGTGCAGTGGGCAATTGGTGGATGTTTGTGGAGTGGGGGAACGAGGAGGCAAGTGATGAATAGATGGGAGTCAGCATTTGGCAGAGTGTGGACACACTTCATCCTTCCAACCCAACTAGCCCAGGGACAGCGGAGGAAGGAAATAACAAAAGAAAACTCAGGACACCAATGTACCAAGGCAAAACGCATTTTCCACTGCCGAAGCGAAAATATCTGAGGCATTGAATGAGAAACAATGCGATATTCGAGCAAGCTCCTAAGTTGCCTGCTAACCCGAACCAGCACTTTTGTGTTTGAAACTGGGGTGCTTATTTGCAAGTAAGTATTCATTTCATGCCTCACTATTTGGCTTTTAGGTGGGACTTAATTAAAAAAGCTGTAGCATCTTTTGAGTCCAATTTCCTCTTTTCACATAGCATCTGTCCCTGACAGCTTGTGTGAGGCTCGGCCACTTGTTGAGGCTGAGGCTAGCGGAGGAAATGACAGGAGAGAGGCGAGGTGGACAGACGCCTCTTGTTGGAGGTGGTCCTCTCTGATTCTGCACAGCCTAGTCATGTGCTTGTGAAGCTTCTTGGTTTAAGCAAGGCAACAGATGTCTCCGAGTGGGGGATGCTGGCAGCCTCACAGAGGCCAGCAGGACTGAGGGTAGGCATGAGTGCGCTAATGGGAGAGCTGGGCACACATGCTTTTGCCCTCTTCTCAGAACCAAAAAATAGGCCAAAATCAGATACAAGCAAATTCTAGAACTGAACAGAGGGTGATGGCAGAGATAAAATATTTCTTTGGAATAAACTTTATCCTGGCAGGAAAACCTGAGTATTTCCAAAGACAAATTTGCCCTAGTGCTTTCTATATTCAAATAGATGGCACAAAAGATAAAAGTCAGTGCAGGGGTTGGCTTTGCCTCGAGATACGGTCCTATTTTGCTTTGCAAAGCATAGCTGCTTGTTTATGCATTTACCTGGAGCTTTGGCTTTGAGTGTGACTAAGAAAGAGAACTGAAGCTTTCTCCACTTAGATCCGTCATTCTCATTTATCAGGATAAGCCTATCAGGAAATCCAAACAAACCTGTATCTCATTTTGGAACAAGTAATTGAGTTTTGTGGTAAGCAAGGTCTTACAGAAGGAGCCTGCACTAAATCTATTTTCTGGTTGACGTTTTCAGTGTTGCTTGTAAAGTAGCTTGAAGTTCAAGGTATAAGAATTTAGTTCTTTGGGCACTTGATTCTTCATTTAAAGAAGTCTTTGGAAATTACTTGGGCGCATGTATTGAGTCTTGTTCCTGAAATTACCCATAATTTTCCTAACTGTGCTGTGCTGTTTTACAGCACAAGGCTTGTTTGACCAAATATGTGCTGGGTTCTTACTCTTTCTGGAGCTTTGCTTGTATCCCCTTTTGTGCCCCCCCGCCTTCTATCCTCTATCGATGTTCTGGCTGCATTTTGTCACTGCTGCGACAGTTCCTGTTGCTTTGAAGCTAAGACAACCAACATTCCGACACATCCCACTTGAAGTTTATAGTTAAAGCCTCATTGTGGTTCTGTGGGTATTAGAATCTCTTCTCCTGTTCCCGTAGCGTTTCACTTGATACCTAAGGAATACAGTCAGCCTGATCACTGAGCAGATTGTCACAGATCCATGGAAGAAGGCCATTTCTGGGCCACATTAGGGCTTAAACACTAACATGACCGCATGTCTAGAAAGCAAGCAAGGTCAGGAGCCATAGGGGTGCATTTGCCCAAGCAGACTTCTTGTGACACTTGCGTGCCACCGTGAATCATGTTCAGTCACTTTTACTGACACTTTTCCAATTACACAAGTACTAAAATCAAACCTATGGAAAAATTAGAACAAAGCACAGATGAGCAAAAAGGACAATGTTCTTGAAAGTCCTGCATTAGAAATGATCACATCATGTTTTTGATGTTTACACTTCTCATTTCCTTCTAGGGACATATATACGTGTACATTTATATTTTAATTTTACAAGACATTGGTCAGATCACTCATGTTAATTTTATTTGAAACTCCACTATGAACATATTTCCATATCTTTAAGTAATTCACATCGTTTTTCATGGCTATGCATAGTTCGATCGCATGGATGGAACTTACATTTTTTAACCAGTCACCTATTGTTAAGTGTTTAGGTTGATTACAGTTTTTCTTTCTAATAAGTCATGCTGTGATGCATACTCTTGCAGCTAAACTTTTATGCATCTTTGTTTCTTTAGTATTAAATTCTAGAAGTTGAATTGTTTGGACAAAAACTGCTGTGACCCTTATAGGAACCTGTCTTGTCTATGTGCCCTTGAGGATGGCACAGAACACCTGAGTGTCAAAAATGAGCAGCTCATGCTTCTCAAACCAAGCCTAAGGTAAGGAAAGAGGAGAAGGGAGTTTTCTGCCCTCTACTCTGGGAAGTTATTTTGTATATTACCGCCTGTTACAAATTTGAAGGGAAAGAACTGGGTTCCTCATATATTCTGGTTGTTCCAAGCCCTAAGTATTAGGTTAAATGTGTGTAAGCTAGACCCCCTGAATGACCAAGAATGGACAGTTTTTTTGATGACACGTTTACCTTGCAATGCATGTCCCTAGTTTATGTGTAAGAATGTGTCATGCAGGGTGTCAGGCGGGGTCTCTGATCCCTCTCCCCCCCATAAGAACGCAGGACATGGTGAGGCCAAAAAGGAACACCCATGGAGCCATAGGTAGGGGAGTCAACACCGCTATATTCTCACTGGCGGCTGGGTTGGAGACACAGGAATCAGGAGCCACACGATCCGCAACCTGCCGTCCGCTCCCTCTCTGCCAACCAACCTCACTTGCTAGCTGCAATCCGCCTCTCTGCAGTCCGTAATCCACACTCCACCACGCCACTACACCACCCTTTGCTAGCTTAGCTGCGGCAGTTATATCAGTGGCTAATGGCCAACCGGTAACAGCCGATGGCCAACTAGTCACAGCTGATGGCCATCTACTACCTTCCTATGTGAGGCCGAGAGCCTGGAAACTGCACTCTGGGGCTCTGTCTCCACAGAATGTCTGTAACTATAGTTATGGGTGGCAGAGGAGGGAGAGAGAGGGTAGCCCTGGCAGTCCTCCGCTGTGTTGAATAGAGATGCGTGGCTTTGATATGCTGAGGAGAGTTACTGTAAAATGCAGACTAATAGTGTTTCACTGGAGAATAGAAAATACTTAGTGACGATGGAGTGCTTTGAGCAACCTTTCAATCCATTTATCAAAAGAGCTTATAATGGAATTCTCATTTCAAGGAAGGTCAAACACTAATAAATATTGAGAAAAGAAAGTTAAAAGGACATCAAGTTAATATTTTACTATTCAGTCTTTGATCTGGAAAAGCTTGAAATCTTTTTCCACACGCATTTTGTGATTTATCGATTCATTCCTGACAATTGGCTTGTTGGAACAGACGCAGATGTCTTGCTTTTAACTGCAGCTTCCATTTCTAGGATGCTTTATAATGCCAACAGCTTTTTATGTATTCACTGGCATCTCGTGTTGATGTTGCCACAGTTTTGGAATCATCTTTCTAGTTAAAAACTGGATTGTTGTTAGTAAAAGCAGCTGGAATGTTACTGATTTTTGGTTGAAATGCTGTAATAACATCTCTTGGTCTTGTTGTATTCATTTTGGGGGGAAACAGTAAAAACACCCTGTACTTCGTTGACTTTTCCCTACTTACCTGTGTTCAAAATATATTCACAATTGGATCATCTCTCCACTTCCATCGCCACCACTCTGGTCCCTGAAAAAAAGCCACAAACATCTTGTCGCCATCTTGGATTATTGCAAAAACCTCCTACCTGCGTGTTCTGTTTCCACCTTTGACTCTGTATTCCGAACCCAGAAGCCAGAGGGAGCTTCTAGAATGGAAGTCAGAGCATGTCACATGCTGTCCGTCCTCACTTAGTATCAACCCCTCAGCCCCTGTACGACTCGCCCTCACCTTCCTCTCCTACCACATACCCTTGTGCTGTTCCATTGAGCAGAGCTGTCGGAAGAGGGTCCCCACAAGCTCCTGGATGCTCTGCCTTCTCTCCTTTTCCAGAACAGCTATCCCTAGTGCTGCCTAAGCTAACCCCGTTCGCTTGGTTGCTAGAGTCTCTCCCACCTGTTTCCCCTGCTCGTTCTGACAATCCCCCCTTCTCTCTCCAGCATCACCCATTTTTCCCCCCCCCACACTGCATCCATTCCTAACAGCCTGACAGGCTGTTATGTTTCTCATTTTAAAAAGAGGACAAAACAAAAATGATCCATCAAACAAAACCACCTTTCTTTCCTTTTTTTTTTTTTTTTACCCCTCTCCCCGCAGCTTTATTGAGATATAATCGACAAATAACATTGTATAAGTTTAAGGTGTACAACCTAATAATTAGATATACATATATATTGTGAAATGACCACCACAGTAAGATTAGTTAACACACCCATCACCTCACATAGTTACTGTTTTTTGTGTGTCATGAGGACACTTAAGATCTACTCTCAGCGAATTTCAAGTATACAAGGCAGTATTATAACTGTGGTCACCGTGTCACCATGTTGTACATATTTCTACGAGTTTCACTTTTTTAGATTCCACATATAAATGAGATCATGTAATATTCTTGTTGTTCTGTCTGACTTAAGTTAGCGTAATGCCTGCAGGCTTCATCCATGTTGTCAAGAATGGCAGGATTTTCTCTTTATGGCTGAGTAATATTCCATTGTGTAGATATACACCACATCTTCTTTATCCGTTCATCCATTGAGGGACACTTCAGTTGTTTCCATGTCTTGGCTATTGTGAAAAATGCTGCAATGAACGTGGGGGGCAGACATCTCTTCAAGATAGTGGTTTCATTTCCTTCAGATAAATACCCAGAAGTGGGAATACTGGATCTGATGGTAATTCTAGTTTTAATTTTTTGAGGAGCCCCCATGCTCTTTTCCATAGTGGCTGTACCAGTTTACATTCCCACCGACAGTGCACCAAAGCTCCCTTTTCTCCACATCCACACCAACACTTGCTCTCTTATCTTTTTGATAATGGCCCTCCTCACGTGTGAAATGATATGTCTCCTTATGGTTCTGATTTGCATTTCCCTGATGATTAGCCATGTGGACTATTTTCATGAACCTGTTAGCCATTTGCATGTCTTGTTTGGAAAAAATGTCTGTTCAGGTCCTTTGCTCATTTTAATAGTATATTATTTGCCTTTCTGCTATTGAGTTGTATGAGTTTCTTATATAAACACAACCTTTTTTGACATTTTTTCCTCCAACGACCACTCATTTCTCTGCTCCCTTTTAAGCAAAACACTTTGTGGTCCATTCTTTTCCTCTCACTTTTCTTTGAATTCCCTGCAGTCAGGCTCTTGCCCTCATCCCTCTACATAGCACCTTACTCAGGGTCAGCAGCAGCCTCCACAGCATTACTTTCAAGAGTCCATTCTCAGCCGTCACCTTACCTGACCTCTTGGCCGCATTTGCTAATATTGATTACTCACTTCTAGCATGAAATATTTTCGTTTCCTACAATCCGCACTCTACTAATTGTCCTCCTGCCCACTGGCCTCCTTGTGTGTCGTCCTCAACCATGTTAGGTGCATTTCAGGGCCTTTGCACTTGCTGTTCCTTCTGCCACAAATTCTCTTCTCCTAGATATCTGCATGGATCTCCACACCTCTCTTCCTTCAATTATTGGCTCAAATGCCACCGGCATTACCTATGTCCTTTCCCTATCGCTTTTCTCCACAGCACATCTCATTATCTGGCTTACTGTTTCACTTATTTGTTTCATTTATTGTCAGTCTCCGCCCACTAGACTGTAAGCTCCATGGGGGTTGGGGGATTATCCGTTGTGTTCTCTACCCTATCCCCGGTGCCTAGAACAGTGCCTGGGCCATGATCGGTGCTCCGTACGTATTTGTTGAATGACTGATGAATGTTCTCAATATTGTTAGCAACATGCTTGGACTTGGAGAAATTCTTCAGTAGAACCCCTTGAGTCTCATACCTTATAGGAATTTACAAGATTCCTAATTTTCTTATACTTATCTGACTTGGGGAAAACAAGTGTGGTTTAGGATGTGGAATGCCTTTCTTATTTTGCCAGCCTTTCTGTATACACAGAAACACTTCCTCACGACTCTGAATTCCAAGTATAATCCTTAGAGTCTGTCTTGTAAGCACAAGACAGTGCCATTTTTTGTGCCCAACTGAACAATAAGGGCAGAATCAGAGAGAAGCAGCTGAGAGCTTGCTTTCATGTAGCTCACTTTGATTCAGGGGCATTGTAAGTGCAGGGTGAGAGACTCTGCTCAAAACACAGTGAACCCCTCCTGCCTGTCTTTGGTGCCTCCCGCCAGGTAGAAACCTGACAGGTCCCCACCTCATATTCCCCACGCATGTCCACATATTGGTGTGCATGGCACGTGCCTTGCGTTAGCCCCCCTCCCTGCCTTTTCCCAAGTACTTTCTTCTTTCTCCCAAAATCCCTTCTCCTCTCTTCGGCTTGCTGATGCCTGTGAAGGCCCAGCAGAAATGCAGACTTGTCTGCAAAGCCTTTCCAGGTCCTGGCCCATTGGCGTGGACTTCCCCTGTGGACCACGGCCCTTTGAATAGCAGACTGCCGTGTGCCTCCACTCAGCTGTGAACTCACAGACCAGATGGAGACACAGACACACACACATACACACACCTAGGTGCAGCACACAGGCGCACACACACCACACGTAAGCATATTATTTTACTTTTCTGGGGTTTTAATACATGGAAATACCTTGGACAATGAAGGCACACAGAATCAATCGAGTTGTGATAAAATGGGCGCAAACCCTTTTTCCTCAGGTAAAAGGCCATTCTTATCAATTACCCGCTGCCAGTTATTTTTCTTGTCCCCGTTTTGTGTCTATGTAGACATTCTGAAGAGAAACCGACAAAGCCTCCTTAATCCAGGACACCCCATGCTTGTCCAGGTGACTTTAGACAGGTCTGCAGACAGAGGCTAATGGGGTTTGGCAGGAGGAGGAAATAGGTTAAGCAACCTCCATGAGATTGTCCGACAACACAGAGCTGGATTTCAACTTCTCCTTTTCTGAAATGCTAGTCGGGGGGTCGAAGAGTGATTTGCCTCTGTGCCATTCCCACACAAGTGGAAGTCTCAGGAGTCAAGATAGATGAAACCACAAGGCAATCCATTCGTGGCTCTGGAGGGTTATGGAGGCCTCTCCTACCAAAATTTTCACCTGATAGCATAGACGAGGCCCAGTGACACTTGACTGTTGAGCCCACTTACCCACCTCTTCTCATATTTGTAGTGCGGCCAGGAGAGGGGAGCACTGGAGAAGCACATCACTGTCTAAAGCAGGTCTGGCCTCCGTGGCATCACTGCCTTTGCCAGTGGAGAGGATTAGGCCAATTAGCAAGGAGCCTGGAGCCAGCAGGAGCTCAGGGGAGGCCTCACTGATGTCTGAGATGCGGGGCACTGGGTCCCAGACGAGAAGGGTTGTCATGGTCTTGGCTGTGTGTGAGCTGTCCGTGAGGACCACATGCTCGTCCATGTTGAAGAAACACGCGCTAGGGCTGAGAAGCCTGCAGCTAGGATTACTGCAAACAGGGAAGGAGCTGTTTAATCACCTTAAAAGAAGATCTAGTTATAGCAAATGTGTTTTATTAAGCTTATTCTAAAATGCTCTATTTGTAAGCATTCCCAATGATGTTGGGGACCTCGCTTGTATTTTGCCAAGTGCTGTGGCGTAAAACAACAGAGAGCTATTGAACACTGAAGAGGGGACCAAAGATGCCTCCAAGAGAGCATTTGCCTAACAGACAGCTTTGGCCTGCAGGTATTTGCATGCCACAGGGCTGGGTTCCTTTCTATTGCATACTTTTTTTAAAAAATGCTTCTTTCTATGGCTTTGGTATCCTCCATTGAAAAAGTGAGGGATCAAGGAAATAAAATGCTCTAAGTCTATTTAGCAGTCCAAAGAGGTATAATGGAAGGCAGATATTTAGTGAACTTCTTACGAGTTGCCTCCTTGCCGGAGTGCAGAGGGAATTATAAAGAACAGGTCAGCACTCCTTAAGATATTCTGCCATGAGCGTGATTTTGTGCCCAGAGTTATCTCTGAGACACAATCCTGACTGGAGACGAGAATTGTTCTTGGGAGCCAGGCAAATCCAAGGAGATGTCCCATTAATGGCTCCTCTGGGTTAAGAATGGGTAGCGATCTCTAGAATATTCTTAAATTTAAAGGCCAAAAAGTGTCTCAATTGCAATGGTTTCCTATTTTAGTTATTGTAAGAAAGACCACGAAACATTCTACATAAATCTTGGAAGGAATCTTAAAGGCTACTGTGGTAGATCACTATAATAATGGTCCTCAAATAAATCATACTTCCTGTATTCACAAAAAAAGAAAAAAAGAAAAAAAGAAGAAAAAGAAGGGGCATCTGCCCTAAAGACGTTACTAGTAGTGATCTGCAGTGATTTCTGTTCTCATGAGAGAATACACTCGCTCTTTCATTTCACCTGAAGTTTTATTTATCGCGTGTGTGTCATGAGCCACATAAATCAAGACATTCCTGAGCTCATAGGTAGTGCCGTCTGGTGCACAGTCAGATTGAGCCTTGTTTTTGGGAATGCTTCATGTTTCTCTGTCACTTTCAGAAATTGCTGTTCACCTGATACAGCAACACCGGTTTTGCCTCTGGCCAACTTTTTGTTTCACTTTGATCATATGTCAAATGAGGATGGAGACGTCACCTTTCTCAGAAGTCTTGAGATAATAAATAATAGAAGTGAAAAGCACAGCATGTATTTAATGTATTTTACTATTATTGCACATAACTCAAAACTCTGACTGTTTATAAGAGTGAGATGAGGTTACTGAGACTGCTGGGTATTCCATGGTAGTCTCTGTATTTTCATTGAGTTTTGATTAGGTAGGAGGCATGGCAGACTGAGATGCAAACACAAACAACTGATACAGGGGGTGGAAAGTAACAAGTATTTTAAGAGACAAATTGGTAGTAACTCTCCATGAGAGTACAGATGAGAGCCTCAGTTTCCAAGAAGGAGAAACAGAAGACAGAGGAGATAACATGGAGAGGACTCGGAGGCAGGAACCCAAAGGAAACTCAGTGGGAGTAGATTCCACTAGAACTCAGGGCACATAAGAGATAAGAACACAAGTTAGACTAGGAATAAACAAACATTGGCGTCAGATGATGGAAGGTCTTGCATGTCCAGCTGAGGAGTATAGACTTCAGAGCAGAGGCGCTGATAAGCAGTAATGAGAGAGACCGGAGGCAGTATACAAAAGTTGATGATGTCTTGTGAATTAGGGCATTTCAGAGAAAATAGAGAGGAGAGTGAGGCAAGAAATAGCCTGAAAGGAGAAGAGATGGGAATTGGCTCTTAATGAAATATGAGAAACAAAGGTGAGCTGGGGAGAGGAGGTAGGGAGAAGGCTCAGGTGGTTTATTAGGACCTGTAGGGTCTCTTTGGGCCTTTGACACTCTGAGCTTCTGAAGGGACAATCTCGGGAAAATATAGCCCTTCACATTCTTTTTCAATTTTGAGTGATGCTATATTCTACTTTCAAGTGTGCTCAAAATAGCCAAAGATGTAGCATAATATTTTGAGTCAACAAAGTAATATGATGAGTCCAATTGATGAGTTTAAAAAAAAAGGGGGGTGGTGATTCATTTTTCAGACTTAAGGAGTTTCTCCTTTTCAAAAACCGCCAAAACATGAAACTATGAAGTGGATAAACTAACAGGTAATTATTTCGATAACAAAAGGGAATCTTTTCCAAAAGTTTTTCTTCAGAGATTCTTTAAATAGTAAGCGACTTGTCTTCCCGCATTTAAAATGTGATTTATTTGTAAGCATTTGATAAAACACAGGAACAAGCTTGTTGCATAAAGCATGCTATTCCTTAGAGCTACGTGTTACCGTATCTCCACGTGTGTTACCTTTGGGGTTCATGGGAATCATTCACCAGTTCTTATGGTGTGTTGGGGCGCAAGCGCTGATCTGGGGCTGCCTCAGTGCCTTGCCCAGGCACAGCATGCAGACATCTCCACCGTGACATCTACCCCTTCCTCCCTCAACTCTACCAGGACAGGCGGGTGCAATGCCCCCTGCTCTCATATTCCCCACTTCTACCTGCGGGTTTCCATTATCCACTCCTCTGCCTGGAGGTGGGTGGAGATTGGGGCCACCTCTCAGGGGCCCCCACTGCCCACCTCCACCCTCCACTGGTCTGCTGCCTCTGATTGGACTTTTTACCAGAGCCTTTGCTTACTTAATACTCATCCTTACCAATCTTAGGCCCATGACAGGACCCAAGATTTTGAAACAGAAAAGAATCAATTTCTCTGTTTTTTGCCATTGTGCTGTGTCATCCCTTCTCTCTAAAGTAATGAAAGCAGAAGCCCTGGCTGATTGAATGAGCAAGGGTCACTGGGTACAGGGGCAAAATACAAAACAAACACACAAAAAGCTACAGGGGTGAGTATTTAAAAAGATTCTCCTAACTGTAATCCTTTGACATCACGGTTTAATAGAAGTTCAGGGAGAGAGTGGAGGACATAAATTAGTGAACCAAACCAAATCTGCAGATGACTAAAACTTTATCCTTTGGCGTCCTCGGGAGGTTTATATAATGTGAAGCACAGCTGAGAGTTAAGAAACCAAAAATGACTGAGGGAGCAAATGAAAAAACATATTCAGAGAGCTTTAGCCAAGCTGTAATTGCAGAGAGAGGTGATACCTTCTAACTGAACAGAGTGAAAAATTATAAAATGTGATCAAGTGAAGAATAACTGTCTTGATGAATCTGCTTTGGAAATCAAGATTTTCATGTGTTCGGGCAAAATGGAATATTCTTATATGATACTTGGTGAAAATGGAGCCGTTTTAATCTCAGTATTGGCTTAATACCCAATACAGTAAACGTGCCATTTCAAACTTTGAGAAAGACTACCATGCGAGAGGGAAAAAGACACACAAGCAAACTAGATTGTGACTCTTGACCCCTCCCTTGCAGGTACTATGAGGTGGAGAATTAGAATTTTGGAACAAACCCTGTGCTGGGCTCTAAACCTCACCCTCTCCAAAAAAGATACAGAATATGTCTCTTTCTTCAAGCCCAGGGAGAGTGGCTTCAGTTGGACCTTTTGGAGGTTTAATACATGTCCCCTGCATTTTGGAGGACACAGTGGATTGGGACGTGACTCCTAGAAAATCGAAAGGGCAGGATGCTCTCAGATTGTCACCTTAGGAGCCCAATGGATATTTAAAATTTGTCACAGTAGAGGCCACTTCTATGCAGACTTTTTTCAATAAATACTATAAATGTATTTTTTTCTTCATTATGGTGTCTTTCTTAATGACATTTTCTTTTTTCCAGCTTACTTTGTTGTAGAAATACACTATGTAATATCTATAACATACAAACAATGTGCTAATCAACTGTTTATGTTCTCGGTAAGTCTTCCAGTCAACAGTGGACTATTAGTAGTTAAGTTTTGGGAGAGTCAGAATTTATACTCAGATTTTTGACTGTGCTGAGGGGTCAGTGGTCCTACCCCCCATGTTGTTCAAGGGTCAGCTGCACTTTAAAAAGTTGACATGAAAGCACCTAAGTTATCTTTTAGCAATACTAATGGAGTAAGCCTTTCCTACCCCTCTCTCCCCTCCACCCCCATCTAGAGGAACCTGAAATTACAGTTGGCAAAATGGAGGAGGAAGGATAAAAGGGCAGGGGAAGGAAGAGAGTCCTTCTGCCTCAGGCAACTAGCCAGAAGCTGATTGAGCTGGGGAAGTGGAGGAAGCTGTAACTTGGAATCATGTTTAAAATATCGCCATACTGGACCGAACATATTAATTACTCCACTTGGTGATTTGTGAGTTGAGCTGCTGACCAACTTCTTATCGAAAAGCAATCTGAAAGACATGGGGTTTGCCTGAAATTTCTTTCAGGGCAGGGGAAGAGTTAACCTAACCAGAATAAGTGTAAAGTTTGGACAATGGGAGACAAGAATAAAGTTGCTTATCGTTTATGAATTTTGGTTGTTCACATAATGGTTACATAGATTAAGATTCAAAGAGATATACAATGTTTGTACCAACAAACACTTTTGAGCTATTACTATGGCAGGCAATCCTGTTAAGTGCTAGGGATTGGAATGGCATAGAAAGAACACCCCTTTTTATCTGCTGTCCGTTTTCCACATGCTGGAAAATCCTAAAATAATGATTCAGCACCCAGTATTTCAACACGGATAGTTTCTCTTATGACAAAGATATTTTTTTTTTCATTTTGACACTTTCCCTGATTTATTACAAAGCTTGTGATTTGTAAGAAAAATTTGCGTTTGTGAAATCTTAGAGGCTTGATAAAATGGAAAGTCAAGTCAATAGCTGGATAATTTTTAGAGACTGAGTAATCAAAGCAATTGTAGTGAGCTATTTGGTTTGCATCGTACAGAATGCAAAGTGTGATAAAGTTTACTGGTGTAGAAAGCCACATGGGCTGCCGAGAAAGTAACTCTTCACACCCAAATTTTATTGTTCTGAATAAGAAAGCACATCCACTAATGAGGATATCTCTTGATTTTCCTCCATCTTCCCTTCCGTCGTCACCATTCTCTTCCTAGTCTTCTTTTCCTTCTTCCCCTCTCTTTCCTTCTCTCTTTTTTCTTTCCCACTTCCTCTACCTCCACCTCCCCAAATCATTTTAGACAAATATTAGAATCTTACTTGTGTATTAGATCTCTGTGTTCCGTATCTAAAATGCTCACATCTAGGTAAGCAAAATGCAGAATCAGTGTCAAGCAGATTCTTAGAATGTTCCCAGTACTGTGATTTGTTTTCAGTCCCAATGTGAAATTAGGCCTCCTGCAGGATTTGGTATGGAAGCTAGTATGGAAGTATTCACTGATTTCATCAGTGGCGCACAGGGTGAGCCTATAAATCTTTAGTCCCTAAACTAGTTGTGTCTTAAGCCTGTTTGAAAGCATCATATTGCTTTATCATTTTCCTGGGAGGGTGTTTCAAAGTTAAACACTAGTCAAGGTAAGCTTTCTTGGGAAGTTAATTATTAGTATCTTCTGAAAATGAAAGTACTGGCATCATGTAAAGGAAAGGCAAATGCTCTGAATAAGTAGCTTGTTTAATAATTAATAAAGAGGCTCCACAAAGTAAAAAATGTAGGAGGAGCGATAGTGATGGGAAAACAGATTTCCTCTATGATATATCACTAAAGACAGTGCTGGTTGCCAGTAAGGTGAATATAAACTCAGGGACTTAGCAGGAAAAGGAGATCCTGGGTGCGAAAAGAACAAAGTGGTAGACCAGATGCCACATGAACTGTGTTTTTGACCTGTGACAGATTCACCTTCCAAGAACAAACATCTAGGTTAGGTTATCTTTTGTCCAAGGGGATTTTTCAAGTGTTTTGTTTACTATTTAAATATCGTGGCAGAGCACTTAATCCAGGATAATTGATACGTCAGAATTGCCACAAACTCTCTCTTGTCCCAGTAGCTTTGTTAGCATCCTTGAGGAATGACATGGGAATGGAAATGGGCAAGCACAAGAGGGCTTGCTTTGGGTGATTTGCATTCTGCAAAATTGCCAGGTTTCTGTTCTCCAACACAATAATGAGCTTTTCCCTCCAGAGGTGTGACGCGTGTATAATAATTAGTCCTGTGCATTTTAGTTGTGATTAGTAGTACAAATCCCCTTAGTCTTAAGAATGTAAATTTATTGTGATGAGATTTTCAAGGGGTCAGTCCCAAACTCTATATTTGGGGACAACAGGAGTGGGATGTACCCAGATACATCTTGTCAATGCTCATTGTTTCCCCTTTGGTAAGTCCTTTGACCAAACCTAGGAAACAGATTTGAGAAGCCCAGTTGTATGTAATTCTAGTGTCCCCCAATCCAGAATCACTTCAAATATTTGGTGTGTGTGTGTGGGGGGGGGGGGTTGCAACCTCTTTGATATGTTTTGAGAAGCCCAATAAAAAAATCTAAATGGAAATCATTATCAATATGTAATTACATAATAAATTCAATTTGTTTTAGATATCAAATCTTTCAAAACATTCAGTTTTGGGGAAAATAATAAAGGGGGTCTATGACTTACAAGGTTGGTAACTATGGTTTAGTCGACCTCAGTTCACAACTAGTGGTGTTCCTAGTGTGGAGGGCAGAATAACAGCCCTCCAGAGATGTCCCCATTCTAATCCCTGGAACCCGTGAATATGTCATTACACGGCAAAGGGGAAGTGAGGATGCAGAGGGAATTAAGGTTGCTGATGAACTGACCTCCAGATGGAGAGATTATCCTGGTTTATCCAGTGGGTCCAATGTCATCATGAGCCTTTTTTAAGTGAAAGGGAAGCAGGAGAAGCAGAGTCAGAGAGAGATTCTAGGATTCTATGCTGCTGTCTTTTGAAGATAGAGGAAGGGGCCATGAGCCAAGGCATGCAGACTGCTTCTAGCAGCTGGAAAAGGCAAGAAAAAAGATTCTTCCCTAGAGCCTCCAGAAGGAGCGCTGTCCTGCTGACACCTTGATTTCAGCCCAGTGAGACCCATTTTGAACTTCTGAGCTCCGGAACTATAAGGTAATACATTTGTGCTGTTTTAAGCCAATACATTTGTAGTAATTTGTTACAGCAGCAATAGGAAGCTGATACGCTTAGTGTTGTATCTTTCTGGATTTTGGTCATTTTAAATACATCACTGAATAGTAGCTACTGGGTACCCTGGCATACAAATAATTGGACTGGAGGAGTTGTAAAACTATGAAGGAAGTTGAATGCATCCAAACTCTTTACTGTTATCTACAAGTATCCGTGTTTCCTGCCCCTCCTGTCACTTCAGCCTAACCTAATGTTACTTCTTCACTCATCTGACTTCAGCTCCTTCAACTTGCTGTTAGTTTCTCAGACTTCCTGCCTGGACCCTTAATTCATGCTATTTCCTCTGCCTTGCTTGGTCTTATTCCAGGTCTTCCAACAGCCGACTTCTTTGCATCCTGTAGGCCTTAGTGTAAACTTTCCTCCTGTTATTCAGAATAGTCCATCACTTACAACTCCCAATCTTAGTGGTTTAAAGCAGTGAGGTTTATTTGCCCCTCAGGTCACAGCCCAATGTGGTTGGTGTGTGTGTGTGTGTGTGTGTGTGTGTGTGTCTGTGAGAGAGAGAGAGAGAGAGAGAGAGAGAGAGAGAGAGAGAGAAGAATGGGGACTCTTCTGTGATCCACATGGCCACCAAGCTCTTCCAGGACTTAATCCCTCTACCCTCTTGGGCTTCTCGGGATCCTCTGCAAAATTACCTGCTTTTACCTGATGAGAAATAAGGAATGTGTGGAGGATGGTTTGGGCCAGGCGTGGAAGGGAGAAGCATTACTGTGCCCTCATCCCATGTGACCCAACCCAGATGCGAGGGGTTGGGTGTGTAGTCTCCCTGCGTACCCAGGAGGAAACGTCACCACTCGGGTGACTCCTGGTGCTGTTGTGCCCCTTCTCAGAGATGCCACCATCAGCAGGTCTGCTTTGTAAATCTCATGACGCGTCCTTCCTCCCCATAGAACTTCCTCCTTAATAATGTATCTGCCTCATTGTTAGCTGTGTTCCCTCTATGAGCCTAGAGCTACAGGAGGACAGGGATCATCTGTTTTATGCCTGTGTGCACGATACCTGGCAATGCTGTGTTCTGCACAGAGCACATTACTAATCAGTAATAGTTAAGCAATGTGTGATAATGGCTGAGCCAGTGACCCAACAAATGAATGAAAAGACAAGCTTAACTAGAGGGCATCCACTATTATAGCCAAGACAGGACTAATAGCTCATGATCTTTTACAATAATACATTTTAAGAAGCAAAAATCTTTCTTTGAGCTCAAAACAATAGATCTTGGACAAGGATTTACAAACTGTTTGGAATGGCGCTGTTCTTTTGGTTTTAACCCAATTTAGCGTAAGTTCAGTTCTCCAGATGAGCAGTCTAGGGAAGAGCAGTGGTCTCTTTTCTATTTAGGCCGATTAATTCCACTCTTGTATTTCTGAGTTGGATGCAGCCCCATTCACACACCCTCCTAATTCGTCTGCCTCTTCTCCATGCACAGAAGCCAAACCATTTGCTCCCCGACGCTTTTCTGTCAATATATTCCGGCCCAGGAAACAGAAGCATACCATCTCAGGTGACTGAGTTTTCTTACCTTGCCTCTCCTTTTCCTTCTCATTGTCACTGTCCTTTCTTGCCTTAGTGTATGCTGGGAGTATATGGCAGTGTCAGAAGCTAAATGCGCAATCCAAGGCTTCCCCCATCACCCCAGGTGCACACAGCAGAGACCTGCCCTACCTTGCTCACCTTTGCTCCTCTGGCTTTGGCCTGGCCCCTGATTGGCTAGGCTCTGTGGACTATGGCAGAGGGGCCAGAGTGCCAATTCCTGGTACCACTAGCCAGGCAGGATGCCCCTCCCTCAAATGAATTTCTCCCACCCTGTTGTGTATCCCATGGGGCAGGCACATGGCATTTTGCAGGGTGGGAGGACCAAGGACTTGTGGCTGGGGTAATTCCTGTGACAAGTACAATCAACTTGTGTATTTTCTTCACTTTCCTTCCCTTACTTTGACGTTATCGTGGAGATGAAATACATTAAAATGAACACTAAAACCAAGGATGTGTGCAAAGAGGTATCAACAGAAATGTTCAGCAATAGAAAAAAATAGAAACAGCTTAAATATTCACATAGAGGAGTAGATAAAAATAAATTATACATCCATAATGAAATACTTGAATGTCATTAAAATGGATCGTGTAGAAGAATATTAAACGACATGTAATCACGTTCACATTTAATTTTTAAAAATCAGGCTATGAAACAGTGGACACTGTATGATCCCACTTTTGCAATTAAAAATTATTTTAATGTATGATAGGTAAACAACGAAAAGGATAAAGATCTAAATGGTGGTTATTGTGGTAAATGGGACTGTTAGTGCCCAACAGTATTTTTTAAATTTTCTATAATGCACACGTATTTCTTTTGGGAAAAAAAAAAGACATAAAAATAGAAAATGTTATTTTGCAAATTAGATGACAAATACCAAAATAAATACGTGTTTATAAAAAATAACTATTGATAGAAGACTTAAAGAGCAAAACAAGTCATTGAAGTACAATTAAAAAGCCCACTCACCTGCTTTTCTGTCTCTCTTCCCCATCTTCATCCTGGACCCTTTCTCTCCGTTTCCCTCCATCTCACACTGAGTAAGCAACTGAGGGTCCTTAGCATCTCTGGTCCCCACTCCATCACATTCGCGCCACCACTGCTTTGCTTTAGCCTTGTCATCTTCTGATAAGATATCTTGCCTCCCAGCCTTTGCACACACTGTTCTCGATTGTGCTGGGTGGTCCTCTCAACAGCCTGGCAGGTGGGTCTTCGGAGGTTCAGATCAAAGGTCAGTTGTTCCCTTGGAGTCTTTCCTGACAGTCGCCACTTCTCTTCTCAGAATCCACCCTTTATGCCTCACTCTTTATTCTGCAGGCTCTCATAGAAGCTGTACATCTCTGTCGCACTTCTTTCTTTTTTTACACCTACTTGATTGAGGTCTGATTGACATGTAAAAAGCCGTACATGTTTAATGGATACGACTCAACTCAGTGAATTTGGGAATAAATCTACACCCGTGAAACCATCCCCGTGGTCAAGCCATAGCCATATCCATCACTTCCCAAGATTTCCTTCTGACCCTTTTATCATTATTATTTTTTCTATTGCACTTCTTGGCCCTCACTTTGTACCAGGTATTTTACACCCCCTCCATAGTATTCCACGGCAGTCCTTTGCAACGTCCCCATGAGGGTTATAGCCCCGCTTTACACATGAGAAAACTGAGGCACAGAGCAGTTCAGTAACATGTCCAAGGCGTCACAGGTAGAAACTAGAAGAATGGTGTCAACCCAGGTAGTGTGGCTACAGTATTTCTACCCTTGATATAGTTATGTGCTATCTGCTTCTCCTATTTATATGGCCTTTCACACGTCTCTCTCTCCTACCATGTTATAGAGGAAGGATCATATCTTCAATATATCTTTATTTCTTTGACGCCAAGTCTGAGGGTTGGCATATGGAGCTCTCATTACTATTAACTGAATGACTATTTGTGCAACACGTGTTTATTGAGCATCTGCTATATGCCAGGCATTGTTTTAAGTTCCTCAAACACATAAATAACAAAACAGATCAAGAATCCTGCCCTCAGTGGGGAATGGAGGGGTATTTTAGATTCTAGTGACAATGTCAAGAGCAAGTTGGGTAAATAATTCAGGTATTATTTAGATGGCATTTTTACTTCTTGTGTACCCAGGCCTCACTAGATTACACTTTAAATTTTGGGTATACTTTGAGGCCACTACAGTGCTGGGAATTAATATAATCCTGCATTTGTCATAGCACAGCTCTGCATCTGATCAAATATAAGTGACCTGTCAGTGTTCAAACCATGACTGTGTGATGCCTCTCGGTGCTGTGAAACATAGTTTTGAAACTTCAGTGCATCCCTGAAAATATAACCTTCCCCTCATTTTTTTATGTTCTTCTTTCTTGCTCCTCTTTTTTTACATTTTTCTGCTTTTCTGCCCCTATTCTTTTGTGAAACCAGCTCAATGCCTCCTGCTGCGTCCTCCTGCACGCTCTGCCTCCCTTCATTCTCCGTTTCCTTTTCTCTCTGCCTTGCCAATTTTGTATTTTTGAACAGTTGATCAAAACTCAGAAAGGCAATATGATTTTCTCTTTCAACCTGTGTGGTGAAAATGGCGAGGAATTAATCTGACCAAAATTTGTGTCACCAAGGGCTATAGATCTTATTCGCAGGCAGCAGAAAGAAAGGGGGCTAACCTGAGAGGTCAGAGCAACCTCACCGTGTAGAAATTTTTTTTATTTTATTAATGACAAAGGAAAGATTGAAAAGGATTGACTGCCTAAAGTCACCTAAGTAAAAAAGGCCGTATAGGAAGACAGGTTCTTCAGCGTTGCGCCGCTTACCACCTTATAGAGAAGGAACACTGAAAACAATTCGCTTCTCCTGCTTGAACAATGCGTTTTCCTGGGATCTCATTTATTAAACCGAAATTGAGGTATTAAGACACTCAGACAATTCCCAAATAATGGCATAATGTTAAAACAAATGGAGTCTTACAGGAATAGAAATAACCTATTATACTTGCAAAACACTAGCTTAAAAATGTACCACCAGAATATGCTATTTCTTCATTTTTCCCTCCCCTACTCCAGTCTCCAAGAATGAAAATTACTCATTCTTTAGGTCTTATATTAAATTCTAATAGCCAGAGTGTGACCATAGAAAGCACCTGCATTTATCAAGAGTTTCTCTATATCTCGAGCCATCATACAGCCATGGTTTCCAGAACATTATCATTTGCAGATATTCTTTTTGTCAGACTCTGTTCCAAAAACATGGTCCTCTTCTTGTATCTCTATTAGTCCACTCAGTTCTTTAGCCCTTGGCAGTTGGACTTGAACCTGGCTAAATCAGCTCACAGGTCACCTGGGATCAGCGCACAGCCAAGCCAAGCGTTTCCCTCAGCCCTCGCGCTCCTCAGCCTTCCCGAGAGAGATGCAGTTTGCTGGATTAACGCTTATATTCAGATTTTCCCCAGGAACAAATCGTCACATTTTAAAAAGGGTTGGAGGAGAAATGCCCAAAGGCCTACCTAGCCTCTAGGTTAGTGGGTGTGAACCTCTACTGGGAGATTCCCCTGAAACAGAGGGGCCCTGGAATAATGAGAAAATCTTCACAAAGCAGATGGCAAAGGATTTGCTGGTTGAGCTCCCAGAGGTGTCAGCTCGCTCTCAGAAAAATGCAGATACGCCCCTTGTCCCTCATGGCGCCCCTGCAGTGCTCTGCTGAGCACCCTCCTGCCGCACAGGTGCAAACACACCTCATGTGAGGTGACGTCTATACTGTGGGAAAGTGATCCATTTAGAGAAATGCTGTCCTTAGGACAGTGGTACTTGGCCAAGCAAAGATAAAGCTTCCTAAACACAAAATCATTCATTCCTATGACACTACTTGGGAAAATTTCTCCGAGAAACTCTTTTTTTCTTTTTTTTTATTTCTGTTGGGGAACAGTGTGTTTCTCCAGGGCCCATCAGCTCCAAGTCATTGGACTTCAACCTAGTTGTGGAGGGCCCAGCTCGCTGGCCCATGGGGGAATCGAACCGGCAACACTGTTGTGCAGCGCTCACGCTCTAACCAACTGAGCCATCCAGCCGTTCTCGCCAAGAAACTCTTATTGACAACTTGGTTCTTGATCTCTCCTTCCTCTCTCCTTGGGCTTTTCATGTCCATACCTCTAGGGCAAGAGTGTCCAAACTGCGGCCCGCGGACCAACTGTAGCCATTGTTAATTGGCCCGCAGCAAATTCCAAAAATATATTTAGTTTACTTAAATAAACCAGGTGAGGCAATACATACTTTACCTGGAGTGAGTGGCCCGGCTGTTTGTGTATTTTACCACATACGGCCCTTGGTAAAAAAACGTTGAAAAAAGTTTTGACACTCCTGCTCTAGGGTGTGCTGAAAGTCATAAAGTTTGTAGTCTTTTTTTAGTTTACGGGACATCACTCACTGTGGGTATTTATCATTTATGGAAATTGTACACAGTGCTGGCGCTCCTCAGAATCAGAGTCTCACAATCTCTGATCAGGGGTGCCGTTCCCTATTTCGTTAGAGAGTCTTCCACCCAGTGTCTTCTTGGAATCCTCCTTTTTCATCTCCTATCCCTACTGCTCATCAGTATATAACCTGATGTTAATGGCTGTTAGCCTGGGACAATATGACCCAGCAATTCCTTCTGGGTATATAGCCAAAAGGATTAAAAGCTAGTTCTCACAGAGATGTGTGTACACCTGCGTTCATAGTAGCATAATTCACATTAGCCAAAAGGTGGAAGCGGCCCATGTCCACTAACATGTGACTTGATAAACAAACGTGGTACATACATACAATGGAGTATTATGAAGCCTTCAAAAGGGAAGACATTCTGACATACTACAACATGCGTGGACCTTGAGAACATTATGCGAAGTGTAATAAGTCAGTTACAAAATGACAAATACTGTATGATTCCACTTAAATAAGGTACCTAGAGCAGTCATATTTATAGAGACAGAAAGTAGAATGGTAGTTGCCAGGGGTTAGGGGGACGGGGAAATGGGGAGTTGGTGTTTAATGGGGACAGAGTTTTAGTTAGCAAGATAAAAGGAATTCTGGAGATGGGTTATACAATGTGAATGTACCTAACACACTGAAAGTAGTTAAGATGGTAAATTTTACATTGTATATAGTTTAACAACAACAAAAAAATAATAAAACAAAATTAGAAAAATAATAACCTGGGAAGAAGAATTGGAAAGTTATACCACCACCAAAAAAACTTTTTTTTAAACTCACTGTCAACAATTATTTCTCAGTGATGATGTACACAGCAGACCTGAGCTGAGAGCCACGAAGGATAATAAAGATAAATGCAGCATGGCTCTTGTCCCCAAGGAGGTGGTGGTGTGGTCTGGTAGATGAAACATGCACAGAATATTAATTGAATGAAAATTCCAAGAAATGCGTGTTCACATTAGATGAGAGGTGGAGCATTTGAGATGACCATTTAGGGTGAACTGAGAAGGATCGGTGAGAAACTAAAGTTAAATAGAAACGTTTAAAGAAAAATTCCCTGCACTTGCATTGAAGGATGAATAATTAAGACTTTACTACCATTTATTTTTCTGGATTCTTATGAACTTTTGAGACGGAATAAGCCCAGGCATCCCCTTCATTAAGTGTCACTTGATTAAATCCATCTTGTGAGCTTACATGGGCAAGAGATTTCTATGTGCCACCAAACCCCTCAGAGCTCATGACACTTTGAAACACCAGCATTCTCCATATAGAGCAGTTAACCTTACTGTAATTTAGCATTCGATTGTGAAAGTACTGATTAATTTCCTGAATTATGAAATTATGATTGTTTTAAATCACATTCTTAGAAAACAAAGCCATCTATTCATTTATCTTTTTTTTATTACCTCAAAAACAAATATAGTAGATGAAATACCTGATACCATGTATGTTTCTAATTCAAGGATCTTCCCATAGTTATGAATTGCTTTACTTTGTGATGAGCCTAACTGAAAGAGAGACTATGTGCAAATTGCCTGGCAAAGCATTTGCCTCTTTTGATCTACTCCATATTTATCAGTTTTGGCAGGCTAGCACAGAGATTGCAATTTCCCTCCCGTCTGATCCTAGGAAGCAGCTTGCTGAATCATAAGTCCTAACTTTAGGCTGAAGGTGAAAACAATTCCTTCAGGGAGGAATGCGTAGGGACAGTCTGCAGAATTAAGCTGATAAGTGATGGCATTGCATTAGGAGGTTACAATAATAGGATCACCTTAAATTAAGTGCCCTGAATGAATAAAGTAAACTGATTACTCTTAGGTTCACCTCAGTCTTGGCACATCAGAAGTTCTGGAAAAATGTCAAATAGATGACATCAACTGGGGTATTCTGATAATGTCATGATATGTTTGAAGGTGATATATGATCTTTTTTTCATTCAACAAATATTTATCGACCTCTTAGTTTATGCTGGACTTTATTCTAGGTGATATTGCAATGAATAGAAGAAAAAAGTCTTTGTCTTAGGAATCTTACCTTCTAATGGGGCAGACAGATGATTCAAAGAATAGAGAAAGTCTGAAGGGATTTCTGAAACATCACGGTGGGTGCTGAGATTTTAGATAGGCTGGACTACAATGAATTATGAAATTTCTAAGAATTTGACCACACAGAAGGTTATGATATTTGACACCATTCAATCAGTACTGCGCAAAGGCCGTTTGTGGGGGTACAAGGCATGCTGGGTTCGAGGCCTTGCTTTGCCGCTCACTGAGTGGGCAAGTTACTCCCCAAAATTGGACTCAATTCACAGCTGTCAGATGTGCACACTGAGCCCCATGAGCTCCACATCTCTTTCAGCTCTGAAATTCTGTAAGTATTAATGTTTCTTTGATGATTTAGAAGACCCTTCAGGATCTTTCAATTCCCCAGAGTTGTCAGTGTGAAAAACCAATTACGTACAGTTAAACTCATTTTATTTGAGCTTTCTGGTCATTTAGAGTTGTGATGAATAGGAATTTTTCCCATTATTACAGAGGGTGCCAAAAAATGTATACACATTTTATAACATCTCTTAAAATGTGTATACCTATTTTCGGCACCCCAGTATAAATATATAATAAAATCAGTTTCTATGGTCTGAATGTTTGTGTCTCCCCAAAATTGTAGGAATCCTAACACCAATATGTCTGGTATTAGGAGGTGGGTTCTTTGGGAGGTGATTAGGTCATGAGCCCTCAGGAATGGGATTAGTGCCCTTCGAAAAGAGGCCACAGAGGTCTCTAGCCCCTTCTGCTGTGTGAGAATACAATGAGAAGTCTGCAACCTGGCAGAGGGCCCTCACCCAACCCTGCTGGCACCCTCTCTGGGACTTCTAGCCTCCAGAACCGTGAGAAATAAATTTCTGTTGTTTATAAACCACCCAGTCTGTGATATTTTATTACAGCAGCCCAAACGGACTAAGACACAGGTATTATAAGTTACCAGTTATAAAACTGCCATACCTTTGTAATCGTTTTCTTCTATAATTTCAGGTAAGGCAATTTGATTCTCTTCGTTGGAGATAAATATAAGGAGAGAGCAATTTGTATAGTGTGAGTGATTATAGTGCATTTTACTACAATTTGGTAGTGAAAAAGCCTGTTTAGAATCACATATTCACTATGACATCTATTTTCTGACACAATATCCTTTAGACATTGTCAGAGGAGATGTAATTATTCAAAATGCTGAGATTACTTGGTGGAAAGTAGCCTGCTATGGCATCTGTGTAGTAAAAAGCTAGTTTCTAGGCAGAGTTGAATGTCCAGAGATGCTGGTCCCAATGTGGTATCTAACTTGACTGAATACATACAAAGAAATGTGATTTTTGCCACAGTGTTGGGGCTATGCTTTTAACTTGCCAAAGCAAATAGCTCAGCTACCATGGAGTATGAAGTTTCTCCAGATAACATTGGTATAGTCTTCTTATTTTGGGTTGGGGTTGGGGTTGGTAAGGGGAAGAATCACGTTCCCTGCAGCTCTGTAAGCAATTATTTGCTCTGCTGATTAAAAAAAAAAAAAAGTGTTTTGTTGCTATTAAAAGGGGTGTAGGTAGCATGAAAATAGGTTTCGATTTGGTCATTGTAGTAGAGTTCTGGGAAAACAGACTGTTCTTTTGAATTTCTAAACAATAATAATTTGTTTAAGACATTTGCACAATCATGATAAGTTACACATCTTGATAAGAAAGCCTTGCATTGGCAAAGCACAGTTATGTCTAAATTAAATTACGTAGGCACCAAGGGATAGGAGTAGATAGGGGAGGAGGAGGTAATTGAAGTAGCAAATAGTCTGAGGCATGGAAATGGAAATGTATGTAAACTGCAAGTTTAAAAGGCATTTGGTGTGGTGAACAATTTTGTTCATTTCTTTGGAGCTTTGAATAGGTACAAGTAATGATGTAGTGAAATGACCATGGAAAGAAATCAACTTATGCATCAAAATTGGGGAAGAAATCTCTTTGTATGT
The DNA here is from genome assembly GCF_036562045.2 of Rhinolophus sinicus. Lineage (NCBI taxonomy): Eukaryota > Metazoa > Chordata > Mammalia > Chiroptera > Rhinolophidae > Rhinolophus > Rhinolophus sinicus. The sequence goes on from NC_133758.1 coordinate 104,696,148, forward strand.
GGCACTTTGGGACCAAAGGATATTTCCTGTGTCCTTGCTACTCAAAGTGTGGTCTGTCAACCAGCAACACTCAGTTTCCTGGGAGCTTGATAGAAATGCAGAAACTCAGGTCCCATTCTAGGCCTGCCAAATCAGAATCTGCTTCTAGCAAAGTCTCCAGGTGATGTGTATGCACATTGAAATTTAAGCAACACTGCCCTACAGTTGTTGTAACAGTTTGTTCATTCATTCATTCATTCATTCATTCATTCATTCAATACACACTTTTGGAGCCTCTTCATGTGCCAGACATTAAATTAGACAATAGGAGAAGGAGCTAGTTACAGATATGAGTAAGACACAGCCCCTGCACTCAAGAAACACATAATTGGAGTGGGCCATATGAGAGATGTTAAAAGTTAGAGTTTATAAGATTTGTGTTTGATTGTGGGATGTCAGGGTGGGGAATGGGTTGAGACCCCAGTGTTAGCCCTGAGCATATGAGTGTCAGGGGTATGTTTAGAGAAGACTAGGTGTAAAAGAGAATGTCTCTCACCTTGCAGCATTGAATTCTGAGGCCACCATGGAATTTGCAGGTGGAAACGTGAAGTAGGCAGTCGGAGTGGAGAGCAGGGGTCATCAAACTATGGCCCTCCTTTTGTTTTTGCAAATAAAGTTTTATTGGAACACAACCACGCTCACGGTTTACATGTTGTCCACGGCTGCTTTCACATTCCAAGGGCAGAGAATGTGTGGCCGACAAAGCTTAAAATATTTTCTCACCAGCCTTTTCTAGGGAAGGTTTGCTGACTCCTTTTCTGAGCGTAGTGGAGAGGTCTGGCTTAGAGACAGCCTTGTGGAATTCATAGCAGTCAAGGGAGTAGAGGAGACCATCCTGGGAGGAAGTGCAGAGAGAAGAGAAAAAGGCAAGGTCAGAACCCTGAGAGAGACGCGACTTCATGCGCTTCCTGTGCCTGAGGTAGTTCCCCGGCCATTCAAATTCTATTTATTTTCCTGATAACTTTTGCAGCAGTTATTATTATGATTTTTGGCCTTGGCAGACGAAAACGTATTAAGCCAAGAAATTTGCTCTAGTTCAGTGAACCATTCCATAGATAATTTATAATCCTAATAATTTAGCAGATTCTGGACAGTAACAAATAACTTTTACCTTTTGACGGAGGCTGCAAGTAACAATAATTTGGGCCTAATTAACAGCGAAGGACTTCATCTTCTTGTAAAATACAAAGGAAAAATGTCCTTTCTTCATAAATTTGTTTTTGCCTGACTCCTTTGACTGGCAGAGGTGCCAACAGTTCCTGCAAAGCCCTTGTTTCCTTATTGCAGTCCCAAAGCAGTGGCGACCACAAGCTGGAGTGTTCTCCGTGCTTTGCCCAGTTGTGAGGCTGTGGCTCCCCTCAGATTCGTGGGAACACGGTGACACAGAGGGTTGCTGAAAGGGGAGGCAGGATGCTTCTGGAACAGGAAATAGTTTAGGACATAAAAAGGGAAGTGTGTGTTTGAAATCTCTACGTTTAAAAGCCATTCAGTGCCATAGACTCTTGCGTACTTCTCGGGAGTTCTGCGTAGGTCTTTGTGCATAAAATGTTTTAATGGTATCACCAAGAAAAAGACAGGCCTCAGCACTCAAGCCTCAGGGCTTAGTGCAGTTGAGTAGATAAATAACACAGCTAGATACTGGGCTCTGAGGTGAGGTGGAGTGGTCTTGATGTGTTCAGGTGAGGAAGCAAAAAAGGATGCAAGTGGAAGTCAGCTCAGCACCTTTGGGTTGGTGCAGAAAGTCTCTGTATTCTCTGGTGCCAGGCAGAGCGGATGGTGTCTTCACAGACATCCTCTAGTTTAGCATCCTGTGGACACAATTCAGATACAACAGAACAGCCAAAATTGTTGATTTCGATTTGATGTAAAGTGCTTGCTTCTGGGAAACTCCAGTAGCTCTTTTGATAAACCTGAACGATAACATAGGTTAGCATGAGATTTCAGTCTACATTACAGGCGTGGAATCTGTCTGCATTTCCACAAAACTGCTTTCTTTTCAGCATGTCTCTGCAGTCCCTACAAGTGCCTTAAGCTGTCTGGATTGCAGTGTTTTCGGTTTACAGGGCCATGGCTCATCTGGGCATTTGTTTACTCCGGAACTGAGTGGCACCAAACCCTTTGTCACATCTTGCCTTTCCAGTGTGAATGAGTCAGTGTTGCAATGCCCAGTTGTTTGTGCAACTCCCCTCCCCCATCCTCACCGGCCCCTATCCTTAGGTTATTTCCGCATATTTGTGACTCTCCACTAGAGGGTAAATGGTTGATGAATGGGTTGAGAATCATCAATATTTGGTGAGTTTTATTTTGCATTTCCCTTGTTATCAGTGATGTTAAGGATCTTTTCATGTGTCTGTTGGCCATGTGTGTGTCCTCTTTGGAGAAATTCTAAATCTATTCATGTCCTCTGACCACTTGTTAATCGGATTGGTGTTTTTTTTCTTTTGTTTCTTAATGTTGAACTTTATGAGTTTTTATATGTTTTGGATATTAACCCCTTATCAGATATATCATTTGCAAATATCTTCTCCCATTCAGTAGGTTGCCTTTTTGTTTTTGTTGATGGTTTCTTTTGCACTGCAAAAGCTTTTTAGCTTGATATAGGCCCATTTGTTTATCTTGGGCTTTGTTGTCTTTGCCAGAGGAGACGTAGCCAAAAAATATTGCTAAGACCGACATCAAAGAGTTTATTGTCTATCTTTTCTCCTGGTGGTTTTCTGGTTTCAGGTCTTACATTTAAATCTCTAATCCATTTTGAGTTTGTTTTTGTATATGGTGTAAGAAGGTGGTCTAGTTTCATTTTTTTCATGTGCCCGTCCAATTTTCCCAATACTGTTTATTGAAGAGATTGTCTTTACCCCATTGAATATTCTTGCCTCCTTTGTCATAGATTAACGTCAACTGAATTGAAAAATAATTTTTTAAAAACCAAAAGAAAAATAAGGCAGAGTGAAGTAAATAGTAGGCAGCTTAGCATCACATGAGGGAAAGAGGTAGGATTTAAACACTGGTTTTGGTAATCCATCCGGTGGGCTCTTTTAGAGATCATCTGAGTTTGTAGCTATGATGTCCACACTTTTTTCCATGTTTACAACCCCCTTGTATGAAAGGCAATAAATTAAGAAAAGTGTAAACAATGAAAGAAAAATATTTAGTGAGGAACTGGACTCGGCACTTTACACACATTAGCTCACTGAACCCTCTCAATCCACCTGGTGGGTAAGTCCTATAGATTTCTGTATTAAATAGTAAGTGGTGGAGCTTTAGGGAAGTTACATAAATTGCCCAAAGTGTCACAGGCAGAAAGTGATAGAGCTGCATCAGAACCACGTCTCATCTGTCAGGCCAGAGGCAGAGTTCTTAACCACCATGCCAATCAACGACGTGAACTTGACACGCAGAGGATCTGAGTCCCAGAGCCACCAAACTGTGGCTTCTGATGTTTGCAGTTTCTGCCTCAAGGGAAGATACCCATTTGTCATTCCTGTCCCCTGTGGTTTCGACACACTGCTAACCAGGGGTGACAGAACCCTGTGGTTCTGAACAGCAAGGGCATCCTCGCACAGGCTTGCCAAGATAGCTTTTGGCTGACATCCCCATAGATTTGTGACTGTACATTTTTTGCAACCTTGTTGTGAAAAATTGTCTTCTTTTTGAAAGAGTGAAAGTCAAGTAAATAGTAAAGAAACATCAAAACCAACAGAGCAGCTTCTAAAATAGGGTCACTTTTCCTCACTGACATCTAACAGCTAGATGGATCCCAGACCCCAATTGGAACAGTAATATTAATGACTAATCCCAAATTTTAACTTGTCAGAACTGCCTTGCCACACCCCGATGCCTGTTTCCCTGGGGCTCTGCCCTCCTTGACAGCTCTCTTTCTCTTTCTTCCAGTGTTCTCTGGTTTGTTTGACCGACCGAGGAAGACTTTGAGCTGTCAGGTGGTCTGCATCTGGCCCCTCCCCCCAGCTTTCTAATGTGCCCCTCCTTCCTGTCACCTCTCATCCTATTTGCAAGGGTGCATCTGCTGAAACCATAGGGACCACAATGGTTCCATCATTACTTCTCAAACACCAGAATCTAAATCACTTCAAATTACACCCAAAGCTGGGAGCATTTAGGTAAATTTCTCCCTCGTGGGAGAAAGTGGCTCCTTTGAAAACTTGCTTTAGAACGACATTTCTTTAACACACCAGTATCTCTTCCACAAAACAGACAGTCTAGGAAAAGGCCCTCACACTGTTGGCAGTTCCGGTGCAAGGCTTCCCTTGTGGAAAATAGTGGAAATTTTCTGCAGAAAGTAGATTTCTGGGTTATCTATGCATTTCATTTCCGCATGCTCTCCTAAGATTGCCCTCTGGTGTGGACTACCTAAGACCTTATTGCAGGCAAATAGAGAGTAGATTGACTTTGGCCAGCAAGCGAAAGGCTTTCTGTACTCTGTAGTATATGGACAGTGCATTGATGATGGAGGCTAAAATGTGAAGGATCTACCAGAGGCCAGGCACTCGTCAATTAGCTGATCTATTCCTTACAGTTCTCCGAGGGAGGAGGTACCCTTATGATCCGCATTTTATAGATAGGGAAACTAGGCACAGAGCTGTCGACTAACTTGCCCAACATCACACAGCTCATAGGTGGTAGAGATGAGATTTGAACCCAGGTAGTCTGGTTTTAGAGACTGTGTTCATACTCCCTCCTGACACAAAGACAAGGAAGGTTTAGTGCTTCCTTTACAGAGCTTACCGATTAGTCAGAGAGCCACCTGCCAATCTAATTTAAGGCACACTGTGTTAACAACCCGAGCAGAAACATAAAATAACGTTCTCTTAAGTCCTGGATATGTTCTGGTGATGTTAAAAGCCATTTTTGAAATTGCCTTTCATCCCAGAGAATTATCAGTCCCTCAGATAATTGAAGAAAATGAGGTAAAGTGAAGAGAAGTGTCCTACCCCAGCCATCTCCTCCTTGGAACGCATCACTATTTAGGGTCAAATGGCTTTTCTCACTTTGCTTCCTAATAGCTCTGCTCGTCTCCACCAGCAAGACCCTGCCTTTCTCAGAACCAAAAGTTCTAACTCGGCCCCTGATTACTGTTACTTTCAAATGCTTTGCAGTAGGGACAGTGTCCTGTCCAAAGGTGTAATATGGCCTTTACCCATTAAAATAGAGACTGGGAAAGAACCAGGTTCCAAATTCCAGATTTCTGTCAGGATGAGATAGATAGCCTGTGCCGAATCTTCGCAAGCTTCCCCAGCTACCACACGGACAAAATAAAACACGCTTCCTCCTCCTCCTCACCTGGTGGGAGTATTTTGATGATAAAAGGTAATAATTGATGTGAAGATGCCCTGAGCTCCCCAGATGAAAGCTCTGTTTAACCCCAACATATCATTAAGCTGGCTTTATTAGCATTTCGATATGGTTCTGTGGCTCATAGAAGCAGGTCTTTCAGCTGGCAGTATGCAGTCTCAGGGCTTTTTTTCCCCAGAAAGGGTGTCTTTACTGCAAATATAGTCAAGTTAACACTATCCAAGTCAGGGACAGACCAGAGTCAGAGAATGGATGTACCCCCATTTGGGAAGCACTGTCTGCCATGCTCAAAAGCCTCCTGTGATGGGGCCCGCCCACTCCCTGAACTGGAGGCTGTTAGAAAGCGCTAATTCTCTTTCTCTGCAGTCCTCCACTGTGGGCATACCTCGTTTAGTTGCCCTTTATTGTGCTTTGCAGACGTTGCTTTTTATTTTTTTATTTTTTTATTTTACAAACTGAAGGCAAGACCTTCCACCAGCAAAAAGATTATGATTTGCTTTATTGTGCTGCTCTCTTTGTTGCGGTGGCCTGGAACCAAACCTGTGATATCTCCAAGGTCTGCCTGTACGCAGAACACTTCTATGCCTGGCCCTTCAGCTATGTGCAAACATACACCATGTTCACACTGATATCACTAACCCAGCTTCCTTCAACCATGCCTTACATGATGAGGTGTTGAAGGCTCTCATTCTCTTCTTTTTCCTCCAGACATATTCTGGTCCTTCCCTAATATTGTAGAGTGTGGCCCCCAGAACCACACATAGCACTCCAGGTGGTCCGACCAAAAAAGATGGCCACCTTATCACTCTGTTAGCACAGCCGAAGGTCAGAGTTTTCTGGTAGCTTTTCTATGCTATAGCAGCTACTGAAGTTTTACTGATTACCTCTCTACTATCATAACGAGGTCTGACAATTACGTTCGTGAAGGCATCCTAGAAAAAGTGTTACATACCTCATTGCTGAATATCACTAGGGTCACTTTCAAAGTACCCCCCTTGGGAAGCTATGCACTGACGCCAGCTTCAAAGCAATTTTGGAACTCTTTTTCTGGAGTGGCCATCAGAGCTGTCATCGTATTACCCTTGATGTCCTGAATGCCACCAAAATGTCTTCCTTTCAGGATTTGGGTAAAGAAAGAAGTCATTGGGGGCCAGATCAGGTGAGTAGGGAGGGTGTTCCAATACAGTTATTTGTTTACTGGCTAAAAACTCCCTCACAAGACAGTGCTGCTGTGTGAGCTGGTGCATTGTCGTGATGCAAGAGCCATGAATTGTTGGAGAAAAGTTTCAGGTCATCTAACTTTTTCACGCAGCCTTTTCAGCACTTCCAAATAATAAACTAGGTTAACTGTTTGTCCAGTTGGTACAGAGTCATAATGAGTAATCCCTCTGATATCAAAAAAGGTCAGCAACATTGTTGTAACAAGTTCTCGAACTTAATTGTCAAACCTCGTATATACCCCTGCTAGATTGGCAATTTTTTAATTCTTGGCAAAAAGTTATATTTATCCTTCTTAAATGAAAATTTCTTGAATTTGGTGCCACGCTATTCAGATCTTTAAAAATCCACATTTTGGCATCTAATATATTATCTACTCCTCCCAGGTGGTAATTCAAGCTTCTGGATCTTTATTCCAGAAAGGGTAAAGAGCATACTTCTTGCAACTATAGTTACATTTAATTAGATCTCCTCTCCATGGATAGTTTTAATAAGAATGCTCTTGCTTTTTATTAAATTTAATAAAAATACTGCCTCAGATAAGGCCAAGAATATTTTTCTGTCAACTAATTTGTAATTGTCAATCATCAAGTTATTTATCTGTCTAATTGCACTGGTTTCTGTCCTGTGTTTTGTAACCTTGTCCAAAACTCTTGGCAGAAGTCCTTCTAGTCTGCTTTGTTTTCTCCGATATCCCAGTCTGAGGACTTTATTTGGGAAAGAAATGATTGGCATTAGTATGACTTGAGTTGTTCTCAGTGAAATTGGCTTGGCTTCTATGGAACCAGCATTACTGATTTCCTTTACAATCCATTCGATTTATAATTTCTGGGACCTGTTTCCAGCTGAACCACCTATATCTTACAGAATGTTTATTTTCTCTCTTTAAAAACGTTGAGACATTTGCCTGCTTCCTTGCTTCTGGCCCCAATCTCATGGACCTGTCTTCTTCCAAGGCCTCTGCCAGCAGATTGATCATTCATTTGCAAATTTCCTCTGAACCCATGGTGCAGTTTGTCCAGGGGTGAGATTTGAATTCATACGGAGCAGTTAGATGTTCTCCTCCTATCCAGTGCATCGCACCTTGGGTTGTTTGCTTTTTGCAATCTTTGTTTTGTCCTTTGCAGTCCAAGGATGGCTCTTCTTGGCAAAGAAGCCAGTGGCAACTGGGAAAGGAGTTGTGCTTCTTTTTGACATCACACCGTGGATACCAGGCAGTTGACTCAGACCTTCTTTGATGTTCTCCTGGCTCTGAGCCACATTAAATACTTTTAAATGCTACCTTCAGTCTTTAAGGGACACCTATGAAAATGTAAATACCTCTGAGAAGATTTTTTCTGGTAAGCCTATGCAGCTTCAGGGGTGAGGGTGGGTTTTAAAGGAAGACACCCTTAATTTCTCACTTAGGGCTGAAACATTTGACCTTTCTGGGACACTCTGCCTGGTGCCACCCAATGGAGAAGAGCCAAAGCCTATTTCATTGTGGGGGGAATGCTCCATTTTTGGAGTATTATTTGCAGGAACTAAAGGGAGAAGAGGTATAGCAGAAAGAGATGTGGATTAGAAGTTAGGAGACCTGCATCACATCCCCACGATCTGCTCCCAGATAGGCAGAGAGACCTCTGTATCCTTATCTGTAAAATGGGAAAGTTGGATTAACTTAAACTCATCCGTAAGGTCGTTCCCAGCATGATTTCTGTGATACTTAACCCAATCTAATCTCATCTTTTCCACTACAGTTGGCTCTGTGTCCTGTATGCACGTTATGTCACCTCTCTGGGTCTTAGTTTTCTCAATTGTAAAGACAGGCATGATTAGTTCTGTGGCTTTCCTAAATGAGCAGGACTCACAGAAGCCTGGGGTGAAGCGGGCCAGGGGTGTGGGAGAGAGACTGGCTGCCCTCCTCCCTCCCTGTTCAACTAAAATAACTCAATTATTTACCTGTGCATCTTCTGCACCAGCTTTCATTTAGAGAAAGGTTTGTGTTGTCGTTGCTTTGTTTTGTTTTTGCCTACTACTGAATGTATCTCAGTATGTGTCTACTTAGTATAATATCATAATGACTCTGAAACCCCCATCTAGTTAAAGAATTAGGTATTAAGCTCCTTGAGAGCAGGGATCAGCACTTGTCATTCTATCTTCATTACTCTTCATAGAATCTAAAGTATAGAAGATGTTCAACAAATGCTTGTGGGATAAATATGTAATGATCGTAATGATTATTATTAACGATCTCTTATTCCATGCCAGGCATTTAGTGCTTTAGTGGGTTGCCTCCATTACCTTTAAATTAAACTTGTGGGGGTAGATCTTCTTTTTGTTCCCATTTTACAGATGCAGCAATGGAGGTACTAAGGCTTGAGTTGAATGGCGGCAACTTGATATATTAGGTGGGTGCAAAAGTAATTTGCGGTTTAAAAGGTTAAAAATAATTGCAAAAACTGCAATTAGTTTTACACCAACCTAATATATCAAAACAGAGGCTCTTAGTCACCTTGTGACATGGCCTTCTTTCTGTCTATGGGATATACCGAGTAAGACCGGAGATGCTGAAAGTAAGACCAGGAAGCTGAAAAGCCAACAGGAGGTGGAGTGCCAACCTGCAGATAATACCTGGGCAGGGGCTGGAGGACTAGTGGTGATTCAGGGTCTGTGAGAAAGGGCTAAGATGTGAGGTGGGAGGTCGATTCCGTAGGAGTGAGTTCCCCAAAGCAGCAGCAGCAGCATCACCCCAGAACTTTACAGAAAGATTCTCAGGCCCGTCCCAGACCTTCTGAATCTGAAAAGCTGGGGATGAGGCTCAGAAGTTTGTGCGTTACTGAGCCCTCCAGGGAATGTTGATGCTCACTGGTGTTCAAGAACCACTGCTTTGGACTAACTTCTGTGACTTTGGTTTTGCCTCTGTAGTAGCAAAGCTTCTGGGTTTTTCGCTGTTGGAATAAGAGTTTTAACTCTACACCAATATGTACCTCTTTGATACTTTTGAGATGAAGCTAGACAGCATGTTTGCTTGGACTGAGAAACTCTTAAGCATGAGATTCGTTTTCTACCTTCTGTTTAGTCTGTAACCTGAGGCCCATCACTTAACTCTTGGTTCTTTGCCTGTAAAATGTGGTTAATGATGCCTCACTCCTTAGTGGGAAGGCCAGACAAATGTATAATTAGTGGTTGTGAGGCCCCTGGAGCCCAGAGTGCCATATAAATACTATAGGGTAATAACCAGTTTATGGCCTTAAATGCCACCTACAACCTGACACATTTAACATTTCTTCCCTGAATTGTAAAGTTTGAAGTTACTTTACCAATTCGGTATTTGCACTTATTTTTTATTCATTCTTTAGCCCCAAATTATGTGTGTGTGTGTGTGTGTGATTGCACACGCATGCACACGCTTCCTTCAACCTTCCAGAGAAAGTGGGTAAGAAAAAAAGACATTGAAAAAATCAGGGTCATCTGAGAAAATAACCTCTTCAAAGCATCATGCTTGGTCGATTGTCAGACATGGATTCTACAGAAGTTTTGAACAGAAAGGTGAGAGACACCACAGGCACCGAGGTAGTCGGTACCTTCGGTAATGCTGGTTCTTTCAGATTCTAAGTTGAGACTATTTAAAGACGGTTCATCTTGTGTAACATTTTCATTTCTGTGCATGTTCCTAACAGGCACCCTCCTTTTCTTATTTGGAACCCTGGAAGCCTGAATAATATTTTCTATGTGGTCATTCTTTATTCAGCTTAGGCAAATACTTCCTTTTTTAGGCAAGACTGCTTATCCTATGAATACAGCCATTTTGGATTAGATTTACAAGAGTACAGGCTAGTTTGTTTTACTCTAGTGTAAAGTCATCCCCCCCCCTTAATCTTAAGCAGATGAATGGCCAAAAAGACCCAGATGGAGACACAGCAAAAGCATTTCTTTTGAGAGTTTGAACTAGAGCTGAATTTATATGGAGGATACAAATGTGGGTTGATAAGCAAAGATATGTGTATAAAAGAGACTTTTATACACACATATACAAGAGTGTGATATGAAGAAAAAAATTAGAAATGTTAGCTAACCAGAGTTTTTATTTTGTATATTATAACTTTAATATTGGAATGTAATTACTGGACAGGGGAGAAAACCTCCACCCTTTTATTACCATTTCCTGACATTTTAAATTATACACTATTACTGAATTAAAAAAGAACAGCAGAAAAGGGATCATCCAGACCCTGAATCTACTCACTAATTTATAAACCGAGTCTCAAGTAAACAGGATTGTTTCTCCAAGGGCCTTATGCTGGAGGTCAAACACAATAGCCTAAAATAACAAGTTAAGACATGTTTTCATAATTGGAAATAAGAAAGAAATTTAGCCATCTGCTAATGGAAAGAAAAGTTTTGCAATAAAGCTCACAGCTGCTGTCATTTCTGAAGAAACATTTGTCAATTCTTTGGAAGACAGTAATGGTGCTTACAACAGTTAAAAATCATTCAGGTCACCATTAACTAATTAGGCATTACCTGGGAAGTCATGTTTGCACTTGGAAGGGCCATGGCAGAATCTTTTCAGATGTTGGTCTAACTTTACAACTGCCTGGGGTTATTCACTGCAGACTGAAGTGTTTCCTTTTCAAGTCCAAATATATCGAAATGAATTGGACAACTGATTTCCCTGTAAGGCAGAAAAAGAGAGAGGAGAAAGAGACGGTGCCCTCCCTTTCTCTGAAAAGCACCGGCTGAACCCAAGAATGGCTTCTGCTTCCACCAAGCTCAATGGCAATTTGCTGAGCACTACAGTGAAATGAAGTAGTAACATGCCTGGCCAATTGTGAGGGTTGACAGCAAACAGAAAGGAAGAGTTACCTTCTTCTCATCTTCCACGCTGGCATTAAGCCTTCATTCAAGTAAGGCAAGAAAAATGGCCAGCGGTAGGGACAGCCTGCCCCTAATAATAGAAGATGGTTTGCCCAGAGATACTTCCTCACTTTTCTGATTACCTATCTTCTCTGAGCTTGTCTTTTCTTATTGAGTGTAAATTATTTGCTTGCAACATTTCTGCAGTGGCTCTAAGGAGATCAATAGCAATGTGGTTGAAGAAAAAGAATATAATTTCACCGCCCTCCCTTCTCTGAAAGCCAGCTATCCTCACACGGTGTGTACTTCCTGCCAGCTTGGTAATAATTAATGTAGAGTGTGTATTTAATCTGCAGAAATTTATCAAGAAATAAGTTCACTTAGTCATTGTTTGGATGATTCTAAAACATTTTAATATTACAGTGTTTAGTCGGCAAACCTCAACAATAAAGAAAGCATTGTTTGATTGAGTTAGGTAATGTAAAGTTTCCTCTTGCAATCTTTAAAGCAGGAACGGTTGCTTTTCAGAAAAGAAATGTTTGTCTTGAGGGGTCTGGATGGCCGTTTCCCGCGGTTCTTCTCTTCTTTGAATTCCCAGAGCTCTCACTTGGCTAGACTCTTCTTTCCTCACTTTTCACTGTCTACTTTCATGTGCTGTTAATTCTTCTTTTATGCCCTGACCTCTTTGAAGGTATGCATATCTTCTGTATTTCTTTCTTTCTCAAAGTGCCTAACTCAGTAGCTTGTCAGGCAGTTGTAAGAAGATTTTATGTATTTAATCACATTTCATGATCTAACCCATTTCTTATTAAAATTGTGAGCTCCGACTCATTCTGTTTGAATACTGTAAAGTCATCTTGAAACGTAGTCTGTTTGCCAGCCTCTGTTCTAAAATGACCCTGGCCTCCTTCAGCAAAATGGCCTGCAGTAAGTACTTCAGTGCTGGGCTCTCGAGGTGTAAGATGGTCAGGTTATTACACCTAATAAGCCTCATTGCAGCCTGTGTTTCTGCATTGAATGTGCTTTATCCCTGTGCACAGGGCCAGGCTGAGTAATTCCTGTGAATTGTTACCACTCCAAGAACCTTCCACAACTGAAGAACACAAGAAAGAGAGAGTACCACTCTTAGATGGACATTTGTTTATTCTGATTAATAAAAGGTTAATGAAGACGTCTTTCTGAAACTTGTTTTTGGAATTTAATTTCAGTCATGGATTGACCTTCAGGAGACAAACTCATATTCTTGGATGTTGTGTTTTTGTGTGTATGAAAAACAACGGAATCAATTTAGTATCTAGAGCGTATCATTTAAATTTTTAGAAACCCCATGATTGTAGGTTTGTGGCATGTGTATTATATGAAGAAAAGAAAAATGGCCCAGTAAACTATGAGGCCTTGTTGTGCTCAAAATATATCACAAAAGACTAAAGGGCGGGGGTTGGGGGGGTAGTGTTGGTAATGTTATCGTTTTTATTTTTAGAAAAACCAAGAGCTCAGATGAGAGCTTCCTTACATTCAGTCAATTTGGAAGGAGTGTATGGTGTAGCATGGGGAGTTTATTACAGATGTGAAATTATGCAGTACGAATGAAGGGTAAATGTTTATTCATATTCTAAATTTAACCCACCAACATTTAAACGTTGCAGTTGGAAGTGAATTTGCCGTTTGGCCTTATGGGCTTGAAATTCTCCCTCCGTTGCTCTGTGGAACAGCAACCTAGCTATGGAAACTGTGGAAAGATATTTGAACTCCCTGCTCTCCACTGGGCAACACATTTGGCTCCAGTTTATAAAAAGTGTGTCAAAATAAATGGCCTTAGTCCTGTTCAGGTCTTGTTCAGGGTGTTTTAGCCTTTCCTGTAGTCTGGGGGATGCTTGAGGATTTCTGGCAGGTGCCTGGCAGGGAACAGAATCCACACTCAGCAGGGATGTTGAAGAGCAGTTAATGAAGGGACTTCTTCACAGAGGTGTAGCCAGGAAAGAGAACCACAGGATTCTACAGTACCCAGGGGTTGCCAACAGTGGGAAGCCATGACCACTCGTGGGCCTGAAGGCGCAACAGGAGGAGCCGTGTTACTGGAGCCTGGGGACAGATAGAGCCACCGGAGTGGTAGTTATGGAGAGGGTATGTGCTGTCTGTACCGCAGCACCAAGCAGGGAGAGAACAGGAATAAAGACCCCAGCATCTCTCTCCTCCTCCCTCCCATTCCCTGCCCAAGCCTCCCGTTGACTGAGCCCAGTTGGAAGCCAGAAGCCAGGGCGTCTCAGTGATACAGTTTGCGGAAGTTAACCTCCTCCTGCACACACACTGAGGAGACCCCTGGGAGAAGCAGAGACCCCTTCTGTCGGAGTCAGTTCTTCCCTTCAAAAGCAGGTTACCAACACAGAGATTTGTCATTGGATTAGCTGGGGGGTAGGGAGTGCAATGTCTCGCAAAGAAATCAGAATGGGGATGGAAGGTTGGCTTGTATGATGTGAAAAAAATATTATAGGACAATATGATAGGACAATAGGATTTGTAGCCATAAAAGCAGCCACTTGCGGCGGTGGTTCAGAACTCTTGTGCTGGAGTGGGACTAGCCGGGTGTGACCCCAGCTCAGCCTCGCAGCAGCTGGGCTATCGGGGCAAATCTCTCTCAGAGGTTCTATTTGCATTTTCTAAAGTAGGGAGAATGACCATGCCTACCCCGGTGGGGTTCTGGGGAGGCTGAAATGAAAAGATAATTGTAAGGTTTAGCCTGGGACACAGTCAGCACTCAGGAAATAGAGCTTCTCGCTACTAATCCACCTCACAGAGAGGAAGGTGCAGTCTGGTTGTCGTCCTGTCCCAGAAGATATCTTTCTTCTGCATCAGGGGTCAGAATGTGGGTGAGAATAAGGGCATGAGGCATTAATATTTATTAAAAGGAAGAGTGGGCTGCCATCGGCTTAAAGCTGAATGGGGGGCTTGCTTATCTCAGATGGCGGTAGCCTGTGGGGCTGGGAAACAGGAAGCAGAGAAAGTAACTAAAGAAGGCAGTGTGGTAGTTCCTACCAGAACTGTGTACCAGGTTGTGGTACACAGAGCAACGGCAGAGTGGGGACGCACCCCTGGCTCTGTGTCCGCATTCCCCACTGCCATCCCACACTGGGTCCTGCCCCACTCTTTTTTAAGCCCACGGTTTCCATCGCTTCATGTTGGGGCCGCTGTTGAAGGAGTTACAGGGTCCTGCTCAGAATCTTATTTTGCCAAATGACCACTCTTGAGAGAAGAGGTGACACAGAGAGTGGAAGAGATAGAAGCAGCTAAGAGCACATCAAGAAGAAATTGGGCTCTCCTGAGAAAAAAAGGATGCAACAAAAGAATGTAAAGATGGAATGAAGTCTTCTAAGTTAGCTGGCTTTCCATTATATTTGTGTAGTTTTTAAAATCAAAACTGGAAGCACGTTAGATGAACATAATGGCACTAGCAGACTTGGGAGTTAGGGGCAGAATTCTGCTCTAAATTCCGGAAATTATGGCACGGTTTCATACTGAACATGTTCTGTTCCTACCACTAGCATTTTCCTGACTGATTTCTTCTCTAGCCCTAGACTTCTTCCTGGGTTTTCAATGTATGCCCCCCACCCCCACCCCGCATCCATTGATGAGCCAGCGGCGGCAGAGGCAGTGTCTTTCATAGCAGTAATGTCTGGATTTTCTGCAGTAATGGATAAGAATCAGGGACGAGATGAGTGTGTGTGAGCTGGTGAGATAGGACTAGGTGATAATGAAAAACACACCGTGCTCTGAGGCTGGCAGTCCTTGACATTTTGAAGATTACCTGGCCTTCCACGGTTGGTAGATTTGACCACCCTGCTATAAGGAAGGATTGAAACACATCTAAAAAGCCATATGATAAACACATTCAATCTCATAGTTACTATTTCACCACCCGAGATGCGTGTAGAAAATGTTGACGGATGGAGTTGTGGCAATTGGACATCAGAAAGCTACAATCGTGAGAGATTTGAAACTTGTTTCTTGTAATTCTATTTGGAAAGAAATGGTTTTAGAAAATGTCCATCAGATTGTATGTTTGTCAGATAGATGTCACCTAATTGTAAAGATGAGGGTCAAGAGACTAGAGTGGAGTGAGAAAGTCAGATGCAGAAATGGCCTCGCTTGTGTATATAGGACACCCATATGTGGGGATAACTGTATGATATTGTCTCTCAGGCAGTATTGATACCTTGAGTCATTTACTATGGCTGAGAGAGAAGTTATCTCAATCAGTGGATACCTTTAGCATACGTTAGTGTAATAGCGGTGATATATTAGTGTAATAGTGCTGATATAAAATGCATTTAGAAAGTCTCTAAAATTCCATAGTAAAAATCTCAGTGGTGGTCAAGATCAGAGTACGTCTTCTTACCAAAACCGTCTATTCAGTGCAGTGGTGCTCACAGGAGTGGAACAATGGGGCCTCTCCAGCATCCTCTGTCACTGTGGTGGGCACGTGAGGAAAGCCTATTACAATGTAAGGGAGGAATTCTGATAGTAGGACCAATTCCTAAAACGCTAAAGGTTCCATATGAAAGGCCTACACGCAGCTCCGGCTGAAGGCTGAGCCTCTTGACCTAGTAAATTATGACTGGTTTGGTGTAAGTGGTCTGTGAGCGCCCAGAGGAACACCCATTTCCTGCCGGAGGGTAGGAAGCCAGGGATGCGGCAGGCTCTCCCATGTGTTTGGACCCAGCCACTGGAAGGAAAGGACCTTTCACTGTGTTATGCAGGGGCCATAAATCTAGTCATTTCTGGCTGCATTCTTTGCTTTTTCCTTTTCCAGTGTTTGAGTTCTGACAGCCAAATGGTAGCCACACTAGTTAGTGGTCTGTATCAGAGTTTATGTCAGGTAAGCACCCTGCAAATTCTGGGTAGGGAGAAGACTTCCAGTATGTTCAGTTGTTCTTTTCCTTTTTCATCCCATCAGCCAGCTGTGACTGGTCACGTGGGCATTGCAAAGAGTGAAGATGGTTGGCCTCGCTTGAACCTTGCCCTGCAAATGCAGTCCTGAGGGCTGGAGTAGACATCCTTCTGGAGAATCTGATTGTTTTTTCTCTGCGTTGATAGTGGTCATTCAGCCAATGAAACTAGCATTTACTGAGCACCTGGTGTGTATAAAGTGCAGCTTTGAGAGGTGCTGAAGAGAATAAAGCTACGGGGAGCACAGTGGCTTGGGGACACCAGGGTGGCTTTCCACACCTCGCTTTTCTGCCACCGAAAGCCGGAAGACACTAGGAGCAGCCATGGTGGGGTTCCGCTGTGAGCAACTAGGGTCAATAGGCCTTGCTCAGTGCCTAGAAGAGAAGGTGAGACAGCAGATTGCCCTTGACGATGTCCTTTGACCCTCTTCTCGCTCCTTGACAGATTGCAAACAGCCCTTCCATTCAAAGTCTGCCCGTCCCTCTTGTATTTGCCTGTACCTTACAGGCAGGGAAAGGTGGCTTTTGTTAAGGCGTAGACTCCCTGTGGAAATGATTAACTAGCCTTTGTGAGAAAACAGTCTTTTGTCAGAAACACTCAAGTACAAACCAAGAAGTCTCCTTCCTTCTCAGAATGCTTGAAGTGAAACCAGTGTCCCAGGGTTTTGCCTTGTACCTGCCCCTCCCTTTCCTCCCATAACACAGAGCCTAGCAAACTCCTCCTCATCCCTCACTGCCCAGCTCCCACGTCGTCTCCTCTGTGCTGTCTTCCCTTCACCTTCCCACTCACCCCTGCTAGGGACCTGGCTGCTGCCTTTGGGGCCCGTGGCTCTTGCACACGTCCCTTCTGTGGTCTCCCTTCAGCTCTGTTTCCTCTACATGTGGGAGCCGCTTGAGGAAAAGAACTTTCTTACTCATCTGTGTGTATCCAGCTCCTAACGGGCTCAGGAGCAGAGTGACAGGTAAATGTTTGTTACAGGGACAAATTCGGAAGTCGACAAATGATCTTTTATAAAGACACAGGTGTGTAAATATAGTATTATCCGTATGACAATGCTGCTGAAGATGGGTAAACAGAGGTTACAAGCACAAACCAGCTCAGACAGGAGGATAATATTAAGGGAAGGTTTGCTTTAATACTTGGTCTCTGATTCTGGAAGCAGGGACTTTCACATGCCGCGATTAGGAAGACAAATGAACCACTGTGCAAACAGTAAGAGGCACGTGGTAGAGCTGTCTCAAGTGCTATTAAGACGCAACAGTAAGATAACAGCGGGGGACGGGGAGGGGAGCCTTGATTCTTCTTGCTCTGCTATGTCATGTAAATACTTTCTCTTTCAGAAATCCTTGGAACCACTTGTTGTGTGCCTTATTCTTAACCCTTTAATTAGAGAGCCACTGATGCTGTCACCCACCCTGCCACAGCGATGACAGGGAGGCTGTCCTTCCTGCATACATTTGTGCAAGCGTTTGGCATCAAAGTGATAAATGCATGCTAATGCAGAGTTTAATGCAGAGCTTTCAATGAGCACGTTGCAGGTCTTGAAGGAGCGGTCTGACTGTTGAGTCTTCAGCCTTGCTTCTCCTTCCTGTACACCACAGTTGTGTTTCCTGTGCTGTTTTTGTTGCTTTGGGGTGTGGATGTGAGATGTCTGAAGTGTTGCTAGTGTGTGTGTGTTTGTGATCTTTAGAAAGATCTTCTCTGTAAGAAGTTATTTTTAAAGTAAGTGATAAGAAACCGCAGAGCACTGAAACCCAGGAGGAAAGCAAAACTTGAGGTTTTTCAAGTGTCAGAGCCAACTACCCCCCCACTAGACAGCCTGCCTGGGCCCCCTCCATTTCCCCTGGGCTCACACTAGTAGTTAAGGTTGGTTATAGATGAAGACAGAATTGATATAATCTTAGATCTAAGCAAACAGGGTTAACATTGGGAAGCAAATGTATTTAATTCTTGTGATAAAATATGATAGGTCAGCCTGCCCAACATGACTGTGGGGTGAACGCAGTGTGATTTTTACAGGGTACAAAGGAGTTGGCCGACTTTAGGCAAGGTACAGCCCTCTTTGGGCCTCAGGTTCCATATCTGTAAAGTGGGAAAATATTACATAGCTCACAGTACTGTTTGGCGATCCTGTGTGACAGTGTATTATACGAAGGCCCACAATGTGGCAGGGCTCAGCAGGAGGGGAGGATTTTATAATCGAAAAAGCGTGGTTTTCAGAGTTGGACAGACCTAGAAGTGAATACTCAGTTCTACTACTTATTAAGTCTGTGACTCTGAGCAGCCTCGGTATTTCTCATTTTGCTCACCTGTGCAAGGGGACTAATAATACCTATTTTCCAAGCTTGCTGTGAATGTTAAATAAGACTGCACCTGAAACGCCTAACAACATAGTGTAGTAAAAGCTTGTCAATAGAGGTTAAAATATCTGTATCTGTATTTATGATATAAGCCCCACATTATCTTTTAGAAAGAGGGGTGTCATCTTAAATCTGATTTTATGAAATCTCTTCATTTTGTTGGATTTCTCTCTCAATTGCTTTATTTTGAACCATCAGCTACTTTCTGGAAAAGACACAGTCAGCCTGGCATTACCGTAATCAAGATAGTTTTGCCCCCTTGTAGAGGTCACTTAATGGAATCCTTTTAAAAAGGAAGCTAAAAATTTAACCCAGAGATAGTCACAGTTGCAAGTGATAAATGGAATTGTAACCAATCTTTCTAAAAATGTTTTGTTTTTAATTCAAATAATATAAAAGGGTAGACCGTGAAAACCACGTCTCCCTGCCTCTTCCAACACTCAGCACCCAGCTGTTCTCGCAGACACAACCTCAACCTCAACCTCTGGCAGCTTCTTCCAGAGCCGTTTTGTGCTCTGCAAACACTGGGCTGGCTACATCTTGCTTTGAAAATGTAACATCTTCGAGTCATTATAGTCTACTGTAAACGGACTGTTGAAAGATCACTTTATTATTTATGTTTTCAATTAATTATTTTTTATTTTTGCCGTTTAGAGTTGGTTTTTTAATAGGTGCAACCTATGGAACAGGATTTTTGGCACTGTACTATTCTATGATTGACTTTTTAAAAAATTAGACTATAGTTTGGCATACCATAGCACATGAATTTCAGGTGTGCAGCGTAGTTATTCAAGGTAAAGGTCACCTAAGAAGCAGTCTAGCCAGGGGTTATGTTGTGGAGATGACCTGTGGGATGAATGACAAGCCAGCTGTTCTCATGTTACGTGACTACGTGGCTGAGCTGGGAAAGATGTCCAGTGGTAGCATCGTACAGGGGCGGTGCATTTTTTTACTGTGAAAAGGAAGCAGCGAGTCTGATGGACCGTGGGAAAACATGTTTTAGGTGACTCAAAACGTGACAAAGACACACATAGAGAATTTAAATAAAGTTGTTCCATGAAATGGGAGCTGACGAAAGCGGTCTCTCTAAATTTGTGTCTTATACCTGATTGGAAATATGCATGTGTAAATGAGTTAAATGTTGGGTAGATATCTCATAATTTCATTGACTTCCCTATAAGTTTATATATTTAATAACCTTTTGGGGTAGATTTTCTCGTTAGGAAAATGGAGGTTGCATTCTGCTGGGAATTGCTTAGCGCCCCCCCCCCCGCCCCCCAGACATTTAGCAGTTCTATTCTAAACAAATAGAAATCAAGCAAAGTAAAGTGGGCCTAGACTAAAATGTCACCTTTATTACAAAGGACAGACAGGAGGGTTGTTAGCTAGGTGGACTTGCTAACCATTGAGCCCCAGAATGAAGGAGGCTTACCTGTCCCTCAGACGCTGCGGAGCCAGACCACCGGGAAGGCAGCCCTCTACCTCCAGGGCAGGGCTTCCAAGGGCTGGCACAAGCAAGAGACAAATCACTTCCATCTCCCCGGGACACATATAGGCCCAGCCAGAGAGCAGGAGTTCACTAACTGCGTGTGGGCCAGGAATGGAGAGGAAGCCTTCCTCACTAACGCAGTGTTTTTGGGCAGTAGGCATCCACTCCCTTAGACTAATTCTCAGCACATATATAAGGCACTAGGTTATTCCATGGCACCTGAAGGGTCCGCCTGTTCCCTCAGGGAGAGAAGGATGGCTTCAGAACTGCTGGCACCAGCATGCTGCCTTCTAACCTCGAGGTCACGTTGAACAGCCCTAATCAAAAAGGTCAGGAGTGGGGAGGTTGCAGCGACTCCAAGACTCTGATAGTTGAAGGAATCCTGGAGCTGTCCTCCAGCAGAGCTCTCCGGAGGTATCTAGCCCAATCCCTGTCTTTACAGATGAGAAAATTGAGGCCCATCTGGGTTGGAGTTAGGGGAGTGGCTGAGAGTGGAGCTGGGGCAAGAAACTCCCAGGCCCATTGGAAAGAGCAGTTTTCTGTCCTTGCTTGAGATACCCATCGCGAGAATTCTCCAAATGTTCCATTTATCCACATTAGTTCTCTCCTTCATGGGTGAAAGTATCGCCAGTGGCCCTCTGAAAGTCAAGTTCCACTGCAGCTGGTTGTGTTTTCAGCCTGTGAGACCAACGCTGACCTGGCAAACATGGGCCAGAGTGAGTGGCTGTTGACACATCCACTCTTGATATCAATTACTACAAATCATATTAACCATTAACCGTGCCTATTGTTATGAACTGTTTCAGTTGTCAGGAATGGCTGTGCTAAACCAGAAGGCCCATTTGGTGTGTAGGTGATACGCCAGGCCTGGGCTAGGGCTGAATATTTCTATCAATCATGAAATTAGGGAAAAGTTTTTTTGTTTTTTTTTAATTACTGAAATTTATTGGGGTGACAGTGCTTAGTAAATTTACATAGGTTTCAAGTGTACAATTCTGTAATACATCATCTGTATGTCACATTGTGTGTTTTTCACCCAGAGTCAGTTCTCTTTCCATCACACTATATTTGACCCCCTTTACCCTCTTCTAGAACCCCTCAACCCTTACCCTCTGGTAACCACTAAACTGATGTCTATGTGTTTTTGTTTTTTTGTTTGTCTTGATCCTTTGTTGCTTTCAGTTTTATAGCCCACATATCGGTGAAGTCATATGGGTCTCGACTTTTTCTGTCTGACTTATTTCACTTAGCATAATCATCTCAAGATCCATCCATGTCGTCACAAATGGCACTATTTCATCTTTTCTAATGACAGAACAGCATTCCATTGTGTATATCTACGACATCTTCTTTATGCAGTCATCTATCAAAGAACATTTTGGTTGTTTCCATGCATAGTACCTGGTACATAGAGGGACCTCGAGGAAGAACTGGGCTGGCTGGATGGACGGATGGAGAGGAGAACAGATGGAGGGAGAAGAGAAGTAAGGGGAGAGGAAGAGACAGAATGAAGGAAGGAGGGAGGAAGGGGATTTCAGTTAGTGAGATTTCACGTTTTTGTTGTTGTTCTAAAAAATAGCAGAAAACTAAGTAATGTTATGAGTTTTCCTGCTTCTCTCATGCCGTTTCTACTGAGCTGAAACCACTGAAACAGACCAGAAATACGAAAGGACTGAAAATTTCACTTTATCTTCTGCACTGTTGATTCTTCTAAGGCCATGGGGAGAATTACGTGGCTCTGAAGCAAACCAGATCTACATTTGAATTCTATTTTTCTGCTAACCATGTGACCACAGGCAAATGGCTTACTCTTTTTGAATTTCAGTTTCTTCGTCTCTAGGAGATAAAAATACTTACCTTACAGGATCTCCACTATATGCTTCCTTAGTACCATGAAATTTGTCTATCATAAAACCTTTCATAGCTTATTGTAAATACTTGTGTAATGTTTGTTTGCCTTCATCACTGAACCAAAGGCACCTTGATAGCAGGGCCTGGGTTTGCCTTGCTCACGACTATACCTTTAACATGTAGCACAATGCCTGACAAATAAGTGTTTGCTGAAGGGGGAGATGGATGGATGGATGGATGGATGGATGGATGGATGGATGGATGGATAATAAATGGGTAGATAGATAGGTGAATGTGTGGAGAGATGATTCAGAAAAATTGTAAAGATTACAGGTGATACATAACTGGGATGCACTAGACACTTTAAAATTATTTTCCAGTTTTGTAGAAGACCTCACTTCCTCTCCTAGCTCTCTCTCTCTGCACTAGGATTACCTGTATTTGACTCTGAATATAACACAGCTAAAAAAAATATTTCTCTGCCAGCAGTGACATTGCCAAGGTCATGATTTGTGGGATGCTTTCATGAGAATTTAGTCTATCACTGCCACAACCACTATATACTTGAAGAGACACAAATGCCTACAGTAAACTCAAGACCCATACAAAGATATTATAGGAGATAGAGGGGCTTTTCTAAATGGCAGGAGTAGAGAGCTGACTAGAGGTACACCTAAACTGCCTTCTCTTAGGAAAAAGACGTCTCCTTCTTGAGGGAGGAGATGAATAAAAGAACCATCATCAAGAAATAACAGAGTAAAATAGTTTTCCTCTCTGTTCCTATGGCACTTTTTGGTCTGTTCTTGCTATATCACGTGCCCTCGCTACCTTATATTATGGTTACATGCACAGGTGGCCAGAAGTCGAATGTTCAGCAGGTAGTCAGTTAGTGTTTGTTGAAAGAACAAATAAGTTGATATCTTGATTTCTCCTAACTGATCCTTGTTAGATTCTGCATCTTGCCTTTATATCTACACCAGCCTCTAGTGCAATATTTGGTGCCAAGTAGGCTGTAAGCTCTAGGTAAATATTTGTTGGATGAGTAAATGAATGCCCAAAAGGGCTTCTGGGGGAAAGCCAGGAAGACATTCCGCTGATGAAAAGAATTTGTAAAGAGGCAGGTCAGTGCTGGAAGGGAGAATGTTGGGGGATGAGGAGTGGGGGTGCAGAGAGAAGAGAGCCAGGGCTTAGGCTGACGGGAAGTAGTGGATCTGGGTTGTCTTTAGAGAAACAGCAGAGGGGAAAGTGTATGAATGATAAAG
This sequence comes from Rhinolophus sinicus, assembly GCF_036562045.2. Lineage (NCBI taxonomy): Eukaryota > Metazoa > Chordata > Mammalia > Chiroptera > Rhinolophidae > Rhinolophus > Rhinolophus sinicus. The sequence continues at coordinate 104,719,460 of NC_133758.1, forward strand.
GAGGAAATTATCCACCAAGAAAACACCTCCATCATGCTGGGAGGAACCCACATTTTGTAGAAACTTAGGACCATGAGGTAGGGAGAGGGCTCTGGGAGAAAGGGAGACCAGGGTCATGGCAAATAGTTTGGCAAGAGGTGATGATATCCAGATTAGAGCTCCTCTGTCTTTTATCAACCTTGACCCCTCGTTCCTCTTTTATGGGAAAGAGCTGTTTGCTCCCATGTCACTGCGATACCTCCCCAAAGAGTTGTCAACTATCGCAAGTTCTGTTTTCTCAATTTCTATTCACCCTTCGTCTCACTTAACTGTGGCTTCTCCCCACACTCCATTGCAAGACCATCAAAAACCTTTGTTTTTCTTTCTTTCTTTCTTTTTTTTTTTTTTTTTTTTGCTGAAGCAGTGGGTGCTTCTTATGTGTATCTCACTTGAACAGCTTCTGATACTGTGTCCCGCTTCTCCCTTTCTAAATGTCTCTTGCCTTGCTTTTCATGTCACCCCATCTTACAGTTTCTCCCTTATCTCTCTGGTGTCTACTCATTCTCCTCTTCTTCGCTGCCCTTAACTGTTGGTGCTTTCTAGGAGTTCTGGCAAAAGTCTTCTTTCCTTACTCTGAACACCCATCCTAGGTCCTATCCTCTGCTTTCGTGGCTGTGGTCACATTTTGTATGTTAGGGCTTCCATTTCTAGATTTCCAGCCCAGCTCTGTCTTCTGAACTCTGAGCCTCTTAGATGTGTTTACTTGGCTGCCTCATAGACATCTCTTTCCAACAGAAGAAAGCCAAAGATATCGCCATCTGCCAAACCTGCTTCTCCTCTGGTCGGCCCTATTTCTGTGGAGACATCACTATCCATCCACTTGCTGATGCCAAAAACCATTCATCTTCTGTCTAAGCCAGCAGTCGTTTGCTCTCCTCTCCTTCTCTGTTCCCACCCAATTCATCACCACGTCCTGAATGTTCTATCTTTTCAACGTCTCCCAAATCCATCCCATTTTCTCCATCTCCACTGCCACCATTTGAGTTCAGACCACTAGTGTCACCTGCCTAAGTTATCGCCCAGCTCCCAGATTGTCACCCCCATTTTCTTCCCCCACTACTGTTTTCTCTTCCCCCAATCCCATTTCACATTGCAATCGGACTGATCTTTCTAAAATACCACTGGATGCTACTGATTAACTAAAGAACTGTTGTTTTGTTCCCTTTCTCAAGACTACCCATAGCTCGTTAATCCATTTAATTAACAGAATCCTAACATGAAAAGGGCAATTTCTTAATCCTCAGGGGCCCAGAGACCGGAATACACATAAAGTCCCAGGCGACGGTGGCTGGAGATATCTTAAAACAGACGAGACCCCAGGAAGGTTGCCTGACTGACTCCCCTTTTCCTTTGTTCTTCTTCTTGTGTACCTATAACACCTTCTGACCTGTCTAGGAACAGGGAGATGACCTTTGGACAGGGGTCCACCATCCTCCCAGAATGCCGGCATTCTGAATAAACCTGCTTTTCTTTCCACCAACCATGTCTCTCAATTTTTAACCTTTTCAAGCGGGGGGCAGCCGGACCTTAGCACAATACCACTCATGCATCCTCTTACTACACGACGGTCTCCTCACTTGATGTATTCTGGGATCAAAGGAGAGGCCAGAGTGGTTGAGGTAAGTGGGTGAGAGAGGAGACAAATGGAATGACCAGGGAAAGGTGGCCAGGGGCCAGGTCATGCGAGGGCCAACTTCGTAAGTCCCTGTTCACTGAGGCAAACCCAGGGCCTGGCTTGTTGTGTTTATTCAGTAAACACCTGTTGAATGGAAGAATGTCATCACACCTCTGCGTGCAGAAGAAGTGGCCCAGAACAGAAGCTTTGTGTGGCCCCAGTGCCCTCTAGTGACCACAGAGGCCCACCTAAGCCTCGTGATGGCTTCATCTTCTTCAGAAAACGTCAGCTGAGCTGTCGTTGGGGCTCAGCCTGAGGGCCCAGCAGTAGTTTCTGGAATTTGTCTTCTCCGCTGTTCTCTATGTTAGGACTAAATCAGTTGCAACAATTCCTGATCTGAGATCCGCAGTCAGAGGCACATCAGGCCATCCTCCCTTACCCGAGCAGCAGCCTCCAAAGGGAGTACGCGGATGTGTCATTTCTCAGGGGAACGCAAGGAGCCTGTACAGGTGACAAGTGCTAGAACACATTTAGCCAGTGTGACAGCAAGAAAGCTCTGTCACAGCCTTAACATCTCAGCATTCTGTGGCAGTCAGGCTGGTCTCCAGGTCATCTCAGACTCAGGCGTGGCACCTTTTGGCTGTAATGGCCCGACAAGAGCATGGCCAGGCGCTGCACGTTCTGGCCCCTCTCACACTTCTGAAAACGCAAACTAGGGCATATGTGCATGTTGGGGACACAGTGCAGTGTGAGCGCACACGTAACATACCACTCATGCTGCGGTTGATTGCTTTCCTTTGGATCCCAACCCATCTGGGCCCATTACGCTAATCACCCAACAAATTCTGAACTGTCATCTCCTTGTGAGGCTGTCCCATGCCTGATTGAAAACCTGTTTCCACCCAACTTCCCTGCAAAAAGCCCACGAGCTACAGCCCATTTGCAAATGTGTGCTTCCATAAATCAAACGTGATAGCAGAGACGTGGCTCTTCCAGGAGAGGAGGTGGCAGGGGAGGGACCCCATCCTTCCATCTATTTCCGAGTGGTCTCCCTGGTGGTGATATGCAGCTTTGTTTGAAATATTTCCAAAGATGGGTCGTCTCCTACTTCCTTGGTAGATCATTCTCTAAACTGGTGACTGTTTCACTCCTGTCATTTTCCAAAGCTCCTGCATGTGTTTTTCTGTTAAGGCATCCACACTCCACTGAGCCAAAGGAAGGAATCTGGCTCTCCTTAATGTTTACAGGTATTTCCTTTTTAGTTGTCACTTATCCAAGCGTAGCACATGGCGTTCTCTAAGTTTTCTTCATTAATCAGTCCCCACATTCTTTTACACTTGCTCTCTCAGGTGATACCATCAGATCAACATATTTCTGGAGCTGAAAATATCTGGAAGGATTCACATACATCTATTGAGGATGCATTTTTCTGAGATTAGGGACTTTCAAAGACATAGATTTTTTAAAATTGGGTTTTCTCTGTTTTTCAACATTTAGTGCTTATTACTTTTATGTTTAGTAAAAACAATAGCCATATTAAATTATGTTTGTCATGCTTTTGATCTAGAAAGATGACTTTTTATGACATGTGCTCTGTCACCTCTGCTGTCCTCTCTGTGGGTCTCAGACACTGAAGAGCTTTCCGTGTGATGGTCCCAGAATTCTTCATCTCCCCTCCACAGTTCAGAAAGGCATGTTGTCTTTTCAGAGTTTAGTTACTTTAGCACGTAAGGTTTGCTCCACAAATCTTCCAAGTTTTCACCTGAACCTCCAGGCCCCTTTAACCAGCTTTCCTTTTTGTTTATTGTGTTCAGGCTCTTTATGGATTATTTCATTTGAGTCACCTTATACCCATTTGCAAGGTTTTGATCATTTTCTAAGCATCTATATATCCCTCCCCTCCACTTTAATGAAAGGAGGTATCCGCTTCCTAGCCTGGATGGAGTTGTTCATTCATCTTTATTTCACAGAATTTTTAAAAGAGGGCCAAGGGAATCGGGCATGGCCTTTTGCTCCGGGAGCTATTGTCTCTTCTCTTGTTTTCACCCTAGCTCTTCCTGCTTAGGACTGCACATGATGCATGTGTTATTATAAGAATTATTTTTGTTGGGTCTTTTTACTTTTTAGTAAAATCACTTCTATTTTCACTATCAGGTATAGCAACTGTTAATAATTGGCTTTATAGACTTGTAGACCATTTTTATGTATATAAATATTTATCTTTTCTTAAAAAGGGGATTATATGGAATCAATTTTTTGAAAACTGATTTTTTTAATACTTAATGTAGCATGAATTAATGTTTTTCTGTCATTAAAGATAGTATAAACAGGCAACAGAGTTTCCTACATGCCAGACACCAGACTAAGTATTTCATACATATTAACCCATCTCTCCTCACAGCATGCTCTGTGTTGGGTAATATTATTACTCCCATTTTATAGATTAGAAAAAAAACCTGAGGCACAGAGAAATGAAATAACTTACCCAAGGTCATACAGCTAGTAAGTGACAGAACTAGGTTTTTAAACCTCGATTGTCTAGCTCAGGAGGCCACACTTTTGACCACAAAATCTGGCTCACGCCACCATTTTCATGACTGTAGTATATGGTAATTATTTAACCACTCCCTTCTTTCTCGGCTGTTAGATTCGCTATGACACACAAAGCAGCAATGACCACCTTGCTCATATACTCATCATTGTTCTCGTGTTCCATTGCAACCTCAGGTTGAATTCTCATGAATAGAATTGCTGAGTCAAAGAGTTTACACATTTTTAAACTTTGGATACATATTAGTCAATATTTTAATTTATCTTTTATTTAGGAATAGTTGGTATACAATCTTATATTGGTTATGTTGGTTTCAGGTTACAATATAGAGATTTGAAATTTTTATACCTTACAGTATGATCACCCCACTAATTATAGTCATTTCTGAAAGAAGAAATTGAAGAGGACACAAATAAATGAAAACCCATACCATGCTCAAGGATTAGAAGGATTAACATTGTTAAACTGACCATACTACCCAAAACAATTTACACATTCAATGCAATTCCTATCAAAATACCAATGTCATTCTCCTCAAATTTATGTGGCACCCCAAAGACCCCAAATAGCCAAAGCAATCTTGAGAAAAGAAGAACAAAGTTGGAGGTATCACACTCCCTGATCTCAAACTATACTACAAGGCTATTATAATCAAAACAGCATGGCACCGGCATAAAAATAGACACACAGTCTATGACAAAGGATTAAAAATATATACTGGAGTAACAGCAGTCTCTTTAACAAGTGGTGTTGGGAAAACTGGAAAGATATCTGCAAAAAACAAAACCACCAAATTTGGACCACAGTCTTACACCGTATGAAACATAAATTCAAAACAGGTTAAAGACTTAAATGTAAGCCTTGAAACCATAAATCTCCTAGAAGAAAACATAGTAAGTAAACTATTTGGCATCAGTCTAAGTAATATCATTTTGGATACATCCCCTCGAGCAAGGGAAACAAAAGCAAAAATAAACACATGGGACTGACTGCATCAAACTAGTCAATATTTTTAAGCAATATGTTTTCTAAGCCTCCTGGACCCTTACAATTCATTGTTCTTTTCAAAAAAATGTATAACTGTCTTCTGGGTTCAATGATAGCTTTTTTCCTTAGAACGTGGTGCTTCTTCTGTTCTACTTCCTCTCCCTTCCTTCTGCTTTATACCCATTTCTCTAAAGTATTTAGCAAAATAATGCACTTTCCAAAAGCATTGTGCCTTATTTCCAGTACTTGCAGTACCTGGCATCTCCTGGACTTGAACTATTAGTTGGGGGTATATGCAGGAATGGAATACTGTCCCACAATTTGACTTGATGTCGATTTTCTGCACTGCTCATTTTCTTTTTTCTCTCTATTTTATTTTCTCTTTCAAGCTTCACAAGAATTGCAGTACCAGATCTGTCATATAATTTTTTTTTCTTGATTTCAATCTATGTAAATTAGGGTGGCCAGCTTGGCAAGGGTGATGGATGTGTCAGAGGCCGGGGAGGCATTGCTTCCCATTCTAATCCCACCTCTGCTTCTCACTTGTTTTATGACCTTGAGAAAGCCACTTAATTATCTGCGTTTCATTTTCCTCATTTGCCAAATGAGGAAGATAAGCTCAGTGACCTCAAAAATCTATTCCAGGTTTGGGTTTTTTTTTAAAAAAAGTGTCAAGCTAGATTTTTTGAAAACTATTGTGTGAAATGGGGGCAAATGCGCATGTTGGTGGGGTGGTGTTGGAGGCACCTAAAGATCTGTTTCCACAGATTAAAAATACTTTGTGTCTTGTCACTTGACCAAGACCTTCTAACAGTGTGCTTTAGTGGTTTGTGAAACGTGACCAAGGTAATTATAGTTGTTCCACTGAAGCATGACAAATGGCCTCTCCGTTTGAATTCTTTTATGAAAAAGAAAAACCTACCATGACAACATCACTGGGACTTAATTACAGGCTCCAGCTCTGGAGGCAAGAATAGAGACAGTCGCTGGCTTCTGTCGCGGGAGAGAAGACAAGAGCATGAACTCAGTGGGAAGAAGGAGGACAGGGTGAGGTGACAATGACAACATTTATGGGGCTTCATTGAGAACTTGCTATTTGCCGGGTGCTGTCCCAGGAACTTTATACACATGATCTTATTGAAGTCCCACAATATCCCTAAGAGTTAGGTTATGAGGAGGAACTTTTCCTTCTTCTGTGTTACAGAGATGAGTATTGGGAGGCTTTTCAACAAAGCTAAGTAACCGGCTTCAAGGTATTCAGCCAGTAGTTGTCAGAGGTAAGATTTGGACCCGGAGACTTTATTCGTTTATTTCATACACACTTTTTGAATGTCTGGGATCTATGCCAGGTACCCTTCTAAGAGTTGATGCACACGTGAACGGGGCAGAATTCCTGCTTATATGGAGTCCAGCTGATAGTGGGAGGAGACCAGTCATAGCAAGACAACATAGCCAATAAATAATTTCAGATGGTGGTAAGTGCTATGATGGAGAGTGACTGGATTGGGGGAAGGCTACTGTACACGAGATTGGCAGGGAATGCCCCCAGGAGGTGACACTTGAGCTGAGCCCTCCACACTGGAGTAAGTCGGCCATGCATAGATCCATTGGATAGCGTTTTACATGACAAGAGCCAAGGTGGGTTACTCAGAAGAGCTTGTCTTATTCTAGGAACTGAGAGAAGGCCAGTGTGGTTAGATGACAAGTGAAAAAGGGACAATGTCTGCAATGGAGTCAAAAGGTGGACAAAGACCAGGTGACACAGGACCTTGTAGGCCACAGTATGATGTCTGCGTTTTATTCCAAAAGCAGAGGGGACACACTGGAGGACTTTAAGCGAGAGAGCATTATGTTCTTTGGTCTCTATAGGCAGCTCTCTGTGTTATGTTGCCAAAAGGAGCAACTGGAAAGTGATAAATTGTTTACGTGCAGCGCAGCCTAAATGAAAGTTAGAAAGTTAGGAGCCACTGTTTCAGATGAAACAAAATTCTAGGTTTTTCACGGAACAACAAGACTGAAATGGACAGTGACAGGTCTTCTAAACTGAATTTCTGACTTTAGGTAAGGAGATCTTAGGAAATTCAAGTTGAGCGTCTAAACTATATTTGAAAACCTGCCTAAAGGAGACTACTTCTTTTACAGGGGGATTTTCCCTCAATGTGCAGAAAGTTCCACTGTAGGTTTTGACCATTCTTGACCACTTCTTGGTCAGGGGGTTGTGCTTAACTCATAGAATAAATAAACAAAGCTGTCTTCTACAGCTTTGGGTAGATGACATCTCAGGGATTTATGTTCCTATGCAATCTGATGGGTGTGTCTGTGTGTGTGTGTGTGTGTGTGTGTGTGTGTGTGTGTGTGTGTGTGTTGGTCGTCACCTTTGAAAAATATATTTGAAGGTGCCATCAAGATTTTAAAATATAGAACCTGGCTTTTCTGGTGAGGTGTCATTGTATGGATGGTTCTAGAATTTTATTGTAAACTCAGTAACTTGATTTATTTTGTTTGAATGCTCTTTATAAACTAACACTCATGTTAACCCATTAAAATAGGTTTATGTCACACCTAGGATGAAATTAATTGCTGGTTAAAGTTAAAAGCTAACTATTATAAGATGCTACTGTTCTCTTACTTTGACAAAAGTATTAAGTTTCACTTTCATTCAGTAAACTAAGTTTGACTAACAGTCTAACCCGTTATTGTGCCATATTTGTGTGTGTGTCTGCGTGGCTGATTCTCCATCAGTAGGTTTCTGACAGCACAGGCCCACAATAGATTTATTTGAATGAAACTACATTTTGAGGCATTTAGTTGCCATTGTGATAAGGTGGGTCCCTGAGAGCAAGATATTAATTGTGAAAAGAATTTAATTTAAGCCACATATGTCATTGAGTAGGATTTGGGGACATTCATCACTCTGCAGTTAGGGTTTATTTATAAATAACGTATTTGTTTCTAAGGAGGGAAAAATTCTCATATTGTCTTATGTATGAGGTTAGAAAAGTCGTACTCCTTTGTATAAAAGTCGTGTCGGACAGTAACCCAAGGACAAGGGCAGTACAGGGGTAGTGGTGTGATACCACGAAACAGCAGGGTGACAAAAGCAGAGCTTCCTATGGAAAGGTGCTGTATGAGAGAACTCTTCAGGTTCCCTCAGCTCAACATTCTGTAATTTGGGGAAAAGACATTTTCCCTCTGGCTGTTCCAGCTACAGTGTGTTTTACCGAGGTCCTCGCTGAGCTCAGGAGAAGTCTAATAACTCTATCAGAATTATAAATTCAGCTGTCAGCCCTGGGACTGTTGAGTCGACTGAACAAGCAGATTTTCTTCCATTGTCTGTATTGTAGGCTGATGAATAACAATTTCATCCTCTCCATTTTGTTGTAACTCTTTCACTTTGACACTTCTGATTGCTGAGAGGCTTTCTGGAAATTTCTTAAGTCACACATTGGAGTAAATTCAAGGCGATAATGTGATTCCAATTGAATCATCAGTGTCTCTGCTGTCAGACGTAGTATTTTAGGAGTTGATTGAGTTATACAACTTCCCAGATTTAATATTACACACTTGCCACTTGGTGTCTTGCCCCCGACTCTTAATAAATGGGCTAAAGGTCTGAGTGGAAACTGTGAGATAAATTATATGTTTATTGTGCCAAGTTAGGTAAACACTGTTTGAAAGGACTGCTAAAGGGTACCATCAAGTTAATGCTTTACAAATCTTTTTTTGATGCACTGGGCTCTATGAAAATGGATAAGCAATCGATTCTGTCATGGTAAGTGAGCTGAAGAAAGTGGTGGTGGGTCCACAGGGGTTGCTGGACACGGTTTCCCCCTCATGCCTGGAACTGTCCCATGAATGAATGGAGAGGCCCCCTGAGGTCAGAATGCAAGTACTGCTGACAGACTGTTGTTCCTCCAGAGAAGACACATGTTAGCAGTTTGACGTCCAGGCTGACGGATTGATTTCTTTTTATTCTAGATGCTGAAGAATACCAGCCTCCAATATGGAAATCGTACTGTGAGTATCTGAAACTTGAATCTCCTCAGAAGTCATTAGCAGGCCTGCCTTTTGCACACCCATGAGCAGTCTCACCTCACTGCACGGAGAACCCAAATCTTTGCTTTCCCACGAAGGAGAGATCTTGGTCAGAGAGGGCTGGAAAAGCACTGTCCTCCAGCCAGGACCCCCAAGAGCGGGCTGCTTGTGCCCCACTTTAGGAGTGTGTAGAGAAAGAGATACCTTTTATTTTGGGAATTCCTTCCTTTTTTCCCTTCCTTCCCTCCTTCCTTCCTTCCTTCCTTCCTTCTTTGTTTTTTGCACAGTTGGTCAGCAAGTGTGAATGTGTTGATCTCTGTGAATTGCTCTAGGCCAGTCATCCTAAGGTTGTAATATCATATGATGTTTAACACAAGAAAATTCATTAGCAGATAGCAAAGAATAATGAATAATGCGGCTCACTAAGGGTGACTCCTTAGAAATAGAGATCATTATCTGATCGTCAGTCACCCTTCAGCTCCCCTCCTGAAGGCAGACAGCTATCACCTCAGGGTCCTTTTCTCTTGCCTTAGTATTATCTACCTGACTTCAGTACTTCTCCAGTAAGAGAGGGAAGGAGTGTGGCAGAATGAGACCGACCCACTGTGCTGAGACTCAGGTTCTTGTTCGAGCTCTGCTTCTAGACAGAAATAATAAAAACAATTATTACTATTGTTAATAATGTTCCATTGTTTCTGCTGCCCATGGAGATCTGCCATGGGCCAGTTACTGCACTAGCTACGTGCTTGAACTCTGAGCAATGGGTACCATTAATATCCTCATTTCATTCACATACAAGGCAACCACAGCTCAGCGAGGTTCAGTAACTTGGCAGAGTCTTTACAAAAAAGCACTGCCGTGGCATTCAGAGTGGAACCCAGGTGCAAGCCTGACCCCCACGCTGCAAGTTGCCCAGGCTTTTTTCTTCCTATTTAAAATTATATACGTAAGTACATAAGTAAGTATATACAGACACACACAGACACATATATGCTTACTTGTATACCTATATATATCTATATTGGTCACAAAAGCAACACAAAGCTACATAAAAGACAAACATTGCAGAAATATGTAAAGCGGAGGATCAAAATTTCCCATACTCCACTAAGCAGCTTGTCTTTCCCAGTAGCTGACCCGTGTCAATTTTGGAAGGATATCCTTCCACGTATTTGAAATCCACATGCTTCCTATGAAGGATTTTCGTGGTTGTCATTTTCCTTTGTAAAAGGGGCTTGTCTTGTACTTGGTGTCCTTCACTTTGCTTGATTCACTTCACACGTATCTTGTCCCGATCTTTGCATGTCAGCATATATAGAGGCATCTCGTTCTTTGTTGCATGAGCCTGCTCTTCCATCTGTGAGATAAAGGGGCTGTGCTGGGTCTCTAAGGGCCCCGCCAACCCACTGTTCTGCATTCCGATCTTCTCTTTTAAAAGCCAGTGCTAATGACTTAGTAATTGGATGTTTTTGTTTGTTTGTTTCCTAATGGAGTGTGAAGTGCTCTGACAGTAAATCAACAAAATATCTGCGGGTGAGAGGTATTGGGTGTTCTGTGACTTACTGTGCCTTGCTCATAGCCTTGCATACATTAACTGCCCAATAAATATTTGTTGAGTGAATGCCACCGCGGAGAGCTTTACTGAAGCGAAAAGATGGCATTGGCTCAATTTCATTTCACCTTTTGCTGGGAGACCTTGGGCCACCCAATATATCTCTTAAAAGCACATCTGTGTCCCAAGGAAGCTAGAAAAGGCATTAATATAATTACATTTTCACAATGTCAATTTTACCTTAGTGTATGGGTTTTAAGTTTAATTTTTCAACCTAACCAAAAAAAAGTTGTTTGTTTTTTTTCAATTTGCACTAGAATCATAAAACTTTAGATGCAGAAGGGATGGTTGAGGCCATTTAATATAAACCTAATGACACATATGAAGTTCCTCTTTATTACACCCAACTAATAGTCATCCAGCCTCTAGTGATGTGGAATGCCAAAACTGAGGGGAGCGTGCTCTCAGCGGTGCCGTCCACAGCATCAAAAACACATGGACCCAAGGCCTACAGAGCACCACTGAGAAAGGGCCCTATTTGGTTGTTCTGGATCCATGCGTTGTTTGAGTTTGGCTGTTGGACCACTTATAAACTCACCTGACAATATTATTCCCAAGCTCATGTTGCTCCATCTTATTTCTAAGACTAGCACCCACTTATCTGGTCTTTTAGCAAACATACAGTGAACACCTTCTGAATGTCAGAGGATACATATTAGGAACCAACAATGAATAAAGTGTGGTCCAATATGTTCTCCAATGTACAGTCTACGAAGGGAGACACATGTGAGCCAATTAACTTAAAATGCAAATGGATATTAGTAATAATATACTACACCACTACCTCGTAGGACTACAGAAGACCTTATAGGTTACATTTGCACGTGGGTCTTGAAGGATAAGTATAAGGAATCGAGGGCCTGGTAGAACTTCATGATAAAACTATAGCGTTTCCCTAAGTATGCTGAAGCTATAAATTTCCTGATCTAAAAGTCCAAGAAACCTATCAGAATATGAAATTTGTTTTGTTTTAAATAACCCGTTGGAAAACCCATTCTGAACCCTGGAATCACCAAGTCTTTCTCCTTGAAATGCTCACAAACCTTCCTTGGAGAGATTAATTTTAAATATTGATGTCAACCTCATTTGCATATCACTTATGGAATCTACCTTTTTCTGTCACACACTTATTTTTATTTTAACTCAGGTAATTATTTGGTACTTTGAAATGTCTCATGTATTTATTTCATGCAGTACATTTTTGCCATGTTACAGGACTTGGTTTAAAAATTGATGATTTGCAATGATTAAGAAGAATGTAGGTGTGTCTTTGCTTTCATCCACCACCTCTTATTGGCCGCAGCTTTGACTTACTGATATCTGATTCTTACTATGAAACATTAGTCCCAATTATGATATTTTCCCTAAAAGAAAATTAGTCTACTTCATAATGATCCACTTTAAGAAGCTGTTTCAAAGTTTTAATGTTAATTGCAGTGCTCTTGGTTGCAAGTAACAGATATTGCACCCAATCACATTGGTTGACTTAAGCAAAATGTCCAGAGAAACTGGCTTTAGACATGGCTTGTTCCAGCCACTCAAACGACATTACCAGAACCCAGTGTGTATCTCTTCCTTTACTGGCTCTGCTTTCCTAGGTTTGGCTGCACTATCAATGGGCTCCTCCTTTGTGACCCCCCCCCCCCAGAGAGCTGCAGGCCAACAGCTGCAGGGCTACCACTCTCTTATTTAAGAGCAGCAGGCAAGGTCTTAGAGTTGAGTCTCAGCCCTGATGGACCTGAGTCACCAATCCTGACCCCATCACTGTAGTCAGAGCTGGGGTAGGATCACTGCCCTAAACCAATCAGACTCAGGCAGAGGTCAATCCTATATAATCTACATGACTGGAAAACGTGGGGTGTTGTTGAAACAGGAAAGATGGAAGTGGATGCTGGGAAGGCAACCACCGATGTCTGACTTAGAAATTGAGAAGAGTAAAGAACCTTAGATATCAGCTCTCTCAATATTGTATATAGAGTAGGTTGCTTATTCTTTTGTTCATTCATTCGTTCAACAAGTGCCCATTAAGTCTTTGCCTTAAGCCAGGCAGTAGGTTTGGAGCTGCGGGGCCACCAAGGATGGATAAGACTGGGTCTTGACTTAAAGAACCAAGATGTCACATGACATCCCTTTAGTTCCTGCCTTTTCTGCTCCCCTCCCTTTCTTAGAAGCTAATGTCACTTATTGGGCTCTTTCCATAAGAATAATCATGTCCCCAAGTGTCATGTATCTGCAGCTAGTCCGTAGTACTCAAGACCATACCCCAAAACATTAGTGAAGTGACTGAGAAAGCTTGGCTTCAATTTTCTAAAAGAAAAAGTTACTTTCAACTTTGATTTAAAAAAATAAAGCTGTGTGCTAAACTTTCCGCCAGAACTGTATGCCTTAATCAGACAAGTTCAAAAGCCAACCACCATGGGTATACTTTGAAAGATTTTATTTTTTAAGAGGCCAAGTGCCAATTAAGCGGCAGACACTGCAGCCAGCAGCTCTCCCAGGGCAGCAGGTCGAGCAGTCATAGCTCGGGCTTGTTTTTCCAAAGAGGAGTTTGGAACCTCCAAACCCTGGTCCCTGGACCCCCCTCATCAGAATCACTGGAGGAGAATATTTATAATAACCATTCCTCAGCCCTACCCCAGATTTCTGAATCAGGAGAGTTGGGGGGCTCTGCGTTTCTTGTGCACACTTAGCGTCTGAGACCCCTTGGTTCCAGTCCACACAGCCTCCTCCTCAGGATTTTCAAGGTGCCATTAGGCAAGAGGAGAGCACAATCCCCTGTAAGACTGGCCATTCTGTTAGCAGGGCCAGGTCTTCACACAGCAGCCATAGTGGGGTGGAGCCCAGGAGGCCTCGGAAGCACATGCTGTTCCTCACTCACACCCTGGAGCTTGTTTCCATGAAAAGAGGGAAGGCTTGGGCAGTGAGCACAGCGGTCCAGCTCCTGGCTCTGCGTGCTTTCTTCAGAAACAAGTGGCTGTGAGAAGACATCTCTGCAGGGTCTCTGAGGAGTAGATGGGTCTGAACAGGGCTTCAGCATTACCCAGGCCACAGGCTTCCACTCAATATCCATAGGGATGGAGTTGATTTGTTACCAGAGGAGCGGGGTTGGCTGTTCTTATGGAAGAAAAAATAAAACAGTCTGTCAGTGAGCTCTGGATTTCTGAATCTGCTTCCAGTTTCTTGGGGAGCAGGAAATCCCATTCTTCACCTCCATGTTCCCCAGTGACTGCCTCCACCCCACCCCCACCAAACACTGTATTCCGGTGCTATGAATTCTCGCTGTAGAGGGCCCAGCGCTGGGGAGTGCCTAGCGCATATCTGGAACATTGCTATAGAAGCAGATTCCATCATATCTAGCCTCTCAGTTCACAGAATCACCCGAAAAGAGACATACGTTGTTGCACTTTGCCGGTGAAATGCGTTTGTTGAACAAAGAAAATTCAAGAAACTGTACTTAAGATTATGTGATATGTTTCAGCTATATCAAATGTGCCTCAGAAACTGTTTTCGTGGCTGTTTCTTTCATTATGGCTGACCATGAACACTAGGGAGTGGGGCCCTCACGTGAAGCTAAGATAGAGTTTGATACCCCCCCCTTTTTTAATGGCTACCGTCGCCATCGGTTGCCGTCTCATTATCTTTATAGAGACACATCATCCAGATGGCAAATAGGCTTCTTGCCTACTTGTCAATTTCTGTTGCTTGGAGCGGCCCTGAGCAGATCTTATGGATCCTGAGACCTGCTCACTGAGAAATGGCGATTGATTAATGATGTGTGCTGCCCAGGGACCCGGACGCAGAAGTGGCGTCCCTGGCTTGAAGGGTTTGCAGGGACCCTTCCCCCTCAAAATTACCCCTGGCTCAGACTGTTCCTGGTTGTGAGATTAGTGAACTGCAGCATTTCTCTTTACTAAACCTCAGAGGGTCCATAGAAGACAAAACTACGGGCTTTATTTAGCCTACAGACGCAGGAAAGGAACTGTCCAGAAGCTCCTTCACCTGTATCCTCTGTGATTGTTAATAGTGTCTCAATCTCTCAATCAGTCAAAGTCCTTCCCTCTATTCAGTCTGTCGTCAAACTCTGTCAATCCTCCTGTGCAGTCAACTCACCTTCCATCAGCATTTCCACCAGGGTTATCTTAACTCGCATTTTCACCATCTCCTGTATGTCCACTTGAAATACTGTTCTCTCTCGCTTTCCTGCCTCCAGAGTCCCCACTCTGATCCTTCCTTCAGCGAGGCGAAGGACAGCGGCCCCCACTCCTGACTGTGCATTGGAATCTCCCGGAGAGCTTTAAAAAGAATATTTCAGGGCCCCTTGCCAGACTGGCAGTGAGCATGGCTGGGGATGGTGGAGTCTGGGAATCTGTATTTTATGTAACAGCGCCTTGGGGATTCTAATGCAAGGAGCCCCATATGGCACCTCTCCGCTGTCTGCTTTAGAGTACTGCTAAAAAATACAGCCCTGGGGATCTGGAAATCGGCCTTTGAATCTTGATTTCATCATATCATCCGTATGACCTTGAGCTTCTTCAAAGCTTGGCATCTCCACTACTTTATCAGTGAGAGGGGAATAACAGTTATGTGGAAGTTTGTTGGAAAGATTAAAGGAGCAGATGTAGATAAGGTGTCCGGCACGTAGTAGGTATCCAGAAAATGGCAGTTTCTATTATTCTGAATAGTCTTAGCCACATTATCATTACTCTGAAACAGACTAGATCATGTCACCTCCCTGCTCAAAACGTGTCCCCACTGCCCCATTACAGACAGAAGAACATCCATGCTCCTTAGCATGACCTTCAAGGTTCAGCCCCGTGTGGTTCCTCCCGCATCCGCCCATCCTGTGCAGTAGACACACTGGACTCTCCCTGACCAATCAGCACGCCTTCCCTTTCCCTTCCAGGACTCTGTCCTCTACCTGCAACCCCTTCTCTCTTCTCTACCTGCAGAATCCTGTCTCATCCTTTAAGGAGAGCTCCATGCCTCTCCCCTCTGGAAGTCGTCCTGACCACCTGAGCAAAAAGAACTGCTTCCTTTTCTCCCCCACATTAAATAAAGTGCTTGACCCTCCCTGGTTTTGTTTTCCCACAAACACCTCCCTCACTGGATCAGAGTCCCCTTGAAGTCATGGATTGTGACCCATGAGTCATTGGATATAGTCCATTCCTTCACCAAGTATGCGATAAGCATCTATTATGTGCCAAGCACTCTTCTAGGCGCTGGGGGTACCAGAGTGGACAGAACACAGTCCCTGCCCTCAAAGAGCTTACACTATAGTCAGGAGAAGCAATACATAAACTAAAGTGTGTTAATGGTGGTGAGTACTGTGAAGAAACATAAAAAGGCATAAGGGAGCAAAGTGATGGAATAGAATTTTATCCCAAGTCAGGGAACACCTGAATGAAGGGAGAGAGGGAGCCATATTGTATATCTTGGGAAAGAGCAATCCAGGTGGAGAAAATAGCAAGTGCAAAGGTCCTGCGGCACACACACACACACAAAATAAACCAGGGCTTTGGAATCAAAAGGACACATCTTTACTTGATGCCCTGGGGCAAACATTTAACCTCTCACTTGCTTCTGCACCTAAAAAATGATAATGATAATGATACAGCATTCTCTTTTCTGAGTTCTCTGAAAAATTCAATAAAAAAATGTTGTTCCTGGTACATGACAGGCGTTCAGTATGCCGGTTTCCATCTCTTCTCCCTTCCTCTCCATTCATCTTCATAGACTCCACATAATGCTGACTGTGGTACCTAGCCTAGAGCAGACATTCATATAGTTTCTGATATGAATTGCAAAGCCGTGCTTAGCTGAAAATGCTTCTCACTTAGAGCAGATGTACTTCCTTTGTCACCTGCAAGGGAGGCACCATTCTTAAGTGGTGTTCACGAAGCCATCCCAGCCATGCCCTCCACATATAACTGTTGGCTGCAAGAGGCATTGACAGCGGGAAGAGAACAGGGACAGGATTCTCTGGATGTGGGTTCTGCAATTCCCTTTCACTGTAAAACTCTGAGATTCTAGGAACTGGCCCCCTTGGCTCCTGTTAAACTCATTCACAGCAACACCCCACTGAAAAGCAGTTTGCAAGTGTTGGGGCTGATTCAAGAGGCACAAAGGAACCTCTCTCGTGATGTGTGGGCCCTACTGCAACAGTCAGTGGAATGGCCACAATTATTTCTCTATCTTTGGTTGATTATTTATCATATTTCCTCTTTGACAAAAAGTCTTCTGCGACGCTGTCTCGCATGCCTGGGTACAGTTCTCCCTGAAGTGACACAAGCATCGTATGGCCACCTAAGCTCAGAAATGTGGCACATTGAAACATCTACGAGAGGGTTAGATAGGTTCTTCCCTGTGCTAACGCTGGGTAGTCTACGCTTAATTAGGTATGAAAATAACCACGTTGAGCTGGAGGCATTGGGGAGCCATAATTATAAAATATATCCCATCATTTGCATCACTGTTTCCACACAACCATCTGCCCTTCAATTAATTTTTTTTTAGCTCTAACAGTAAGTCAGAAATTTCTCCTTATTACGTTTTCTAGACCTCGTATGATCGAGTTTTTAACTTTTCATAGGTTTAGTCCATCTAAAATTAATTCTTCCCTCTCAAGATTCTAAAGACAACATCAACTAGGCTTGTTTTTCAACTTGTGTTTTCATGGGAGTAGAACCCACAGGTCTGCACAGGGTTTCTTCTGAGAGAAATAAGCAGACTAGCTGAGCAGCAGAAAATCGTTTGTTATAGTCTGAAAAAAATCACAATAGTCTGATAAATTGCATTTTTCTATATAATTACCTGCTTTCCTCTATTGCCCAAGCCTGAAAATCTGTCTTTAAAGCAGGATATAAGAGAGTTATTATTTAAGATATGAAAGGGCCCAAGAAAAAGGAATGACAGTGGGTGGGAAATAGTCAAACAGACGAGAATCCATGGAGATAGGCAAGGCAGAAACGGAACTTCTGAAAAGAGCAATGACTTGGGGTTGCATTCACTCACAGAATCCGTTGTGTCTGTGTTCATAACTGTAACATTTCAGAGAATGACACTCCTTTTCTAATGCTAGTCTCTCCCTGGTATTTCAGGAGCCATCAGCATTTAAATTCAGGAATCCTATTATTATATGACCACTACTTAGGTGGTCACAAGTCGAATTTCATCTTGAAAATGGTCAGAAGGATTCCAGTCGTTATCTAGTCTTCCAAGAAAGCCATAAAATGAACAATGCCAGTAACAATTATGCAACTAAATTGGCTTTATAAGAATAAAAAAATCAATTTCTCCAGTTTACATTCACAGTGACTAATTTCCATATAAATGATCTGCTTTCTTCAGACAAAAAATGAGCCTTTACCCTCTTTGTCTTTTGTTTGAAATATTTGCCATTTTTGAGATGTACTTAGGTGGAACTATTTGAAGGCATGTTGGTATGTGTTGCCGTTTTCTAATTATAATTATCTTTTGTTTTGTTTTGTTTTTGACAGTGTATCAGTTACAGCAAGAGGCCCCTCGTCCCAAGAGGATCATTTGTCCCAGGGAGGTCAGTATTCAGCTATTTCCAACACACCTTGTTAAATATGATGAATTGTCTACACTGGGTTGATATGGGAGGGTATTCAGGTTTCCTGGGAGTCGATTTCTATTAACGTTTGTTAGCGTGTCACCAAATTTAACATCTTAATCTATATCCTGAGACAGGTGTTATTTTTAAAATACTAACAAACTAACTTGGAATCAAATGTCTCATGTTTGTCATCGTTGCAGAGGCAAAGTAAACAACCTTTATAAAGCACCCCCAAAACATGTATTTTGGTAGTTTTCCTTATTCCTGCTGTTTTGATTCTTTTATCATTTTTTATTATGACATGCTTCCAACAGAGAATAATAAATACCTGGGTACTCTCAACACCCATATTTAGCAAACCTTTATATTTTGTTATATTGACTTGACTACAAGAAAAGTGACTGTGTTTTTATTCTTCAAGATGAACGATATATCGGCTCATAAAAATGCTGATCAGCCCACAGAACTTTCCCCAGCCTACTTCACTAATCAGTTCTCTTATCGTCAGGGATGCCTGCAAGATTTGAAAGGCATGGTGAAGGCTCTATTGTCTATTTTTATACTGACCAGTTTCTTTAACAGCCAAACTAATATCTTCAAACAAAGGTCCGTGGGTCCTTGCTTATTTTTGTTATTATGACTTTGATTAAATACAGAGTAGTAGATATCCTTTGAAGGGTCGCATCTGCCTTATCGGGGCAAAAGCTCCAGTTTCAACGCTCTTGTGACTCATCCTCAAACATCAATACTTTGCAGCAGATGGACTGGATCTGGTTTTGAACCTGTCTCAGACTTAGGTACCCACACCCAGAGCCAACTTCCCACTATTTACTAACTGTTTCTACATAAAATCTGACTCCTGTGGAAGGGCTTTAAAATTCATCAAGTAAACTGAATGTTAATACAGAATAGACAGATATTCTCATCCCAGGAAGAGGGCTTGAGAGGAGAAAATATCTGATCCTTAATGAAAAACCCAGGATAAAGTTACATCTTTATTTGGCCGTCTTATTTGGTAGTCTGATCTTGTCCTGTCATTAACCCTGCTACCTGTTGTCCTTTGGTTATTCGTTCATATGCAAATAAGAGGAGAATAGGATAAATACAAAATTTTTAACCAAATGCTTTAAATAGGGTATTTTAGGTGAGAATTAAGAAACAAGTTGTTAAAAATTCCTTCTGTTCTACTTTACGTATTTCTCCATCAGAAAAAAATATAGCCATGTGCAGGGAGCTAGAAGAGTTTGAATGTCTCCAAGAAAATAATGTTTGCAAAATTAGAATACAGTTAAGGGCTTTTCCTAGGAGTCTCCAGGCAAGGTTGGGCACCAGAAACCCAAGGGTATCATAAATATTCATTCGTTCATTTATTCAGCAAATGTATGTGGAGAGCCCACTCTGTTCTGATTTTGATCTAGGTGCTGGAAATACCGCAAAGAACTTGGCTATTGGTACTTGGAGTGTCATATCAAAAGATAACAAAGTCATGACATGTGTCATTAAAGGTATACAGAGGGTGCCAAAAAAATGTATATACATATTTTAAGAAAGGAAAACTGTATTAAAATTGTAATACTCAATATATACCGATAACAAAAGATGACTACATGGCACGTTTGACTTCTGCAGTTACAAGAGGTGCTCAAAGTGGTTACCGTCAGCATCCAGACACTTCTGATTACGGCAAACTACTGCTTGAGTAACACTGACCAAACTGTCCACTTGTATACATTTTTTTGGCACCCGGTATTTAAGATTTTTACTTCTGTGTGTGTGTAAAAGAGAGAGAGAGAAGGAGAAAGATAGCAAGAGGGAGAGGGAAAGAGAGGCAAGGAGGAAAGGAGAGGGAGAGGGAGAGAGAGGGAGAAAACACTTCTTTTCGTCTCATGGTCCTTGGAACCATGTCTGTTGTCCTATAAGCCAGGTCGAATGTTAGCAGTGGAAATGGGCAAATTCAGATCAGCTTCACTGGAGCTCTTCCGAGGGTTCAGCTGTAACTCTTCAGACACCCAGTGGGCTGAGGGCCTACCGTATCTCTCTCTATTGTTGTGCTTGTGCTGGAAGGAAGTGCCACAGATGCCTTAGCAAAGCAGAGCTGTGTGCCACAGCCACCACCATCTGCTACCACCGAAGGACATGGTTCACGTGCAGCTTTTTCATTCTCTTGTGTGTCTCTTAAACCTAGCTTTTCACCTTTTGACCTTTATCACTTGGATTCATTAATAAATTATGCCTGGTTGACTCTGGATTCATAGGTAGCTTGCCTGTTGAAATTTCATATCCCATTTCTGCCGAGAAACCTACCCTGCAATGGCTATGCGTCAGCTCCGTTTCCCTCAGCAGGCAGCAGGAGGCCCATCCAGCCAGGCAGGTGTCAGGCGATAAGGGGTCGAGTGTGCTGGAAGAACAGGTGCTGTTGAGATGAGTGCCAGCAGGAGTGGCATCAGTTCCCTTTGTCTGCCCCGGTGGCCTTAACTGCGGATAATTCCTGCCCAAATTGCTTGGCCCCCCAGGACTTGGCCTCCTTCTAGTGAAGGCACGACCTCTGCTTGGACGTTGGGGAAAACACTGCTCCTGCTGCAGATGGTGTTTGAGCAAACGTCCCTCTGCCTTGTCACACACCTGCACGCTCAGGGGACGTGCCTAATGAAGACAGAAACCTTTCAGTCCGAGTGTTTGGCCAGAGAGATTGAAGTTTTATTAACACATTTACATAAAGCCATAAAGGCTATTTCTTTTGAACAACGAGTTATGATTTTTTTCCTATGTCTTTGCCATCTCGCCCCTTAGCTAGCTATTAAGAGTCCACATTTTCCTTTTGTACACAGTCCTGCTGGCCCCCTTCTTAGTCTTCAGCTCCCTGCCCCCCAACCCCTGCCGAGCCTCCTCCTCCCTGGCAATCCTGCCCAGCTGTGTTGCTCCAACCTACATGATCTCTTTTGTGTGTCTGATGACTAACAACCTCCCAGGCTATGGGTCCCTCCCATTGGACGGAATAAATACCCACATCAGAGCACTAAGTGAGTCTGCAGTTATAGAGATACGGAACACTGTCCCTCAAGGGGACAGACACGGGCCAACCTGACTGGAAGGCTTGGTCGCTATCAACAGCCACCTGCCACTAAATGGACTTTGCTGGGGAACTAGGTGAGTCAAAAAGTGCACACTGATTCAGCCGGCAGAACCAGCGGGCTTGGCGAACCCAGGCGGGGAGCCCGGCTGACGTCCATGCCACTTGTTTTGCATCCATGCTCTACTGCTTTCTAGCTGCCTGACTTAGAGCCCAGCACTAACTCACTCAGGGGGATTAAGGTCTGGCCCGAGGGTAGACATCTCCTTTGCAGGGTGCTGTAAATGGAATATATGCCTCGAGTGTCTCGAATGGTGCCTGGCTCCTACCAGGTACTCAGTGTGCCTGATTCATGGGAGATTCAGAGACCTGTGAGGAACAGGCTCTGAAACACCCATCAGGGACAGAGTCCGAGCAACTACAGTCTTCTCTGAATGTGAGGGCAGAAAAGGCAGTGATCAAAAAGAAAGCAAGATCCCTGGGGCAGGAATTAAACCACCAGGAGAAAAGATACAGAGGACGAGGACCAGAAGGTACAAGCCGCTGAACAACGGCTCTGGTGCCAATTAAGCTAGGTAGGGTCACTTACTGCAATAACAGTTCATTGCTTTCTTGAGAGTCATTGCTGTAAATGAGTATTTATTGAGCCGCCGCAGCACCAGGCGTTCTATTGGCATTTCCTGAGCGCTCCTTGCCAAGAGATTCAAAACATCTTCCAGTACGAAAAATTCTCACCTGCCCTTTCTGTCCGTTATCAATCAGTCATTTCATAAACATTTATGAATTACCAGATGTGTGTCTGGGTGGTCTGCCAGGAGCTGTGCAAAATATCGACTCCCAAATTTGTATGTCTAGCTAAGACCTCTCCTCATGGACTCTGAGCATCTTACTCCATCTGTCTACTTGACCTCTTCAAGTACATGTCCCACAGGCCATCTCTCACCTAATGTTCAAAATAGAACAGGACCCCACACCATTCAGTGGCTCCTAACTTCAGAAATCTGGACACCTCTCTTCCCACCCTCATCCTTTTCTCTTAACAGTCATCAAATTTACTTCCAAATATGCCTTGCATTTTCCCACTCTTCTCCACCTCCACAACTATCCTGTGGTTTGGGGGTATCATCGTTTCGTACCTGGATTATTGCACGTCAGCAACTTCTTTCATGATCTCCCTGTTTCCCTTCTCGGCACTCTCTCTGCAGCCCACATTCACACACACAGACACACACACACACACACACACACACACTTCACCAAACAGGAGCCCAAGTCGTCATCGTTAAATATAAATTCAGCAGTTACAATGGCTTCCCATGGCTCTTTAAATAAAAGCAAGACTTCTTGCTGTGCCTCTGAGCCCCGGTGTGGCTCCTGCATTCGTTACTGCCCGGTCCGCCCCATTCTTCTCTGTGTGCTGCCTTTCAGCCCCACTGGCTTTTGCTCTTATTCATTAAACAAACCCCAGTGCTGCTACCTCAGGGCCTTTCCATTTATTCTTTGCCTGGAGTTCCTGTCCTTAAGTTCTCTGCGTGTCCAGGTTTCAGATCAAATTTCACCTAAGAACAGAAGCCCTCCCTGAACCCCATAAAAATTAGCACCTACAGATCTCTGTCCTATCACCCTGTGTGTTTTGTTTGTTGTACCTTGTGTATTCTCTCATATACTTTCTCATCACATTTAATTGTTGACTTGTTGCTTGTACGTCTCCTTGAGGGAGAATACAAGCTCTAGAGACTTCTTCAGTCTTAATCGTAGGTACTTCCTTTCCTGGCAAATAGCATCGTGACAAGCAGCAGTGGGCCATCAGTAAATATATGGTAAAATGACAAGAAAAAGGATAAAAACCGCTAACAGAAGAAATTTAGAATTCTCAAATTATTGCTAATAGCATATCCGATTTACTCAAAACTGTTATTAGGCTAGTGAGTTGGGCTTTTGGCAGTTAAGTTTCTTACTTAAACACAGACTAATATTTTGTTTTTCCTGGAATATTCTAAATTTCTGTTTGGCCTTCTGGAAAGGCCAAACATCAAGATTCCCTTACATGACTGATGTAAAGTCTAGTTTCGCTAGAGTTACCTAAAGCACACCCACGAAGTAGAGAGTCTCTGGCGACTATAAATGATTTGGTGTTATTTGTCTCTCTTTTTTGAAATGCTGTAGTGAATATGGGATTATAAAATGCAATTTCAAAAAAGGGGAATGAAAATACAGACGATTATCTCAAATCATTCTCCATTTAATGCAGCTTCACTTCCCCTCTCTCTTGCCATAGAATAATCTACTTTGGGGAAAAAATTCTTAATGCAGAAGTGAGTTATAAAGAAGGTTGCCAGCATTCAGGATCAGAACCAGCTTCTTTTCTGGCTTGTCAGAGGTTAACCCAAGTACAAGTGACAGTGGCCGGTCTTAAATTGCAGTAATACCATATTTTACCTCCTAGCAGAATTACATATACTTTTTAAATACCACTTTCAATGCCCTCCCTTCCTGTGCATTTCCTCCCTTTCGGTGCATTTTGGTGTTCCTGAATGTCTACCCATTTCACTCTCTTTGACCTTTCTTTGTAAAAACTGTTCTCTTAAGCCTACAAGAGCATTTCATTTTATCACTATGCTTTAAAAACGTTGATTCACCATGCCTAGACTTCATGGCCTTGTAGTCTGGTATCTTGAGGCATTTATCTAGTTTTAAGCATGTCTGGAAGGCCCTAACAAGTCATATTGATTGATTATATCTTTCTCAACTAACTCAATACATTTGGAATCACAGATTTAAAGTAAACTCAGAGGGTTTTCTGCTCTTCTCCAACCCTCCCCCTTTTCTTCTTTTATTCATTAAAACAAAATATTTTTAAACAGCTGTACATTTGGGGAACCATGAAAATTCTACTGATTCTAGATATCTATACAAGCCATGTTTCTACAAGCCAGAAACAAACATCAATCCCATTGCCTTTTAATTGGCTTTTATGTGTAGTCATCAGAAGGCTATTTCTTTCCTGGTAAGAAGTATTTCTCTTCTTTTCATCCTAGACTTTCTTCACTGGTCCATTCCTCTCCTCACCTTCCCCTTAATACCGACACAACCTAGAATAAAGGGCTTCTCCCATCATTATTTCTCCCAGGCTTTCATCTCACTTCCTAATGCCATCAGACTTTTTTCTTTGTCCTGAGCTAGATTTGCTTTGGTTGTAGACCTACTGTACTAATGGGGAAACACCTAAGTAAAACCAATTTTAGGAAAAAAAGTTGAGATCGGTGAGGTTTTTGTTGTTGTTTTTTCTCTAAAGATAGAACCACAAGTTATGTGCTTGTAGCAATAAACACTTTCTTATTGACAAGTGCTGTGACCTACCAAACTACGTAATCCTGCAAAAAAGAATTCACTCTCTTTGGAATACTTCTAATGGAATGCAGACCTTGCAAATTTGTGCCTAGAAAATATTTAGTCGTTTCCAAGGCAATCTCATGAGCAGTGGATAAGGGCTTTTGATGACAAGCTGCTTGAGAATTCAAAGGCTCAGGGACTCTGAACCAAGGGACAGAGAGCCTGAACTGGAGAGGGCCACCAAGGAACAGGACATAAGCCGACGCTGAATTGGAAGCAAAAATGGGAGGTTTTTTCTGAGAGTAAGGAAAACGAAGGGGAGGTTAAACACGGATGGATCATATGTTAGATTTCTTGAGAATCTTCTTTAATCTCTCTGGGTGATTTTTA
This sequence comes from Rhinolophus sinicus, assembly GCF_036562045.2. Taxonomy (NCBI): domain Eukaryota; kingdom Metazoa; phylum Chordata; class Mammalia; order Chiroptera; family Rhinolophidae; genus Rhinolophus; species Rhinolophus sinicus. The sequence goes on from NC_133758.1 coordinate 104,744,668, forward strand.
TTTCTTAAAATCTAAGCTGAAAATGTGTATTCCTTTTACATAGTTACTGATGATGAAATATTATGTTGTGTAGTTAGTTAGCTTTTCTGGAAAAGAAAAAAAGAACAGCGGATAGCATTGCAGATGATAACTCATACTCTGTGATATACTTACCTGGCCTTTGACAGCCATCACACAAGATACAGGCACTCACTGATGGAGGGTGGGAGGGGGGTGGTCCAGACTGTGGGCACAGTGGTTAGGAGGAAGTGCTGGCTTTTGTAAGGCCAATCTTACACATCCAAACAGAAAGCAAATACCGGGTCCCCACAATAACTGCTGTTTAAGCTATCAAAGCGTATCTGCTTTTGACTCAAAGGTCAGGGCCACTAAAATTTCAGGTGTGGTCAGGACCATCCAGGAAAGGGAGCAAGGGCATGGCACCAGCGCATGAGTGAGGTTTGAAGGACACGCTTCAGATTTTACTCACCTGAGTAAACATTAACTGGGAAATAATGCTGGTAAAAGCAGGTTACACTTTACCCCAGGCAAGCATGTCCCCTAGGGAAGTGTGGCCTGGCTAACCAGACAGCGAGCCGTTTGAAAATGCAATCAGAACCTTGACTTGTCTTTCCACCAGAAAAATGTGGACGCTGCCATCCCAGACCATCCCAGTTTTAATATGACTACCCTAAGTGGCATTACCTAATTACTTACTTATTGTCCGTCTTTTCGTTGTAATAAGAGCTAACACCTATGGAGCCCTGGGTTAAGAGTTTTACATCTGTTATTCTTCCCAGCAGCCCCATGGGGATTCTTATCCCTCTTGTTTTACAAGACAAAATGTGATAAGTAGCACAGGACAGACAGAGCCAGAGGCAAACCCAGAGCAAATCCAGGACTGGCTTCTAAGCCAATGATGCTCAAAGTGTGGTTCCAGGACCAGCAGCTAAGGCATCACCTGGGAACTGGTCAGAAATACAGATGCTCTAGCCCACCCCAGACCTCATGAATCACACGCTTGGAGTTGGGGCCCAGCCATCTGGGCTTTAACAAGTCCTGCGGGTGAACCTGACACTTACTCAAGTGTGAAGACCACTGGTATAACCACTGTTCTCGCTCCCTCCGCTTTTTTTCTTAAATTTATTGGGGTGACATTGATTAAGAAGTTACATAGGTTTCAAGTGTATAATTCTGTAATACATCGTCTATATATCACAGTGTGTGCTCACTACTCAGAGTCAGTGCTCCTTCTGTCACCATATATTTTATCCCTTCCCCCTCTCCTGCCTCCCCCCTCCCCTTACCCTCTGGTAACCATCATACTGTTGTCCGTGTCTAAGAGTTTTTGGTTTTTGTCTGTCTTGTTCCTTTGTTGCTTTCAGTTTTCTATCCCACATATGAGTGAAATCATATGGGTCACAACTTTTTCTGTGTCTCTGCTTTCTGTCATACTCCCTCCCCTTTGCCCTAGAGTAGAAGAATCACTGCCTTATCTCCTGATGGCGCTTCCCCAGTGCTGTGCTAGATTTTTCATGGACTTCATAGTAGATGCGAAGTCACCCCTTAGCCCCATGGTACTTTTTTCTAGGTGTATGTCCTCCTAGATGTTATTTTCCACTCTTTAAAAATACTTTGCTTTCCTTCTTTGCTGTGTCTAGCTTTTCCACACCTTCACGTATTGCAGAGGCCAACTATGAATCATTGAACAAGTATGGTCAGGGCTTATTTTATCCTGCTTTCCTACGCCCACCTTCCAGTTTGTTACACCTCTTACTGTTATGTTTGCCTTACTAATTAACAAAAATACTCAGAATTCATTTTTGAGTATTGATTCATACTCATGTTTGTTCATATTCAGCGTATACTATAATGACCTCCAGCGTTTTAAGGACCGTTCTCCTTATCTTGTGACTGTTCACAAATCCTTTCTAGATTTACTTCGCTTTTAATGGACCTTTGCATGAATAAAAATACCAAACCCATTATCGTTATGTCAGGAATACTCTAATTTATATTTCTGTTTTCGAAGTGCTAGTCCCCTCATTCAGTCTATCATCTGTGTGCTTAATGAGCATTTCTCAATTCAGGATTGTAGGTGATGGATTTGCTAGTAAAAGTCAGCCCAGCCCAGGTGCTCTCCTGCTCCCCCTCCTTGCCTCAGTGTACCACCGCCCTCTTCATCTCCAGGCCGACACTGACTGAGCCACCGATCATCAGTCACCTTGGGCTGTGTCCTTGACATTAGCTTAACTACTCCGTATCGCCCTGTCTTGTTGGACAGAATAGCAAGCTTTGTGTCAGCGATGCTATCTCTTTCTTTCTCCTTATTTACATGGTCAGTATCATCTCCCCATCTACTGTGGAAGGAAATTAAGTAGCCTTGGCACAGCCTGACAAAGGCACATTGGTTGCCATCCAGCATCTTGTGTCCTTCTAGGTAATTACACATCGATTATTTGATGAATTGTTCTTGTATCTCCCTGGGTATTTCTACCAAGTCTGTAATTACGCTTTCCTGGGTGTCCCTTTGCTCTGTTGTGGCCCTCGGGGTTCCATGACTTCTCAAAGACCATGCTTAACGATGCTACCGCAATAGCTTTCAATTCAAGGAGGCAGATCAGATTCCCTAGTATTGCAGTATTCTCAGTTGTATAACAATACAATTCAACCACTCTCTGCCTTCGTTCATTTTGATTTTTTAAGTTGGCATCAGTATGTCATAGATTAAAGATTAATGATTCTCTCCTTTCAGTTCAGTAAGAGATGGAAGGGCACAAGCACAAAGAGATGATTTGACCCACCATTAACTACAAAAGCCTTTGAGGTCTTGGCAAACTCTGAGTTCTGAGCTCACTGTAAGTCATCCTGAAACTGATTTTTGAGAATAGACTCTAACGTTTGTTAGTCTAGCACAGGCATTGACAAGCTGTAGCCTGACGTCTACTTTGTGAATAAAGTTTTATTAGAACACAGCAGTGCTCATCCCTGTACGCTTTGTCTATGATTGCTGTCATGCTTCCATGGCAACGTGAGTACTTGAGACAGGTCCTCAAAGTCTAAAGCATTTACTATCCAGCCCTTGCCAGAAAAGGTTTGCTGACCCCTAGTCTTGCACTAGACGTAACTTTGAAGAGTAAGTTAATGCATGTAAAGCACTCAGAACAATGCCTGGAATTTATGTATTGGAAGTATTGGTCTTTAAGTTTTACTATTTCCCGAATACTATATAAATGTTGGAGGGAAAAAAGGGGCATTTTAGTCCTTTAATTTAGGATGAATTGGATTCCAAGCCATTCTTTTTTAATTAAATTTATCAGAGTGACATTGGTTGATAAAATTAAGTGTTTTGGCCTTCCTAGTAAACACATGTAAATTGATGAAAGAGGCCGAGGCATTTACAGTCAGCAGGTGTTCTGTTACCCGTTTTCTCATAGCAGCTTTCTTCCTGTCAGGAAAGAGTGGCACAGCACTCCATAAGCAGGGAATGAAAGGTGTGTGTGGAGTCTGTTTATTTGGAAACACTAACTGAATATGTAAACTCAACCCACTTTCTTTAATTTCAGGAACAAAGCTGGTGTTACCCTCCTATTAAAAGTCCGTATGTTATTAAATTCAGATTAATGATTTGCATGCTGAAGCATTTGGGGGAAAGAGTGCTATGTCTGCAACTTACTATAAAATACATCCCCAAACAAGGTTGGATTAATGGGTGGATAGAGAGATGGATGAATAAATAGATATGCCGTAAAGCAATACGGTAAATGTTACAGAATCTAGGTGGTGTGTATAGGGTGCTTGCTGTAAGTCTTTCATTCTTTCTGTACGTATGAAAATTTTCATAACAAACTCTCAAGAAGAAAAAGCAAAGATTGTTTGTGTAAGAAGAGCAATGGCCGGGTGTGCTCTGGCTCATGGAACAAAACAAATGATCTCTTGGGTGAACAGCACCAAATGGCCAGAGGGTGTCTCAGTGTCATTGCTGCTCAAAGCGCCATAATAAGGCTAGCTCGAGAATTTTTAACAAGGAATAATTTGTCAGGAAAAGAATTTGGGAGCAAGGACAAACATTAATAAGGCACTCTCACTTTTATTTATTGCCATGTTGGGAATTATTTTGGGGAGAGTGCCTGTTTCAGAAATGCTAAATTAGGTAATATTTTTTTTAAATAATAGAGAATAGGATTCTGGATCTTATGACATCGTCACAATATAGAGAAATGAGTCAGAAACTGGACCTGAATCAGAAACTGGGTTTCAACCTTAAATGTGCCTGCCACTAGCCCTCGCTAGGACTGTAGGCAAATCAGTCTGCCACTCTGAGTGACAGCGTTCTCCTCTAGAAGAAGGACACGAAGGCATGTATTCCACCTTCATGGTGGAAGAATAAATGTAAAAGCATTCTGAACGCCATGAAGACCTCCCCAGACAATGAGTTCTCAGGTGTGGGGTGGGAAGGAATATTACCCCAAGGCAGGGGAATTGGTTCTTGAGGGACATGCAAAAAAAAAATAAAAAACCATGTTCATGCTCATTTAACGTATAAAGAGCAGATATACATCTAGAACATAAACATATACAGTCCATCTGCAATATTAACATTCCATTGGGGAGAGAGATGATTAGGGGGAAAGAAAACCACCTGTAAACAGGGTCCATAGGAGGCTGTGATGCAAAAACGATTGAGAACATTTCACTAGACCGTCTTTAATTTCTACCATTGCCCAAGTTCTACCATCTCCCATCTTTCTTTTTCTTTAGGTAGATTAATTTTATCCATCAGATAGAACACATACATTTGAATACTAATAATGAACACTTACATGTGAAAACGCTTACATTTCTAGAAGGAGGGAGAAAAAAAATGGGGAGAAGAATGAGAACGATGGACATCCTTGGCCTTTTCCGAGATACATATAGTATCACTTAACTCAGATAATGTTAAGCTTTAAAGGAAGGAATTTACTAATAAGAATCAGGAGTTAAATGAGTGTACTCACCCAACCTTTTTCTCCCTAGAGATTTATCAGCAGCATTAGCTTTTCCCTTGATTTGATTCGATTCCATTGGGTACTTGAAGCTCCTTGAGCCTCAGAAGTATTTGGAGAATTTAAAGAGAGTTCCAAGGAGAATAATGAAGATGAATTAAGGATTGGAAAATAGATCTATTAGGAAAGGTTCAAAGAACAAGGATTATTTAGTGTGAGGAAGAGCAGGCAACCAGGTGGTACAGAGATGGCTTTAATGGTGGATACCTTATCCTATGGAGAATATTCTCAGGTTGTCAGCTGCACTGAAGGCCAAAGGAAAGACAAAAGTGTGTTTTGAAGCAAGGAGGGTAGAAAATAAGATATTAAGAGAAAATTTTTGTCCACGATTAAGTCGTGGGTTTTGATTCTCCTGTATGGGATGTTTTTTGTTTGTTTGTTTGTTTTTGTTTTTTTAAATAAGTTACCTGGCTGTAGGAAGTATCAGGAGAATGGACAGGTGAATCCATCATGTTTGATTCTCCTGCCTGGTGGGAGGCCAGCCAGGCAGCCTGGCCAATATGGCCTCCGTGGGATTTGGCTCGATGGGAGGAACAAGCTGTTGTACCTGGACCTGTGACTTCAGGATGCCAGAGGATGAGTACAAAGCCCTAGGCAAAGAGGGCCAAGGCAGAGCCAGAACAGTACACCTAATTGGGTTGTCCAAGTAATGAGGGCCTGAGGTGCGTGTTGGGAGCCAACACGTGGCACCAAGGAATCTGCCAGGGAAGACGTAGCAAAGAAAACTGTGTCAGAATGAGCTGCTGGGAAGATGATATGGGCCAGCTGGAGAGGTGAGTGCTGCCCATGGGTAGGCTTTGGGGTGTTCTTAGAAGCCTACGGTGAGAGTGGATAAAAATCCATGTAGAGGTCGTAGGAAGGTGCCCCAAGCCCCTAGGTAGGTATCCATTCTCTCCATGTTTTGGAACTGCTGCCCAAACTTCTGGGTGTGTGGAGCATGCTAAGCCTTACAGCCACCTGGTCTCTAGCCCTGGAAATTGGGATTTAATGGGAATGTCACTTAGGATTCTGTTGTGAGCAACAGAAACCAAATCTGGCTAAATGTAGCCCCCAAAAATGGGTGGTGGAGAGACAGAGGTTGGTTGGAAGGATATGAAGAAATTCTCTGGATGGAAAGAAAAGCTGAACAAGGGGCTTTGAGAAGTAGGTCATCTCTGGGGATCCAGCAAGCAGGATAGATGCACCTCTGGGCAATAGAGTTTGATGGTTAGGGATAATACAGCATGCTTTTGTACTGTTTCTGTGTTCCTCCGTCTGTCTTTTGGAAATGGGTATGATAGATCTTACCTATTGGGTACCGTGTTTCCCCGAAAATAAGACCTAGCCGGACCATCAGCTCTAATGCGTCTTTTGGAGCAAAAATTAATATAAGACCCGGTCTTATTTTAATATAAGACCCGGTATAATATAATAATATAATATAATATAATATAATATAATATAATATAATATAATATAATATAATATAATATAATATCGGGTATAATATATATAATATATAATATAATACCGGGTTTTATATTAATTTTTGCTCCAAAAGACGCATTAGGGCTGATGGTCCGGCTAAGTCTGATTTTCGGGGAAACATGGTACCCTGACCAAAGAATGGCCTCAATGTATGAACAGCCACGGTGTGTTTCAGAAAGTACAAGGAGTTCTGTGTTAGGAACGTAAGTAATTGGGGAATGGGAATGTGCAGGGCAAGACTGTGCTGAGGACATATTCCGGATACACAAGCAAGGCCACTTGGGGAGAGCTTGTATGCCTTTCATTTATTTAGTCAGTAAATATTTATTGGGTACCTACTGTGTTTCAGCTCTGTTCTAGACTCTGGAGATACAGTAGTAAGCAAAACACAAAAATCTCTCCCCTTGTGTAGTTTCCATTTGAATGGAAGAGATGAGCAAAAATCACACAAGCAAAATATGTAGTAGATGGTGATAAATGTAGTAGAAAAAACAATAAACCAGAGAAGAGAGATGGGATATGGAGGGGAGAGGAAGTGCCACTTTAGAGTCGGGTCATCTGGGAAGGTCCCCTAAGCTGTGGAGCTTTGAATACATGGCAGAGGGGAGCCAGTGAAGAATTTTTAGCAGGGAGTAACAGGACAACCCTTGTGTTTTCTGACCTCAGTGGGAAAGATAAATTGGAGGGTGATAAAAGTACAGCCAGGGGCCCCTGTGAAAAGACTGTTTCCGTGGTCTAGGTGAATAGATAACACATTGAACCTGGAGAGAAAGAGACCACTTCAAAAGCAATTAAGAAATGGCACACAATGGAAAAGACTTAGTGACAGATTACAAGTAAGGTTGGGAGAGGGGAAGGAATCTGGGATGACAATTTCTGGCTTGGGCCCTGGGTGTAGGATGCCCTGCCTGGTACCAGGGATGAGGAGTAAAAGGTTGGCCATCAGATGTGAGGGACCGATCTTCTTATAACTGTCAGCCCACCCAGGTGTCCAGAATGGACATGTCAAGAGGTTTAACAATTTGGAAATCAACCCATCTCTGACAGCAGAATCAGTGTTTTCCACGAGTGCATCACCTCTGTTGTCTCCTGGACAAGTTCCCTGCCTCTTGGTGTAGAAGATTATGGGCTTGATGTCAATCAGGTGTTGGTTTGGATTTCATCTCCATGCCTCTGCGTGCTCTTCAAGTAATGTAAGCCTAGGAGCCTTTCTTTCCTCATCTGTGAAATGGGAATGTCAATCTCTGTGTGACTCGCCTGTTGGGAGAACTGAAGCACGCATACTGAAGGCACCTGTTAAGTATTGACTCCACCTCCACTCCTCCTGGGCCCTGCCCTTAGTGGGGTTCTGGGTCAGGGTCCGTAGTTCTGAACCTGGAGAACAGCACAACCAGGAGCAAAGGGCTGAAGGTGCGAGGCGTGGGTATGAGTGTGTGTGTGAGTGTCGTTGCCCCTCCATTACTTTTCAAATCCAAATGTAAGTAATTTGGGCGATTCACCTTCCTCTTGTATGATGCTTATTTTGTGTAGTTGCTCATATGAATGAAACCTAGGATATGAGAATCAGTGAGGTCAGTGAGGTACTGGACAGCCATTCAGACGATGCTCCAGCTCCCAGGATGTCCTCTGTGACCAGGGGGAGCCATGAGTGGTGAAAGTTTTGTTTCCAACCCAACGATCAGGGCAGAATTTCAAAGCCACGTGCTGGGAGGTGGGGCGTTCGAGAGCAGGATGGGATTTAAACATCAGTTCACATCTATGTACTCGTACATCATGGTTGATTTCTCCCAAGGAATCATTTAAATTTTTTTCTTTAGTGTTCTTTGTATATTTTAGATTGTTTACAGTTTATTCCAAGGAGAGACGAAGGTTCCATTAGTAATATTATTGTGATGTTAGTTTGTTCCATTTTCTACTTACCTGAGCTGCTTTCCTGAGCAATTGGAGGTATTTCTGTCTTTTCTTCAAAGCGATTTCTATAAATTATCAAAACCAAATATTTCTTCTTACCTTCTTTTTTACTCCATTTTACTTTATGTATTTGAGGTATTTGTTGCTTATATGCATTTTGGTTCAAAAGCATTGTTTTTTAACAAGCTTTCTTGGGAACACTCAGGAGTCCAAAGTTCTTTTAGTCTAAAGCAGGGTTTCTCAACCTCAGCACTACTGACATTTGGGATGGGATAATTCTTTGTTGTGGGGGGCTGTCCTGTGTATTGTAGGTTGTTTACCAACATTCCTGGACTCAGCCCACTAGATGCCAGTAGCACCCTCAGCCCGGTCTTGACAATCAGACTCTCTAGACATTGCCAGATACCGCCTGGGGAAGGAAAACACCTCATCTCCCAGATGAGAAGCACCGTATAAGGAAAGTCTTTTATTTTTTCATTTGTCCTAATAAATTATCACTGGTTTAAAAAATTATAATTCCTGGGAAAATCTGGGAGAAAAAAGAAGTCAGAAAACAAGCCAGTAAGTGGGAACTGCGTTGGTCCTGACCTTCCCTAACCTGATGGGGTGTGTACCTCTGTCAGTTAGCCAACTGTTTACAGCCAGTTACTAAAAGGCCTGACTTGTGTCCACTTACAGAACTTTGCAAAGCCGTGGGTAACCTTGTAAGGATGTGTATTGCAGAAAGACTGGCCAGTAGATTTTTTTTTTTTAATACATTCTAATCAAGACAGGAAAGAATTCACTTCGTCAGTGCCCTATCAGAATTCTGGGAGCTTTAAAGTAATGCCATGGGGGTGTGGAAAAAGGCCTTAAATTCCAGATAAGAAGAAACAGGAGATTTTAAAATTTGCTCAGGTTTCATTCTATACTATACTGTTTGACTGCAAGAATGTAAATTTCAATACTACTTTCATTTTCCTTCTCTTGTTTTCAGTAGAGAACTTTGGGTTCTAGTGAGAAGGGAATTAGCTACGTATATATTTTTTCTGGAGGAAATCACCCCAATATTGCCAATACAAATTCCTCTCAAAAGCCTTTTCTCTGCGTTAAATCTGTAGCTCAGAAAATACAGCAGTCTAGCTGCATGTGTAAAAGGTTGCTAAATGGGGTTATTAAATTATTTCTATTAAGTAAAAACTTAACATCCACCAGCTGCTGAGAGATTATAAAAGCTTTGTTTTTTCAATAATTGGAAACCTTGTTTACAGAGGACTCACAATATTCTTTAAACGTCTTTGTGTTGAATATAAAAGAACTTGTGTTTATCTAGGCAATGATAATCTGACTACAAAGCAAACTCATTTAAGGATTATGTTTTCTGTCTCTCACTGTGCAGCTGTCACCCTACTGTTTCTTTCAAGCTTTGTGATGAGAATTCTTCCTTAAAATTAGAAGAATAAATCGGAAAATAAACCAGGTAGTTTGGAATACATCTAATTCTAAATTACAGAGAAGTAGTTGGGAGACCCAAAATATCACTGCATTTGGGCAAATTTATCCCAAGTTCTCATTGGTTAACTCATTGACAGAATTCAGTTCATGCCAAAGAGATTTTAAGGTATTCAATAATGGCAAAGGAAAACCAAGGACAGTTCAGATAACCTAATATTTAACCAAAGTGTAGAAGTGTGTGATAGGCATTACCGTTGGTTGGTATCTGCTCTAAAGAAGCTGGGAAATGCAGTAATTAAGGTTTGTACTGGGTCTGAAGGCAATTACTAGCTCTGTGACCTCAAGCCAATTATTTAGTGGCTCTCTGCAAAATAATAGCACTCACTTACCTCACAGGGTTGTTTGGAAGCTTAAATGAGATAAACATGTGGAATCCTCAGAACAGTTCCAGCCCAAAGTAGCCACTCAATAAATGGTAACCTATTGCTACCGTGTTCCAAGCCTCACAGTTTTTATATGCATTATCTCATCTAATCTTTCAAACAGCCTCATTAAAATAGTATATTTTATAACTCCAGTTTTATTGAAAATTGGGGAAGATGAAACGCAAAGAAGTTTAATAACCTACTCAGGGTCACACAGCAATTAAATTGACAGCGAACTCTGCATTCATATTTTTTGCCTCATGCTGCAAACACTTAATGAGCACAGGCACCCTTTGCTCTCCGAACACTTCCTATCCCAACATTTGTTATAACAACTTACAAAAAGTTGGAGCTCAGATCATTCTCCCGGTTAAAAACCCACTATAACAAGTTCTCCTGTGCGTAGCAGCTTCTCCGCCTTCAGTGTAGATAACTGCCCTTCAGAACGCTGAGTCTGCATTTCTGACAAGCTTCAAGGTAACGCCAGGACTGCTGGTGGCCCATCACCTTTGAGTGGCAGGGCCGCTGGAAACTGCAAGGGGGCTTCCCATATCTCACTGTTCTCCTGTGGGCCTTGTGTAGAAGCCCATCATATCCACATTTCTCCCCCACTTTTTCCCTGAGGGGTTAGCCCCTCAGTGTTTGCATACGCCAAGTACCTGGTGGCCCTACCAACTCACATCCAAGTCACAGAGTATCTCTCAAATCTTTGGCAATGTTATTTCATTGTTTATTTGTATTATAGTACATGCTTGGTATAGAAGGACAATGAAATTCCTATTCAGTTCAGCAGGAGACTACAAACACACCTATTAATCACCCCACTAAGTGTTAGACAATCACATACTTGGTGTTTAAATATTTCATATTATCTAGGAATTCTTATCAGATTGTTATATGGTTATTTCAAAGCACTTTCATACTGTTTAGGAAATTGATATTTTTGACTGTGTTTTGTCTGGATTTAAGGATCCAATAGTGTCCAGCTTGAAAAAAATGTGGGTGTTCTATGATTTTTCTAGGGTCATTTAACTTAAATTAAGCTCTTGACCGGTTAAAAGCTTAGTGAAGTGTGGAGATAGAGACTGTTTAGATTCTTGTGAGCAAAAAGCTGAGGCAAAGGAAGGGGTTATTGTTTGTTTGGTTTTTATCCCAGCCATTATTTCTCTCTTTAACATTAACAAGGACAGCTATATTTTCTTTAAGAGCTGCAGAGACAACAGAGGGAAGAGAGATTGAATCAGATTACTATCAAAACAGCCCCAGACCCGGGTAGCAATGATCAAATACGCGACCACAGCCTCTGTCTTCGCCCTCTCTTCTACCTTTCGTCTCCCCCTGCGTAGGGTTGCCAGATTTAGACAAAAAGAAGTAAAAACAGGATGCCTAGTGAAATTTGAATTTCAAATAAACAAAGAATCATATTTTAGTATATATCTCATGCAATATCTGGGACGTATTCCGTGGCCGTATTCCGTGTAGTTTGTCCCACACAATTCATTGCTTTTTTATTTTTTCGTGGTTGTCATATGCAGTTTTCATATGCGGATTTGACCCTCAACCCCAACGGTCCCCTAGGCACGATCTTATTGGGTGTCCCTCAAGGCACAATAAATATTGCCTTCCCTCTCTGGAGGGTGTGTGTTCGGTTTCTCAAGTGTTTCCTCCTGCTGCAAGAGCAGAACACCTCTGAGCTCCTTACCCCTTTCCTCTCACACCTGTGAGGTCATTACTTTATGAACAATGAAGGGCTTAGTACTGAGTCCTGAACGCAGTAAGGGTGCCACATTCTTTTTATGATTGATTGATGAACTGAAAACCATTTGTTGTCTTCAGAGTCAATTAAATTCAACGTTCATTAACTAGCTACCTGGATGCCAGGAGTTAGTAGTAGGCCCTACCATACTGTCCATCTAGGAAGTTAGGTGAGTTACTCTTCCCTTAATAACCTACTCAGATAGAGGAGGGCAACAGGGGTGGAAGCTACACCCAGGTTTGCGGACGTATGTTATAGCTCAGCCCAAAAAGTAGAAATAAAATTATCCTTCTATCTAGGGAGTCATTTCAAAAATTGGAATACTGACTCTCAAAGAATGGAGAGAGATCTTGCCCATTATATATTGTCTACTTCCATTGGCTTTTCTAGTACCAAATTTCTTCTATGACGTATTGGTGTTGCATTCACTTATCTACAGTATCATAAAGGTAAGAAAGGACTTTGAAAGCCAACAGAATGATATAAATGACAAAATGTTCAACTCATATTAAAAAGCTTTCCAGCATGTAGAGTCATGGTACATATCAGATAACAAGGTGCCTCTTTGTACACTTTGTGCTTCTATTAATGACATTTTTTAGAGCTTCCTTTGTAAATGGTACTGAGCAGACTTTAAACCTTGAAGATTAAGAGTTATGAATGCCTCTCTTGGTTCAGTGCTTTTCAAGTGTAAAAGGCACAGAAGAGTGAGCACATATTAGAAGTGTCTAGATGATTAGTTTTATGCCAGCCAGGATTGTGAATGTGGTCCAAGGATTCCTGGCTCCCCCTTCCAGAACCGTTTCCTCTAGTCCATAGCTCTCTACTGCCCACTCGGATCCCCATCACCTTTGGAGCGTGGAGGTACGTCAGGAAACTGCCCAGTACCTTGAAATCCCACCACTACCTACCTGTGAGCCCTGCAGAGAAACTGCCCATTTGACTATAGACAGAAATGACTGTAAATAAAACAGCTGCAGGTTCATATTCTACTCTAGTAAATCAACATCAACTTGCTGTCATACCATCAATGAAAATCCATCATGATGTGGCTCGACTATATTTTTAGTGACCCTGGAGTTAGACTAGAAGACGTGAGGATTCTTGTTAATTTCTCACCAACTCAACGTCATGAACATAAGAAAACAAAGTTCTTAATGAAAGTAGATTATCGTATATATGTGATAAAAATCCGATGTGATAACCCCAGGGCAGAACTTGTGATTGAAAAATCTTTTCTGGAATGCTTGTGATTTTCAGTCGAGTCGTAAATCTTGTCTTCTGTATCTTGTGCCTCTGGTGTCAAGTAAATGTCAGCTCATTAGCCATTTGTCAAAAAAATAAGAATGGTAGAATATTGATTTTATCTGGAAAGAGACCAAAGTAAAGTTATTTTTTTTAAATCCAGGTGTACTCCTTGTTTTTATTGTAAATACATAATGAAATAATTAGACAAAGATTGAAACAAATGCATATGTTTTATTCATGCTAAAAATACTAATGGTTTCCTTCAGGATGAAGCCTTGTAATGTCTTTATAAATTCCTTAATAGTAAAATAAGCATCACTTTGTTTCCTTTGAAAATTCTTTTATTGGGTTTGGGATGGGGAATGAGCCCAATGATTAGAGAAATACGGCATTTCCAGATCATTCCTACCTCAGATAGTGGAATGTGTTGGTTAAAGTTGTAGTTTCATGGGTCTCTGATTTGTCGAATAAAAACTGTAATAAAATTACTACCAGGACTCTAGCTCTCTTTATTTGAGTAGTATTTTTATCTGACTGATTTGAATTCAAATGCATTATTAATATTTTTCTTTTTTTTAATACAGGTGGAAAACAGACCAAAATATTATGGAAGAGAGTATGTATGACGCTATTCTTTGTTTTAATAACATAATAAGTAGTCACTTCATATGTCATTTAAATATAAATATTAAAAATGTTCTAATAGAGAGTCTTCATCAATGTCCATTGTGCAAGGATTTAATAATAATGATAAATGCAATCAGACCCCTTTGTATTGAACTTCTTTATAGGACTCAGGTGCTTGGTTCTGTTAATGTGGGAAGGAAGGTATCTCCGGCTGCAGTTCTCCCCACAAAAGCAAGCACTGAGAGCCTGGCAACTATTTGAAACTTAGGGCAGCATTTTCCATAATCGAGGCTCTGTTAGTATTTTATTTCACTTTCTGTCTCAGGACTAGGTAAACATGTAGTACGTCAATGTTCGTAAACTGTAGCTGAACTCTTTCCCTTCACGTACCTCCGTAAATGCAACACTCAGGGAAGTCATCCCCACGTGTCTGCAATCTCAGAAAACCAAAAGGATCATTTCTCTTGACTTGGCTATATTAGCTAAATTGCCTTCGTACCGTAATTCTTATTTCCCTCTTCTCCATTTTCTTCTTATTTTTACTCTTGGTTTGCTTTACATTCTCAGAAACCTACAGCAAAGCAAACATTCATTGTTATTCACAGTCTTTGAGGCTGTGGCCTAGAGAACAGCTTACACAGGGCAGGCAGGACAATCTGAGTGGCCGGCGGCAGATATCAAATCCCTTTTCTTCCCACGTCCAACCTGGAGGCGTTAGGAGGCAAAGTCTCTTTCAATTCCACCTCCCAAGGTGCCCAGACCAATCCAAAACCTTCCGTCTCTATTCCCTTACCCATCAGAGCCTCATCTTCATGATTAATGACCCTCTTATTTGTCCCAGCCCCCCGCCACTTCCTAATTGCCACGGCTGCATTTCTGAACCTTCCTTCTCGACCTTGGGAGTCCAGCCAGCGCCTCTGGAATAGCTGTCTGTGAACACTGGCATCCCCTCTCAGACATCGCTGTGTCCCTAATGTCTAACCTAGTTAGTTGCAGCCTTTTTTTCCCTACAATATGCTGATTTGGATTTTACTCACAGAGAGCACAATTAATAAAACAAGAGAAGACGAAAACCTATCATATACTTCTCAAATGGAACACGGTTATACATGAATTCCCCAAAGGAACTCCATTTCTTGGGCAGTTTCTTTTTTGCATAAAAGTTTTGTTGAGTAACCTTCTCCTTCTCATCCTTTGACCCCCAAACCATGTAAACCCCATAGTGAGAGGAGACCCAGGAAACACTTTTTTAACCACAGAAAAGGAACATGCTCTATTAGAGGGAAGTTTGCTTCAAAACTTCAGATTCTGGGTTTCTTTCTTTTTTTAAAGTGAAATGCTTTCTGTTCATTCAAAAAGTAATACATTCTCTATTCAGGAAATAGGTAGGTATATTTTTTCCTGGGAGGAATCACAGAAAACTGTTGACAGGAAAGAGAATTTTTACTTCTGTACTGTTTACATTTTTATTTCTTTTGTGTCTTTAACTTGTGGCTCTTTCACACTGTGCACAGATATTATTTATGTTCTAAAACATTAATAAATAAATACTTGTAATTTGGGGAAATTAGGAGATGGAGGAGTCTAGGAGGTGAAAAACACCTGTTACCCCACCGTGAGAGAACGTGGTTAACTTTTGTTTTTATCCCTTCCTTGGGGCATGCTTTCTTTTCACAAGGTTGGGCTCATAAGATGTACACGTCATGGATATTTTAAAATCCATGCATAAAGCGGATGATGAGCCACAGACTGGGTCTTTAGATTCACAAAATTGTAATTCTCTTTTTTTAACACAGTGGAATTTAATTTGCTTCCCCACACTCTCCACCGGCTGCTTGCCATCCCATAAACGTGTCAATTCAAGGGAGTTAAAATGTACTGCTTTCAGGTTAACTGCCTGTTGGGATATTCCTCTTCCCTCGAGAGTGACCTACGCAGGGGTATCAGGTCCCTTCTCTGTGTGTGCCTCATCCCACTGTGGTCACCCCCTGCCCTGCGTTGGCCCACGATCAGGTCGTGTCCTGGACATCCCAGCCTCAATCCTCTTGTGGCATCAGCTTTTGTCATTTTTAACACCTGTGTTGGGAAACTTTCTGATGCCTGATGCCTCTCTCTCTCTCTCTCTCTCTCTCTCTCTCTCTCTCTGTCTCTCTGTCTCTCTCTCTGTCTCTCCGTCTCCCTCTCTCCCTCCCTCTCTCCCTCTGTCCCACTTTTTCTTCCTTCTCTCCGTCTCCCCCACTGGCCCCATATCAGGTCACTTTGTCCAGGGCGTCTGTCCAGCCCTCCCTGCCCCCAGCTCAGGCCACATAGGAGACTTCTCCAGAAGGCTTGTAGGGCCCAATTGCAACATTGACAATCAAAGCCCCAAATATCTCTGCTCAGCTTCAGCACCGGACCCCCATAAACTGACCCACATGTGCCAACTCCATGGGTGCTCTGCAGGACCCACTTGGACCCACTGAATCTGGACTCTACCAAAATCCCTCCAAATCTCTCCTGAGAGAACTGGGGACACTGGTCACCGTTGGGACAGGAGGGTTGCTCTTATGTCACAGAACATTCATCCTCACTTCAGAAAAGTACTGCTCCAATATTTTAAAATTTAACACCCAAAAATGGGAAGCTAGAAAAATGCCTTTCTCCCAAGCTGCCACTGCCTTAGACTTCTGAGAGTCGATTTTGGAACACAAAGTCACAGCTTCTGGCCCTGCTCCCTAGGACTGAAGCTTCAGATTATAAGGTCTCCCTGTTAAGGACAGAAGGGAATTAGGAAATAAATATCATGATAGGCATTTTTTTCAAAAACGTTATCCAGCTACATTTGTCCTCTAACTTAACCTTTGCATTCCTGGGTGGTGGGAGGGGGAGGGGAAAGGGGGAGGGGAGGGGGAGGGGAGGGGGGGAGGGGATATGGTGTCTAGTCAACATCCCTGTCTCCCCTTCCTCTTCCAGGAAGGAACATTTTTCAAGCATCTCCCTAAGCTATTGCTCTCAAAATTTAAAGAAATAGAAGAATGTTGACAATAGCTGGCTCTTCTTTCCGGGGAATGAGCCTCTAAAATTAACACCCACACCTGAAGGAAGCAGGTTGATAATCGATAAGTGTTCATTTGCAATCAGGATAATACATAGTTCTCTGGGTTGGAGCGGAGAGTGAAATTGGTAATTGCGTTTTGTTATTCCCCATGGTTAACAAAAAGGCTTTTGGTTTCAAGCTTAATTTTTTAGCTTGCAAGCAAAGACAATAGCAGAAAGCCAGGTGGACTGTGTATTCTTCATTTTGTTTTGCTTCTTGAATGCTTGTCTGTCGGGGTGCATGCTAAGAGCCGGTCCCAAGTCCATCTTTAAGATGTACAGCAGTCACGCCCCATTTCAGCTAAGTGCAGTGGGGGGGTGGGGGGGTGTAGATTCCTAGATTCTAGGAAAAGATGGCCCCGCCTTCATTTTTAGCCAGCTCTTTGTGGACCATGCCTTGTATGTGGTCTGTTCAGAACAATGATGTCTCCTCTGTCCTCAGGTTCCATGGCATCATCTCCCGGGAGCAGGCAGACGCGCTTCTCGGGGGCGTGGAGGGCGCCTACATTCTTAGAGAAAGCCAGCGTCAGCCAGGATGCTACACGTTAGCGCTCAGGTGAGCTGCATTTCTTTCATTCTTGCCTTACAAGCGACTTGGCAGATTGTTAGTTGCTGTAAAACATACATAGCATAACATTTACCATTTTAGCCATGTCTAAATGTACAATTTAGAAAAAAAAAGTGACATGATGTACATTCTCAATGTTGTGCAAGCATCTCCACTGTCCATTTCTGGGACTTCTTCATCATCCCAAACAGAAACTGAACTGTGATGAAAATCACTGCCCCTTTATTTTCACTTTGCTGACAAAATACCAGCAATATATCAGAGGCTTATACGTTTCCTGGCCCCAGATGTTAGCAGTGGGGTGGACACTGAGACACTGGTTGTACACACACAGTAATTGAAGAATTATCTGTAAAGTTAGTGCTCCTGTAGCCACTTCTGCCTGAAACATCAGCCATCTGAGGGAGAAAAGCCTCGGCCTCAGTTGGTCCCCCCAGCAGTTCCTGGTCGAGTCTTCACCTCACCGTGTATGTGTGTCTGGACAGATGTGCAGTTTGTCCAGGAGGTTCTCTGAGGGGGTGACAGTGACCCAAAAAAAACCCCATGCCAGGGAGCCATCAGAGCCAAGTTCTGCCTTTTATGACAAGTATGGAAAATCACAGCACCCGAAAGGTATTGCATTTGCTGCACTTTTCTAACGTTGTTCAAGTAGTGTATGTCATTTGACCCTCACAACAATCCTGTAAGGTTTGGGGGAAGGTAACCCATTTCAGAATCAGATTGCCTTCCAAAAGTTCATGTTGTGAACTTTTTGGAATTGGGAAGACCTTTCTCCGTAGAAGGAATGGTCTCTCTGGAAACACTTTCCAGGCCAGCCCGCAAAAGGTTCATTCCGCGCACCATCTCGATATTGTGTCTGTGGAAAGATTCTTTCCAAGCAGCAGCTGGGGACAGCTAGAACACATCTTACGGGTTATCACCATGAGGAAGCACTTCAGAAGCTATTGAGTGCTCTGGGTCCGCACAGTATTTGCCTGTCTTCCCAGCACCCCAGCAGCGGAGCTGGCAGTCCCAGTGGGGAACCAAGCAGGAGCTGTGAGATACAGGAGAAAGGCCAAGTACAACAGGGACCAGATACTGTAAGTTAGATCTCAGGGAGACTAGCAGTGATGGCTCAAGCGGGGAGCTTTGCACAGCTCCCCTCATTTCCCTTCAGCTGGACTGGCTGCGGTGGGAGGAATGAGGTGCTTTCTCAGCGGTCAAAGCTGTAATAAGAACAGAATGTCAGCAGTGGTGGCAGCTTCCCTTACACAGGGAAGCTGCCCTGTCCAGGGAGGGGCAAGGGGTGTGGCTAGTTCCCATTAAGGAAGTTTATAAATATAAAGATCTATTTGTAAATCAGGTGCTACCCTCTCATGTACAAATGAGAATGATAAAGACCCAGTGCCTTAGTGATTTCTGGGATCAAATGATGCCATGTGACAGGCTAGGGTTCAATCCCATCTCTGCCTCTTTCCAGGGGTATATATAGCATCAAGCCAGTACCCCAGCTCTTCAGGTCTCAGTTTCCTGAGCCATAAAACAGGGATAAAAATTGTACTTGTCTCAGAGGGTCTCTATGATAACTAAATTGGGGGTTGGGGGGTGGGGGAACCATGTTAAGTGCTTTTAGCCTGGTGTGCAGTAACGTGCTCAAAAAAATGTTGGCTGTTATTGTTATTCACTGGTCTTATTTCTGACGCTGTTGTGATGTCTCATTCTCTCGCGGCAGGTTCGGAAACCAGACCTTAAACTACAGGCTCTTCTACGATGGAAAACACTTCGTGGGCGAGAAGAGGTTTGAATCGATTCACGATCTGGTCACAGATGGCTTGATAACACTGTACATAGAAACAAAAGCCTCCGAATACATTTCCAAAATGACAACAAACCCCATTTATGAACACATTGGATATGCCACTTTACTCAGAGAAAAAGTATCCAGAAGGCTAAGCAGGTCTAAAAATGAATCAAGGAAAGCAAGCGTCACAAGTGAAGAACACACCACAGTGGAAAAGGTAGGCTGCCTTTGTGGCATAAACAGTCTCTGTTTCTAATCTATGCTGAAAAACCAGGTGATGAATTCTATAGGTGATTTGCCAACATGGTGGAGGCGATCCAGCCCCACCCTAAGAACTTAGAATTTTAGTGCTAAAAGGAACCTCGGAAACCTCCCATTTAATCCCCTCATTTTACTGATGAGGACACTAAGACCCAGAGAGGTTCACTGCTTTGCCCGAACTTATACAGTCAGAGCAAAACTTCCACAAATAATTATCTGTGAGCTTACTTGGAATTTGAAAGAAAAATTTTAAAAACTCCATTAATGTCTTATGATGAAAACAGTCACTTGTTTTTCATTGCCATTTGAGGCGTCACTGGCTCCATCTTGATTTGCAGCCAGCTGGCCAGACACATGCTATTTGTATTTGTTTGTGTTCGGACCAGATGACCAGGTGACCGACCATGCGTGATCCACAGGTCAGCCATCTCTTGAAGGCGGTCTTACCTAGATAAGAGATTTTACTGACAGAGATGGGCGTGTTATCGGTGATGATGGCTGTCTGTGGGAGACTTGGAAAGACAGGCTGTCTTTTGCCTGAAAGAGTGATTATGCCTCGCCGAGGATTAAAAACCCCTACCTGAAGTGAGCATTGAAGCTGGAGGGGTCGTGGCAGGACATGGCAAGGGAGCTCTGATTTTCCTCTCCAGTAAGTTGCTGTTTATTTGAAAGACGCCACCACAGTTTGCCAGCAGATATTTTGGATGTGCCCCTTAAGGAACCATCTGCTTTGCCTGGTCCTATCTGTTTCCCACTGAAAGAAAGTGACAGCCATCCACGCCACTCAGACCTCACCACGGCTGTGCTCAGCACAGCTTCTGGGCGAGCTGGGACTGGGACAGGACAGATATAAATAAGCGGGGCAGAACCTCGACCACTGCTGCTTCTGGTGGTTGCTAATCCTTAATTAAACCGTAACGGTGGCTCCACCTCTCCCGGTTGTCCAGTCTTAGCAGAAAGCAAAGGAACCTCAGGTGGACGTGATTGGGCTTTGGCTTTGGCAATGGGGACACACCAGAAAGCACTGAAATGGGGAGGGGCAGAGGGGGACAGCAGTCCTGTTGGCACACAGGGAGATGATTTTAATTGATTTGCTAATTGAGTTTTAGAGCCTAGGAAAACCTTCCCCAGAATCACATCAGCTGAGCAGCTGGCCCATGAAAAAATCATTTGCCATTTTTCTTTTTATAACTCCAGTGTCTCCAAAGCACCTGTTTATTCTTTTACAAATAATTGATTTGGGAAATGGTGGGGGTTTCTGATTGTTTACCTTATAACAAAAGAGAGAGCACTTGAATCCCAACTTTCAGAGTTTGTTCCGGTCCAAGCGAGAGCCATTCCTCAGTCTGTTTGCAAAATGTGTTCAAAAGTAATTTAGAATAGAAAATCTGGAAGCTGACCTTCCTGGCCATGACAAATCAGAGGATGAATTGTAAAATAAATCTCTGAAGCAGTGTTTATATTTCTGAATCAGAGAGTAATGCCTCCAAAAAGCAATCTGTTCCAACGGCAGGCTATCCGCACTAGAACATCTCCGGGAAAAGACATGAGTAGGAAGTGTGTCTCTTGTGTATTTGGGAGGAGAGTTTAGGTCCTGAGTATTGAAAGTGTTATTTCTAGATCCTTGTTCTCCGCCGAGAGGGAAGTTTGGTCAATAGAAGCCTCTATCTCTAGATGATATTCCCATAAGGAAATTTGTGTGACAAAACATGTCCTTTGCTATCGATTATTTTGTATTTATTTATTCAAATTAAGTTTGGAGGAAATTAATAATACAATTAATACTCCCTTTGAATGAGCCATCAGGTGCACTTTTACATTTTTAGGAAAAGGTAAAGAAAATGTTGAAGGAAGACGTCCAAACTCAGTGAAGGGTTTGATGGACAGGTGTCGGTGGTGTGGATTTCTGGGACACTAACAATACCATGTTTGGCTTTCCTGGGGGACGCGCTGAACACTGGGTCTGTTCACTTGCTGCGGGTCACTCATTTTATTAGTGGTTTGTTAAGTAAGGTGATACAAATACCTCCATTTCTAGCTGATCTATATTGACAGGTGGAATTATTAAAAGTCTCAGTCTTGCCAGAAATTCTGTTTCCCTTAAGGGCAGGTCAGTGGACTGTTGCCATGGAGGCCGTGACTAGAAAAGAGGTGGCAGGAGCTTGAATGGATGGACTGAGAAGTGCCTGGGGTACCTGTCTGCTTCGGTAATGGCGCATCTTGAAGGTTTTAATGAGTGATATGGGTAGATTTCCTCATATTTCTCAAATCCAGACAGCCCAGCATTTCATTTTCCAGAGTACTTAAACTCTGTTTGCCCATTTATTTTATTGATCATTTCCAGATGAATCCAGAGAGACTATATTACCTGTAAATCTGAGAGTATTAACAGTGTTAATTGGCAAAAAAGTTATTACCTACCCCATTGGATTTGAGTGGTTTCCTGTCAAGGTGGTTAGCAGTGAACTTGATTTTAATAACTGCAGATGAGGTGGAGAGATGGGGAGGATGCAAAAAAAAAAAGTTGTGGTAGCTCGCCAATAGCAATCTGTTTTCCTTTCTGATTCTTTATATAATTGGTTTTAAAAACACGATGAAATATAAGGGCCATCCTGTGGTGCATTTAGTTCAAATGGTCATCCCCAGTGTATTTTCTTTTATGAAATTTATTTCAGAATTTATTCCATAGGTGGATTATCTACTGACCTCCCAAAATAGCACTGAAAGCACTATAAGAATAACAGGATTTAACATTGGTTCAGACATTTGTAGTTCACAAACACGTTTCACATATGTGGAATAATTTCCCATTTTGGGCTCAGAACAGCTTTGCAAGGTACATAGGGCAGGAATCATTATCCTCACTTTATTGGAAACGTCACAGTGGCAGGGTGAGAAATCAAACTCAGGCTCTTTTACTCACATGTTCGGAGCTTCTTAAATCTATGGAATGGCTGAGCCGCATTCTGTTCTGGTTGCCTTTACTGCTTTAACCAAACACCCTTGTTTCTGACCATCCTAAGTCAACTGGTGCTAAACACCACTCCATATTTACATGCTCTGTTTTTGAAAATACTCTGCTGTTACTAGCTATAATAACTACATTTTGTCGTGTGAAGGATACCCGACTGAATCAAAATATGTGACAGCGATATTGTCGACAGCACATTTTTATTAACTAAATCCGATTTGCCGTATTAAATTGCATTTCTGCTTTGCTAGAGAAAAACCATCTTCACCCTTGATATAATAAAGGCACATTTAATAATATATTATATCTTACCCATTTATTCATGTCACTGTTATTTATAATAGCAAAAGTTAGAAAACAACCTAAATGCCCATCAGTTGGGGACTGCTTAGGTGAATTATGGAACCTCCAGATAAAGGAATAGCATTTAACTACAGAAAAGAATGAGGAAACTCATGTGGGCTGATATGGAAAGATGACCGGAGTTATTACGTACATAAGCAACTTGAAATATAGTGTGTGTAGTATGGTTTCATTTGTGTAAACCAGGGGGGATAAAAAGATTTTTCTTTTTTTTTTCTTTTTTTGGCAAAACCATAAACTATCCATTGAAGGATGCAAGAGCTAGCATCATTGGTTGCCTGTGGGAGGGGAAGGGGGTGTCTGCGTGGTAAGTGTGAGAGGGAGACTCTTCCGTGCTGCTATTTCATAGCCTTTGCATTTTGAACCAGGATAAATACAGTATCCTATTCCAAAATTAAGTAAGAAGAAATAATGCGTTATGTCTTAAGTTCACACGTGGTAAAGCAAACCCTGAGTAAAGCATCTTCCCTGCTCACACATGCACAGAGAGAGCGTGCAGTTCCAACCTCTAGACTCAAGCTGTTTTTCTCCTCCCTTCTCACTGGCCCCCCTTCCCCATCCTGATAACTCCCTTGTTTCATTTCTCCCTTGGATCATTAACAAAGAGTCTGTGTCTAGCAGCCTTTCACTAAAGGTGGAAGAAGGTAATTAAAGCATAGGACCAAAATCCCCAAATAAAGAATGCAATGACTTCCCCTGGAAATGGGTTGGCTGTTTCCCCCCTGGCATTGCCCCCCTCCCACTCATGTACCCCTCAGCTGTGCTCCCCCATTTTCCACGCCCCTCCACCCCACCTCATCCACCTCTCCTTTCTTAAGTTGCCCAGAGTCCCCTTGCTTTCCTGTGGCAGCAAGGAAGCCTCTCAGGTTTGTACTTGCCTGACTGTAAAACCAGGGGTGTGACCTTTTCTGGACTGAGGGGCTTTGAGCCCAGTTGGGATGTCCTCATTTACAGATAAACGATTTCAGGGAGAAATGATCTTTCCCCACCCCACCATGTTGTTGTTGTTTTGTTTTCAAATCATTCTTTTCTTTACATCCAGGGTGATCCTTTTGACTTCATTGTTTCCACCATAGGAACCCTCTGGCCTGCCAGAGAGCTTTGCCTAATCACGACATTCCTTTTTCTCCATTGCCTTGGAGCAGGAGGGGCACCTCAGCAGTAGGTTCAGCTCAGACGGAGTGGTTTCCCCCGCAAGGCCCGTGATGGCACCCCATGGCTGGTGCCCCTTGGTGACTGTTCACTCATCAGAGTATTGCTCTTGCCATTAGTGTTTTCACCTTGGAAACATTCTGATTGACTTTGTCTAGAGAACAAAGTTCAAGCTCCTCAGTAGGACATTGGCAGCCTGTCCGAGCCTAGGCTCCCCCGGAAGCAGAGCCTGAGACAAGGCTTGGTGTGTGGATCATTTGGGAAGGCGTCCCAGGGAGCAGGAGGGAAAGGTGGGCAGAGCAAAACAGACGAGGAGAGAAGCCAGTAGAAATGCATGTTATTGAGGGAACCATGTGGAATTGCTCCTAAGAGGAACTGAAGGTGGTAAGGGGATGCGGGGGCGGGGGGGGGGGACACTTATCTACCACCTCCTGTCCTCTATTGGCTGAGGGGTGCTTTGTGAGCCGTTAAATCCCTCCCACACTAGGCTGTGCATGCAGAGAGCCAGGTGGGTGCCCATGGCTTCCCTGGGAGCCATGTCAGAGGATCCCTGGGCAGGAAGTACGAGAAGGCGAGCGCTGCAACAATCTTTGGGTAGAAGGTGGGCCAGGAGGTGATGACAGGCCAAGGAGTGACAGAAACACCCACTGCAATCCAGCCCCACCCTTCCCCACTGCTGGCCTCCCTTAGTGGCCTGTGGTCCACAGACGTCCTTGCGTGCCTTGCCAGTCCTCCCCCTGTGCCTGCTCTGACATGCGTCCCCTCTCCTGTGGTCTGCCGTTCCTGTTCACCCTTTAGGGTCTGGCACAGCCTCTAACAAAGCTTTCTGGGACTCACCCTCCCTCGCCCACTCTAAAGGAATTCCTCCCATCTCACCACTACCCCACCGTTTTGCACATAATCTTTATGATATTTTAACATGCTGCTTCCTAGGTAATTGATTAGATCAGTGGTTCTCAAAGTGTGGTAGTCAGGGACCAGCAGCGTCAGCATAACCCAAGAGACTGATTAGAAATGCACCTTCTTGGGCCCCCACCCAGCACGACTGGAAAAGGAACTCTGGGAACAGCAAGTCTTCCGCTGGCTCGTGTGCATGCCCAAATGTGAGAACCCGTGGTCTGGCTGCCTCTCTTATCCCCCTAGAAGTTGACTAGTTGGTGGTAGAGGTAATTACTCAATTTACTTCTCAACTCTATAGCCCAGCCTATAAAGGGCTCAGCAGAGTAAATGCTGTCAAATGAACAACAGGTGAGTAACTTTGAAAATGGAACAGTCACCCTCACAGTCACCCTGAGGCCCAGTTTACCTCAAACACACCACGACGTGATCAGTACCTCCTACCACCCTCCCTCCGTGCAGGTCCTTCCTTCCCTGGGCTGCAATCTGATCACTATAGCATGGTGAGAAGCTAGAGATTGGAAGAGAAGGAGGGTCTTAAAGACGATTGTGTGCAGCCCCTTTGTTTTACTGAAGTGCCCAGATCATGAGTCTGGAGTATTTCAAAGGCATCTAGAGGTCATGCAGGCTTGGAGAGGAAAAAATGCTTTAAAGTCACCTGCAGCTTCCGCGTTCTCTTAAAGTGAAGTTCTTTGAGGAACACAAGTTATAGCTACAGGACTCCTGTGTGAGTGATTGAAAAGTGAAAAATGAATTCAGATGGCAGTTAGTGTAGAAGCTATCCCAGCAGGAAACGGAAGACATATTCACTGGAATTTTGAAGAGAAGTTGATTAACAAGGGATTTTTCGTGTGGGCTGGCAATGGCAGAAGCAGTTATCTCTCCAATGCTGAAGGGACCAGGGGAAGGTACTGGGGTTTCTAGAGTCTGATGAGAGCTGGATTCGGGACTCCCACTGAAGGGTCTCACAGGAGGGGCACCCAGAGAAGAGGGTCTCCCATAGGTAGGAAGGCTCACATAAAAGGGGAGCTCCCACAGGAGAGGCAGCCCCCACAGTCAAGCAAGGTTCCAGCCATGCAGCCACTGAACTGCTGCAGCACCCAAGAGGGAGGGGGCAGGGGAGAACCATCTCAGCTTCTCCCTCCTCCCACCCTTTGATCTCCTGCTGTGCCGCCCACTGGACAAACCCCACTGGAAGCCACAGGAAAAAGGAGCTGAGGTTGCTGTCCATAGCAGTCCGTCTCCTACTGTGGGGGAAAGCAGGACAGGGTGAATTTGGGAGGGTGGAACGTGGCAGAGAATAACCAAGGCAAAGGGTGACTAAAACAAAACCTGTGCCGAGCAAGTCTGCTGCTCTGTGTGTTAGTCAGCATCGTCCGCATTAATACCTCAAGTTCACCAAGTTCAGAAGCCGTGAGTGGCATTCATGCAGGAGGATGAGGTAGCTCTTCTCCTGGGTGATGCCACAACTGTGCCGTGGTGGAAGGCTCCTAGCCCCGGGGGATGGAAAGGCTTAGTGACTTCATTAAGGACAGTTGATTCAAACACCACATTGCCTGTTGCCCTTCACCAAGCAGAGGAGCTGCATTCATTTGCCAAAGGAAGAGCCTGAACTGTTCACGTAGGAAGCATTGAAGGTTGAAACAGATCCGCTCAAATTGCAGCGTGTGGAAAACCTGTAAATTTGCTCCTCAGGCGGTCCCTTGAAAATAATATGTAACTGACATACCCAGTCTTTTCTCCAAAGTCAAGGATAAATGAAGATGAGCATAACGCAGCTAGTAAAAGTGACAGGTACAGTAATGACGCTGATCATCCATCTTCCTGCTCGCACACACACGGTTACCAAACGGAATGGGATAGAACGCTGCTGTAAGAATGGAGTTGAACTTAGATTCCGCTTGCTCGTGAAACCAGGTCTTACCGAGCGTTATTTTAAACCAGCATCCCCTGATGGTATGGGATTTATCATGCGGTCTGAAAAACAGTTCATTTGGTTAGGTCAGTGGTTCTCAAACTGGCTGTAGGCTAGGATCACCCGGGAGCTTTTAAAAATACCCATGTAAGGAGGGAGAGGGATGGTAGGAGAGGGTAAAGGGGGTCAAATATATGATGATGGAAGGAGAACTGACTCTGGGTGGTGAACACACAGTGCAATATATAGATGATGTATTACAGAATTGTACACTTGAAACCTATATAATTTTACTAACCAACATCACCCCAATAAATTTAATACAAATTAAAAAAAAAAAATTCACCTCTCCTGACTTACTGAATCAAATCCCCGACTTGTGAAGTTCAGGCATTTCTATTTTTAAGTTTCCTCGGGTGATTCTAAGGTTCTCATCAAGTTAGAGGAAAGATCAGAAAGGAAGTAAAGGTCATCGGGTATTTGGGGGAGTGTTTTCTTTTAAGGACACTCGTTCTGCCTTCTCTAATGCCTTTTCTATTTCTGAGACTCTTTCATGGCCTAATTTGACCCTGGCATTCTTTCTCTACCTCTGCTTACACGTCAGTCCTCCATGAAAACACTGTTAATACGGTCAGCTCTGGTGGTTCTGGTTACCCGAGGTTGGTTCAGAGCTTTGCTTTGCTCCTTTTTTTCTGGCTGTTTTCCCCAGATTATTGGCGTAAAATTAACTGTAGTAAGATTAAGATGGGGTAAGACTAACTCTAGTAGGATAAGAGAATTTAATGAAGGAACAAAGCAAAATCCGCGTCTCTTCCTCAGTGTCTTTTCCAGCTGTTGGTTCCTGATTCTCACCCTTGGCTGCCCACTGGAATCTACTGAGGAGTTAAAAAAAAAAAAAAAAAAATACAAGATACCTAGATTATACCCGCCGAAAATCAGACTTAACTACTTGGGATAAGGCCTGGGCGTCTGGATTTGGGGTACTTCAGGTGATTCTGATCTGCAGCTGAAGCTGAGAGCCCCTTCTCTAGAAGAACAGTTAAAAATGAATTAGGTCCCCTTTCTGTGCACTGTATTTATCTTTTATTGGAAAGCGTCTCTTTTTACCAATCCCTCACTACCAGAGGTCTCAAGGCCAGAGCTTTACGCGAACCGAAAGGAAAGTTATCTTACTACATTCAGTGTGTTTCTAGATAAGATGCACCAAAACCTCCTTATTCGTTTCCCTCCAAAAAATCTTTAGAAAATAGCTAGGGAGGCAGCCCTTGCCAAAGCCTTTTCTGTGCGAGCAGTGCCATCTAGTGGCCCAGAGGAGATTTACATGCTGGAGACAGGACCTCACTTAACAGATGTGGGAGTAATGAGCAAGAACAAATTTCCAGCAATGAATCCACTGACTCGCCCCGTTTCCTCAGGTTTTATAGCACAGATCAGGCTGTGCAGTGGCTAGGGGGTGTCTGTTTTATAGTTCGTGCTCATCTCCGCATAAGCAGGTGGGCAGCTCTACCAGCCTGGGACACATCAAAGTAAAAATGGTACCTATGATCCAATTCACTGGGTTTCTGGTCCAGAGGTGCTCAAACATTTTAGCCTCGGAGCCCTTTTATACTCTTTAAAATTACTGAGGACCCTAAATAGCTTTTATTTATGTGGGTTATATTATGTTGATATTTACTGTATCAGAAAGTAAAATTGAGAAAAATTTTAAATATTTATTCTTTGAAATATTAACAGTAGTAAATCTATTATGTGTTTGTGTAAATAACATTTTTTGTGTGTGAAAGATAACCCCGTTTTCCAAAATGAAAAAAAAAATTACTGAGAAAATTGGCATTGTTTTACATTAAAAATAAATCTCTGTAGTGTCTGGCTAAGTAGACAGCAACTGGATTCTCACATCTGCTTCTGTATTCAATTTGTGATAATATATTGTTTTGTTTGAGGTATAGGCAGAAGCTCTGTCCTCACCCAGATACGTCACTGGAAAAAGGGAGAATTTATTTTAATGGGCTTTTTAGGTAAATGTGGATGTTATCATTTTTTACAACAGAACAAAATTTAACAAGTGGTAGTTAATAAAAGGTTAGTTGCAGTGTCGATCAGTGGAAGAGTCAATTAATAAAAATAGTTTTGACATCACAGTCTCTGAAAGGATGTTGAGATCTCCTTAACATTGGTGGACCACATTTTGAGAACTGCTGCGCTAGGTGGATATTTGATGGAGGAAGAGCACACCTTTTAGAGAAGTTAATACTTGTGTTTGTGCAGGCAGGTGTTTGGAAAGAAGAATTATTCCACTTTGTATCACCTTTGTCTGTGGGAGATCAGTGATTCTGTCACATAGCTCTGCTGTCCGCCTGTAGAGACTGCGGCGTTTGCCCGAATTTCTTTTGGTGGCTCTCGCTGGTGGTGGCTAACAGAACTGGTTCCAGGGCCTATGTCATTTGGAAACAGCTTTCCAGGGAATTCTGATGTATGCTCCCAATAAAGAACCACCGACCTGCTCTTACTCTCTTCCCTGTACAAAAGAGAAACTGAGGCCCCAAGTTCAAAGTGACACGGTGACCATGAGCACTGGTGGGACGAGACACAATTTTAGGGAATCCCATTTTTTTCTTTCTTTGGCCTCGCACAGGGTGTCACCCCCTTTCTTAACCCTCTAGTCTTATGTCACCATCTTGTGTCCATTTAATCAGGACTTCCTGGTCTCCCCACCTCTACCCTTATAGTGTGTAACTGTCATTTTGCCACCTAGAACCTACGCACCCTCTTCTGGAGATGGCACCAGAGCCTCCTCCCTCCCTCTCCATTTATGTGCTTCTGGGGGAGTCAAACCTGGCCCTGGATCCCAGAGATGGATTCATGGTTCAAGGCTCATGCAAGGGGTCACATTTCCCTGGCCACTGTGCTTGGTTCCAGGATGGGCAGGTGGTCACGTCAGAGCCAATGAGACCAATAGACTTTCATGGGGAGTTCCAGAAAGAAGGCCTTTTGTCCTTTACTGCAGGCTGGATTCAACAAAAAGTAGAGTGGGTGGCTGAAGCCTTCCCGCTACCACATGCATTGGAGAAAGTGGAGCCTGGACACAGAGAGAAACTGAGTCCTGAGAACTTGGTCTGAGCCTCTAAGGAAGCTTCCCTTGGGGCCCATCCCTCTGCCGGATGCATCAGTGGTGTTAATCAATCAATTCCTTTGGACCTGGACAAGGGGAATGTTTGTGTTGAGCCTAGATATCAGCTGTCTTCATAATTAGAAGAACCCTAACTCTTACCACCCCCCTCAGCTTCTCAACACCCTTTTTGTCCTGCACTCATCGCTCACTTTCTTTGTCACCGTTAGTGAGAAAGCTCAGGTATTCAAATTAGGGTTCATTTTAATTTTAATTGAATAACCACACTATCCTTCTGCAATGTGGGTGATGTTAAATCAGAAAAAGGGACCTCTAGTGTTTACTAAAATGGCAGGAATGTAGTACCTGGGTTACCAGGTAGATGTGGGGAATAAGAACAAAACCACTTCTGGTAGACATCTCTCCATCTTTTGACCCCTGGCTCTGAAAAAGTGTTAGTCGTAGACTCTTAATAGTGATACACCCTTAAATAAGAGTAAGGCAATCGGTTAAATTGTCCTGGTGAACTCTGATAACCCAGATTTTTATCTACTCATGATATGGCCAGGAAAGCTTCTTGAACAAAATGGAAAGAAACATAGCCCCATCTGCAGTGTGGGATCGGGCCAGAGGGCCGCTGTTAAACACAAGATTTCCCAGGTTATCAGTAAAACAGATGATGTAAGTTGGAAACCTGCAGACCATGAAGTAAAAAGGTCAGAATTCTGCTGTACTCTTTATGAATTAAAAGAATTTGCGGGGGGGTTTTCCCAGAGCAACGGTGAGGAGGAGGAAGGATTTTGTTTTCTGAATAATTTCCTTTGACCTGAGTGGAAATCAGACTGTCAAGACTACATCTTAGGTTATTTGTTTTCCTTGCCAGTTGCAAAACTGGCATTACTCATTTCCCAATAATGAAACGTCTGGCTGGGTTTTATGATGACAGTTTATAAATGTCCTGATGGGTTTTGCCTCTCCTTACACATAATCACTTTGAAGTTTCCAGAAAGTTAATATTTCACTTTGTACCTAGTCCCCATTTATGAAGCTAATGAAGTCCAACCATCGGAGGAATAAGGCAGGGTTTCCAATTGCCACTTTTACTGTTCTCACGTGATTTGGTGGCTTTAAAAATGAAGAAGTCAAATCACTCTCATTTGCAACAGATCCTTCTTTAATACTCAAATTGAGAGTCAGAAATAAGACACAGAATTATGAGCTATACAAGTCCCCACGTGCCTTTAACAGACTAAGAGCAGTTTATATTTTATCACAATATATATAAAGTCCACGTAAAACAGTTCATGGTATAAGGGACTTCTATTATTTTTAATTCTGAATGATATTAGGAAAGTTATAACTATAAAAAAACTCAGAAGCACCCAATTTTACATTTCTCGGGCAGGGCATAGTTTTTAATCCAGTATCAACCTACAGTAGTTCATTCCACTTTGTAACAGTCTTTAAGTTTAGGGTTCCTACTCTTTATCAGCAAGAAAACCCAGGCTTGGGGAGGCCCCATGATTGGCCCAGAGTCTTAGAACTTAGTCGCTTGCTGCCCGTGTCACCAGTAACTAGTCATTAGAACCTGGCTCGTGTGACTTCAAAGCTGCCATTTTCCTTCCCTCTCTGCCACGCTGACAAAGTAAGCCAGTTTGCTCCGTGTCTAATTCAAAAACTTCTAAACAAAGCATCATATTGGGACTTGTTTTCCTCTTCAAATATGAGGACTCTGGCCTCTCTGTGGCATGATTCTAACCATCTTCCACTCTTGACAATTTGTTCTTACGAATAAATATGAATGGCTCAGGGAGTTCCTTAAGACAAGTGTTCATAACAGACAAATACGCCTGCCTCTGTGATTCCTAAAAGGAAATCTCTGTGTGCGTCTTCAGCCTGGAGCAATATGAATTGTACAAGGATTTGGCAATATTGTCAAGCTCTATATACCTTCCCTAAGTCCCAAAGTGATGAGTATGGAATGCATGTCTCCCGCGACAATCCTGCATCTCCCTTCTTCCAAGCATGATGCAATAAATTGGGATGAGAGGAAGTGGAAACCAGTTATCCTCATGGATGTTAGGAAGTAATCTGTGACCCACTGTCCCTCATGGGAGCTTTGAAACACCAACTGACCTCAGGGATTGTAAAATGATATACATGGAGTTTTTAACTAATTGGAATTTTTTTTTCCCTCCAGTAAGTTAAATGTACAAATCAACCGTGTCACAAGGAAAGGAAAGCATTCTCGAGGGTTTGCCATGCACTGGGTGCTGTAGAGGGTCTTTTAGTTTGTCATTTTCGGTCCTCACAGCAGCTCTGGGAGGGAGGAGGTGGGGTGGCTGAGGTTCCTTGCTCATGGCCACCCAGCTGGTAAGTGAGCTGGAACCCAACCCCTGACCACGCAGACTTGAAAAGCTTTTCAAGAGTCCCAGCTACCTGAGTGTGAACTCCTTGAGGTGGCGTGCCAGGTCTTTTCTGACTTTGTGCCCTCGCCCCATCACGCTGCACACATATGCACACATCTCCTTACCGCCATGCACTTCCTCTCCCCAGCTGTGTACAAGCATCCAGTACATCCGAACCATTAAGGTTTTGTGAGCACACCAGCTGGTTTCGTGCCCCTCAGCCTTTACACAGCGTCGCCCAGCTCTCAGGTATCCCGTCTGCTCCTCTCAGCCAGCCCCCTGCCCTGACTTAGGGAATGCTACCTATCTTTGTAGAACAAGTTCAGGCATTTGCTGACCTGCAAAGTCTCCCCTAACCTCCACCCACGCCCACCTGCACATGTCTTGCTTGGCCATCTTTCTATGTCTTAGACAGAACTCTGATGGCACTGCCACACGATTATGTGGGAGGGTTCATTCATTCATTCTTAACTATTAATAATTATTAATAACAAATATTCACTGAGTACCTTATCTGTGCCAAGGACTGTTATTCTCAAAGCTGGATCACCACACTTACGGAGACTAGCTCAGGATGGGCCAGTGTCACAGCACAGTAAGTGGACCCCAGGGACTTTGCTCGAAGAATAAAGGAAGAGGCATACTCCTTTCTTAAGAGGATGATTTGAGCCTTGGTTTATGAGCCAACGCATTTCCCTTTCTTTTTGTGCTGGTACTGGTTTGGGTCGAGTTCCTATTTCTTGCAGCCCAACAGGCTCTAATAGAGTCCCAAAGGCAAGCAAACCCTTGCGTGGTAGATGAGGACCTTCCAGGGAAGGGAAGATGTGGGTAAAGCATGGGTGACAGGGTTGTAAATGTCAGATAGGGGGTAGGAGGCTGAAGAGATGGGTTGTAAAGGTCAGATAGGGGTAGGATGGCTGAAGCTTGAGAAGGGCCGTGTAACGCAGGTTGAGAAATTTGGGCTTTATGCCTGAAAGCGTGAGTTGCTGCCAGAGATATAAGTTTTAGAAAGATGAATTGATGACAGCATAGAGGATGGATTGGAATGGAGCGAGACAGGCACTATCGAATGCAGATGCCATCAGACTGAGGCAACAACATTTGTCGTTTCAAAAGGCAACAGCTGTTGGCAAATGCTTAAAAGCGCACCTTTTCTGTTTTGAAATGATGACACCATTATCACAGCTAATTACCATCCTACTCTTCCCAAGTTCAGAAAAGCTAAGTTTGGTAAATGTCTTTTCACAAGTTTTTCTAGGTTTGGGGTGAGGGGAGAATTAGAGCCACCGGGCATATCTGTGCAAGACGTGACCTTCTGCTCTCCAAAGCTCTCCACCAGTGTCCCTGAAACATACACTCAGAGGAAGTGTTTGTGAAATGAAGTAATGTGTTTGGGGTCTTCGTTCATTTCATCCCCCACCAGCAAAGAGAGAAAGAGAATACGTGCCTTTCTTAGAAAAAGCTGTGGACTTGAAAACTAATGTTGGATTTGGTAATAAAGTAGAAACACTCATTAACCTGGACTTCACAAATCCTAACCTTTAATGTCTATGAAACATTTTCCTACTAATTAAACAGTTCAGAGGATATTAAAATGGAAATGATTATTACTTAAGAGAGCGAAGGTTTTGTTTCCAACTCAGTGAGAGTATATACAGCTGAAAACGGGGTAAAAAGAGCATTGTTGAGGCTGATAATCACTGTTTCTGTAGTCCGTTGGTTCTCAAATGTTAGCATCCATGAGCATCCCTGGAAATCTGGTTAATACACAGATGTCCAGGCCCCACCCCCGTCACTGCTGATACTGGAGGTCTGGGCTGGGGCCCAACCTTCCAGGAGATGCAAACGCCAGTGGTTCAGAGACCACATGTTGAAACTGTTCAAGGCAACTGAGTAGGGCTGTTAGTAACTACGTAAGGCAACTCTGGAACAGGGCAACTTGATGGTTGGTTAGTAATATGCATATAATCATGATATATTATCATACATTATAGATAATATGCATGATATACTATATATATCATACATATAATAATCATATATTATTAACTCTAGAACTAGGGCAAAAGAAGAGTTGATTAATAATATGTTATATCTTATATATAATTATATGTTATCAATTAACTATATATTATTCATATATTGTCTATAATATGAATACTGTGTTATTAATTATTATTTTGCCCTAATTCTAGTATTTACCTAGTTCCAAAGTTAAATATTATAATATGTTATATATATGTGTGTATGTGTATATATATCCAGCATTTTTTTATACCAACTCTCCTAGAATATAAACAAAGTGTACCTTAGGTATTTTTTAAATAGTCACTGCTTTTGTGTGGCATGTTTCCTTCTGTCATGAACCCTCCTCAGTGCCTCCGTGACAAAGGCAGTGCAGGACAAAGATTAGGAGCATGGGCTCCAGGACCACTGGCTGTATGGCCCTTGACGAGCCACTTAAAGTCCCTGTACCTTAGCTTCCTCATGTGAAAATAATCATAGCCACCTCCCAGGGAGCTTGTGCATGGTGACTGAGTAAATTCAAACGGAGCTCCAGGAGCAGTGCCTGGCAGGTGACGTGGGCTTCTGTAAGGCTAGCCTGTGTTTCTCCCGTCGCCGTGAGCCCTGGACCCCCCAGACACTTTCTAGCCGCTGTGCCGTCGCTCACCCTGAGCCTCTCAGCCAGAAACACTCCCCAGGGACCTGCACTTCCCCTGCCACATCTGTGGTATGGAGATCCCGGGCTCCCATGATCCCGTCTGAATCACACAGCGCCTGGCACAGAGCAGGCCATGCCCCGAGGAAGGAATTGTCGAAGACCTCGGGCTCTCCCGAGCCCTCCTTACCTTCCTGGCACCCCGGTAGCATCTCACCTGTACCTTGTTTAGAGCCCCAGCTGTCATGTCTGTAAGTTGTTTCCTGTCCACCTCCCCTGCTGGGTTACAAGCCACTCAGGTCCAGGGTCACAGC
The DNA here is from genome assembly GCF_036562045.2 of Rhinolophus sinicus. NCBI lineage: Eukaryota > Metazoa > Chordata > Mammalia > Chiroptera > Rhinolophidae > Rhinolophus > Rhinolophus sinicus. The sequence goes on from NC_133758.1 coordinate 104,780,035, forward strand.
TCACTCAATTAGCTGTGACACTAAGACTTTTGTGCTTACAAGGCACCTAATCAGTGTCTGTGGAGGGACAGGAAGGAAGGAAGGAAGGAAGGAAGGAAGGAAGGAAGGAAGGAAGGAAGGAAGGAAGGAAGGGAAGGAAGGAAGGAAAGAATTGTCCCAAGTTGCTCATTGTCTGTGTAACATTTTTACTGTAACTTTTGAAACTAGAGGAAAATCCATTAGGTAGAAAACCTAGAAATGATTTAGGTTGAACCATATGACAATGTTGATATTTGATTGTTTCTTTTTTAACTTACAGAAAAAGGTAATTTCATGTGACTCAAACTAATATCTATTTAATATGAGTGCCTTTGAACCCTGCTGAGTATAACACGTTCTCAGCACAAGCTCAACACACCATGAATATTCATTAGCAAGTCTGCGACACATGCCCATGAACTGAAATCCTGGATTCCGAGGGTCCAGACAGGATGATTTATCAGAGTAATGGTGTACGTTGGCACTAGGTGGCAGTTGTTTTTAAATTTTCTGAGAACTGGTGACTGTTACTCCGTGTGTGTGTGTGTGTGTGTGTGTGTGTGTGTGTGTGTGTGTGTAATGTCGGTAGAAAACCCCAGATCAGCTTTCATGGTCAGACACCTTGAGGGTTTGTTTATTAATCAGCTAGATAGTTTGAAATAATCACCCCCATTCTCCATCCAACACAGTGTTCAGAACCTGCTACCAGATTAAAACTCAATCCAGAGAAGCAGATAGGTCCAAACCTTTCTTGTGTTTTCAACAAAGGTCAGCTTGGGTTCATTTCTCGTACACAGTGATCGCTGTGGAGCCACAGTCAGTAGAGACCAGGCCACAGCCGTGCTGAGGACCCACGGCAGAGCCCATACTCAGGCCTGTTCAAAGACCTTGAGTCTCTCTAAGGGCAGACTCCCCCAGTTTTCATTTAACCCCTCACCTGTCCCCTTCCTGCCTTTGGCCTGTGTTACTGCCTCTTAGACATGTCACCAGAGAAAAGGCTCTAGAAGGAAATCAAAGTCAAGGCAGAGCTGGTAAAAGGTTTTGTGCATAGAGGATGTTAAGGCCACTGGTTAAGAATCACTGGGTTTCAGGTAGCTGTGCTCCTGCCACCCTAACCACACATAAAGGAAGTGACTGGTGGGACAACCAAAGCTCTTAGTGACCACGCCTTCTCCAGCTTTATTTCCTCATCTCCAGAGTGGAGGGTCATCCAGTGATGTATTGTGGTAAGAACATTCTAGTTCCTAGGAGGTGGGCTGGAAATAAAATAAATAGCTGTTTGAGGAGAAAGCCACGGAGAGAAGTGCTCAGAAATGTCTATGGGTAGAATGTATGCAAACGCCTGTGAAGGTGGGTCCATGCTTGTACGTCTGAACCACACCAGGAAGGTGAAGGGTAATTAGAATGGGTGAGTCCAACTTCTGGCCCATGGTTCATACGTGGGTACCTCTCACCAATGCCATGGCCACGTTAAAACAGCCATTTAAAAAATGGCCAGGGTTCTAACCTTTTCTATTTGAAGGGAAGACCTAAAGGACTTAAGGAAAGCAGAAAGCCTTTTCAACTAAAGCACGGTCAGACAAGCAGAACACAGAACTTTCAAACGTTTGGTGACTGTTAACATGGAGACAGACTGGAGTATATTTTTATGGCACCTACAGACATAAAATGCCAAACTGTGATAGAAAAGTGTGCAGAGTTCTCCTTTGAACTATCTATACTCAATTTTGTTTAAATCAGCAAGTATTAAAGGTCAGAGTTCATGTTCTATTTGTATTAGTGTCCCAGGGAAGATTTTTTGAGAGGCTTTCCCTTTGGGGATACGTTTGTTTTATTTTGAAGCATGATGTTAGCCCTTTCCCTGTGGTCACTGATCATTTTTAAAAGAATGGTACACGGTGAAGATTGGGGATGAAGTAGTGATGCCCACGGATGAAAAAGGACCTCACTACGCAGGTCAGCTCTGCCCCTTCTGTCAACATGGCCCCCAGCCTGAGCGTCCCCTTAAGTGACACCATGTCTGTGAAGTACATTCAGGTGCAGCAGCTGGCACCTACCCGGTATGCTATAAATTCCAGCCACTGACATACTGCTAGTTTAGAAGGTAGTTCCAGAACCTTAGCAAAAAAAAATGAATCCTCTAACTGAGTGGTATTTCCCATGTGGTTAAGGTCAAATTTGAAAGTCGTTTCCGTGTCTAATAGATGGCCTGTGCTCTCTGGCTGTTGCTATCATGTAACTGACACTTCATTGCTAGAGAAATAGCCTCAGTTGACATTTTCCTCCACAGATTAAAAAAAAAAAAAAGTACTGAGAGGGGTAGGATACTTCACAGAGTTACTGGTGTTTTCAAAACGGAATGTTGACTTAGAAAAACCAAACACATTAGTAAACTGCCTGGATTACACATATAAACCCTTTGGAATCATGTCGTGTTTCCATGAGATGTAAAGGCTATTACCTGTGGTCGAATGGATTTGTAGTTTACAAAGATGAGTAGGTGTCTTCTGTGTAGGTCTTCTCATAGAGTCGTGGGGGCCGGGGAGCTCCAATTGGATGAGCGTACAAGTGGTTCCCACCCTTATTTGCCCAGAGAACCCTTTTGATTCTGAGCATCTCTCAAGGCTGGTGTTCTGAGAATACACTTTGGGAAAAGTGGGACCAAAGGAAATGAAAAATAAAAGAAAGGCTTCATGTTCAGTGGTTGGCTTTGTAACTTACAGTTATGGTTCCTTCTCACTTATTTGCCCTGTTAATCCTACTTCCTTCTTCAGTCAGCTGCAGGCCATCCATGTCCTTGACTTTGGCCTGTCTATACAAGGCCACCGCTCTCAAAGGATTACGTGAAGTGTTACGGAAAAGATCTTGTCAATGAAATAGGAGCACCACGCGAATGTCTTAAGTTCCCAGAATCATAGGACTTTAGCACACAGAGCAGAGAGGAGGTGGCAATGATGCTGGCATTTATTTCATGCTTATTGTGTACCAATGCAGGGATGGGCACACTGTACAAACTGTCACCTGATACATGGTGGGTGCTGTATTGCACCACCCATGTGCCCCATCAGGATTAAGGGCGCCTTCCCCAGCTGTGGGTGTGCTGCTGCAGAAGCCCTCTGCTGAAGAAAGGAGCTTTGCCCAAATCCCCACTTTCCTCCTCGGGGTCACCTCCATCCAATGACTAAGTATAGAAGCTCAGCTCCTTGCCCCAATTTGGGACAACTCTGAAGGACCAGCCCTCCTTCAGAACCTGCTAGGTCAGCCGAGGCCTTTTGTGAGGCTTCAGCACAGCAGTGAGTGTCTCCCCTGTCCCGTCCTGTTTCTTTTCCTTCTCCACAGATGTTGATCCTGAGAGTGCTCCCCAATAAATTCCCTGCACCGTATGTTCACCTCGGAGTCTGCTTCCCAGGGAACATGACCTGCATCAATCTTACAGGGAGTATGAAATCTCAGGCTACAGACTGGAGGAGAAAATTCATCAGTCTGTCTTTTGTTTAACTGAACTTAATTTCCATCTCAAGTTTCCATTCTGTCTAATAAAGATACCTTAGTCTCTGTCATTCAAGGATTCCCTCTCCCCTTTTCTTCCTGGGGTTGCTTCTCCTTTTCATGGGACCTCAGGCATTGTCATCTATCTGTGCCAGCATCCAGTGAGACACCCCATCTCCCATCCACTCACTGGTTTGTGGTCCACACCCCATTTGCAGCTACCTGCTTCTTGGCTCACCCACCACATCTCTCCTAACTGGCCACCTCTCAGTGCCACATCCTTACCACGTGCAGCTGCATGAGAAGGGCCATTCTGTTGCCTCCCACCCATGCTGGACTCCTTGGGGACAACATGAAACTGCCAGATTTGCTACTGTAGAAACTGTTTTTATAGGAAAAAAAGAAAAAGTGCCATGGGGTTATAGTTCCATGCTTTAGCACTGAAGGTTCTGTTCAGAGTAGACCAATTTAGAGTTATGCAAAGTGTCCTAAAGAAGTGATTATTTTGAGGGGAGTCCCTGGGCAGGAAAAAAAAAAGTCCATTATACATGTTCTACTTCTGCAGAAATAGATTTTAAATTAGTCCCATGCAACCTCCCACATTCCTTTAACGTGTTTATTGAGCACCTTCCATTTGCGGGACTTCCTTCAAGGTTCTGGGGACACAGTGATAAATGCAGGCAGGGCCCCTAGGCTAGTGGAGCTGAGAGGCTCCCTCCCTAGAGTTTTCTGGGTAGGTGTTTGGTTTCTGTAGGACCAGGATGTCTTCAGCAGTCCTTTCAGCATGGAGGGCCACCAATGAGGTGGCATCTGCCATTCATTTTCCCTGTCATGGCTATGTGAGACCTCACTTTCGGTGGCCCTCACAGGGACATCAACACTCCCTTCTACTCAATTGATTGTCACAACTGGTCACTATAAGGAGTGAGCGAAATAGAATTTCTCCATGAATTGGCAATCCACAGACCACATCTGGCTGCCAAACATGTTCTGACTGGTTTGCACATTGTTTTAAAACATTTTAATTCTGGAGGTTTTACAAACAAAGCTGATTTCCAGTTTCTTTAATAAAAAAAAAAAAATCAGAATATTTAGTTGTCCAAGGTAATAAATCTACTGAAAGTTAGTAGCCCCTCCCCTGTCAGATGGGGCAGACGCTTTCCAGTTTAACACAGTTTGGTCAACCAGCCGGCTTCCCTCATCTGCTTTACCTCCCTGGCCCCTGGAGGCCTGTTCCCAGAGGATTTTATTTTACATTAACCAAGACTGACAAAGCTGCATCCTGGGCCTTCTCATACTGCCCCTCCTAGTATGGAATTTACCTGATTATGCTTTCCACCTTTATTGAGAGATTTTATAAGAAATGGTCATAGGACACTCACCCACTATTAGTGGTGGGGTGCTCTGTGTCGCACGGTTTATAACGAATGACCTCTATGGGAATCAGTGTTCTTCACAAGACATTAGTTGTTTGTGGCCATTTCAGACAATGTTGGATATACAACTTGGCCCCTTTGCGGTTGGGTGGGGACAGTGACCTATGACAGGAAATGATGTATATAATTTCCTAGCCATGATATGATCTGCTGCTTCAAAAACCTCCAGACTCTCTATTCCTGCTGCTATGGGAACCAGCAACATCCAAGATGGTGGCTGCTGCCAGCCTGAGTCCCAGAAGGAAGAGACATGGAGCAGAGTCCCCAGCCAAACAATAGAGGATGGACAGCTTGAGTGAGAAATATTCTTGGTTGATACAAGTAACTGAGGTATTGGGATGTTTTGTTACTGTAGCAGACCCGAGCCTCTACTGAGTGACTGAAAGAGATTTCTCAGGAAGAACTAGGAAATTTCTTCTTCTTGTCAGAGATTGGTTGGTTTCCTTTTATCTTATGCGGTCGAAGAATCTTCTTTAGCCTGTAGGGGTCTCAGACCTGTCTCTTGCGACGTGTAGGACCTAGTGATAATTGGTGAGCGTTTTAACTCTTCCCCTCATTTAATCTTATTTTTTCTTCTTCTTATTGTATGGAGGCTATTTTTTTTTTAAGAAAGAGGAAGATGTGAAAATAAAGAAATAATCATATCCATATAGTTTGCTTTCAAATACATATATATGTCTTCCTTGAAAAAAGCATTAGTTTGTACTAAGGTGAAAAATAAAAGCCCTTAGACGCTACTTCTCACATTTTATAGGGTCTGTGTGTGAGTGTGGTGTTTACTTCTGGAATTTTCTAAGACTTTTTTTAAAGAGTGGACTGTGAGAGAGGTCCATGGATTATAGGACCCTTAGGTTTTTACATAAAAAATGTTGCCCTAATAAATTCCTTAGCTTTTCTGTGGCTTGTAATGAGATACTATTATGGGTTACTAGTTTTGAAGTTGCTGGTAATCAATTGAAAATATTTATATGGAAATGTATGGTTTGGGTTCCTTTCATTTGTTTATTTTTATTTGTGTAGGAAAACTTGCTGGACCTCCGGGTTCTCTGTCACTGGTCACCAGGAATAGGGACATGATAGCAAAGGCATTCTTGCTTACGCAAATCCCTGGGACAGATACAATCTCTCTTGAGTTACCTTCTCTTACTTTTGTATTGCTGTGCAACAAATTACCATAACATTAGCAGCTTAAAAAAGCACTCATCTACTGACTCATAATTTTGTAGATCAGAAGTCCTGGTGGTCTCAGCCATGGTCCCTACTCTTAGTATCGCAAGACCCAAAAGAGGTGTGGGCAGGCCGGGTTCTTATTGGGAGGCCCTGGGGAAGAATTCACTTCTAACCTCATTCAAGTTGTTCGCTGAATTCAGTTCCTTGCAGTTGTAGATTTAAGGTTCTCATTCCCTTGCTGGTAGTCAGGTGAGGTCTGGTCTTTGTTCCTGGAGGCCATCGTATTCCTTCTTGCAATGCGCTTACATCCTCAAATCCATCAGTGAAGCATCCAGTCCTTGGCACATTTCAAATCTTTCTGACTTCTCTTTCTGCTGCCAGCTAGAGAAAACATCTCTGCTTTTAAAGCGCTCATGATTATCCACCCAGATAATTTCTCTGTCTTAACGTTAATTGATTAGTGCCCTTAATTACATCTGCAAAATCCCTTTTTAGCATAGAACAGAGACATGCAACTTAGTGCCACGTAACATAATCAGGGACATAACACCGGGTGGCAAGTTCCTGAGACCATCTAGAAATCTGCCTACCACAGCCCCTGACCATTGTAACACCTCCCTTCTAGCGTCTTCAGTAACTCCTTTCCTCCTTTGTATTCCCTACCAACTCTCACCTTTGCTGGAGAATCCAAACTAGCTGCTACCCATGTATCTGTTTCAAGCAAGCAAGTCGTGAATGCAAGTACATATTTTTCACTTCTGTCTGTGTTGTTTGTCTGGATTGTGAGGTGTAAGATGGTGCTGGAAATAGGTGAGGTTAGTAGGCAGTATGGTGAAGTGACTGAGAATAAGAAATATGGAGCTAGAAATATGGAGCTGTGTGACTTTGGATAGTTCACTTCACCTCTCTGTCCCTATTTCTTCACCTCTAAAATGGAGATTATAAAAGCAACTATCTCATAGGATTGTTATGAGGATCCAAAAAAAAAAGTAATAATAATAATAATAATAATGCTAGCTGCTGTAACACATAAATCCCCAAATCCTAGTGGCTCAATGCAATCACGGTCATTTCTCACTCACATCGTGGTTCAGTGGGAGTATGTTCAGTTGGGCAGCCTTCCATGTGGTCATTTAGGAACTGAGACTCCTCATATCCCGTGGTTCTGTCTTTCTCTAACTCACAGGGTCTCAAAACGTGATCCTAAAACGCTGTGATCATTTCAGACTGTTTCCACAAGATTCCCCCTTTCCCAGCTGTTCGTCTGTGAAGATCTGGAGTTTTTTCGTATTCTTCGACCAAAACAACATACCAGGTAGAATATAGAAGCCTGTGTGAGAATCTGTCTTCTATTAAGTTAGACATAGAGTTCCAACAATGTGGAATAATGCCATTTTTGTCAACATGGTTAATCTTCATAAAATCAAATTATTTATATTAACACTCAGGGCTGATAGTGTTTATATTTTTAGTTTTTAATGAATAAAGACTTTATAATTTCCTTGGCGTGTTTCAATAGATGTAACCCATAGAAACAAAAGCTTTCAGGGGCCCTAAATAAATGTGAAGAGTAAAAAGGTCTTCTGAGACCAAAAGTTAGAGACCCAGTGATATACATCCTAGGAGACTTTTCCACTCAGCTGGCTGACTGAGCCAGAGAATCACGTCGAGAAGTTTCTACGATCCAGTCTTGGAAGTAGCACATTATCTCTTCTCATATTTCATTAGCTGGAACTCAGGCACACAGCCACACCAAACTAAAGGGAGGCCGAGGAATGGAGCTGGCTGTTGCTCGAGAGAAAATGGAAATGGATTTGGTCACAGTCTTCAGCAGATTTGACTGTTATCAAGGGTTTATTGAATCTTGCATATATGGGTCACAAGTGTCTTGTTTAGTATTTTGCAAGAGTAATAATATTTGGCTAAACATAGTCAGACAACTTCAGAAAATTTTAGAATTGTAACATGAGCCTACTTTTTGCCTTAGGAGTTTAGTAGTTGGCAGAGACTTATCTGAAATAGCAATGCATTGAGCCAAAGAAGTGAAAGGAGATATCGGTCTTTTTAGAACCAAACCCAATCAGGTGATTAAACAAAAAGAGTGAAATGTTTTATAAACATTTCTGATCCCTTTTGAAACCCACAGTGAGGGGTGGCTGGAGCTAGACTGAGAGGTTGTTTTGTTTTGTGTCTTTTTGATTTGGTTTGGTTTTTGCTTTGATACCTTATACCCCCCCCTACAAAGTCTCCATTATAAGTTGAGAAATTGATGACCTTTGACAACCGACAGCATGGGTCAGCCATCTTACACATTGTGAAAAAAAGCATGAGTTACACACGCACGCTTGCACATACACACACACATGCGGGGGCACACGTACCCCTATTTCAGGGTTCAGTTGCCTACAGTGTGTGCTGGAGCTCCAGAGCACTAACACTTTGAGGTCAAGACTTGGGTGGGTATTAGCATCGGCTTAGACAAAATTGTCAGGTAGAAATTTGATGTTTAAATTTGTTGGAACTAGACTAAATTTCGATGTTTGTATTACCTCGAAATTTGAAAATGTATATGTAACACTGTGGTGTGCTCTCAGGCTGCGTGTAAATTTTATCGTAGAGTAGAGGCCCTTGTCTACTGAGTAGGTCGTGCTAATGGCTCATGGCTGCCTCTTTGCTTTCATAGGTTGTTTGTGCTGTAATGTATTGGACTTAAGTATAAGACCTTGGTAAGGAATATAAGCACGCAGTTCCTGGGAGAAAGTAATCCCCTTTAGGATTCTCCCTGTATCACTTCTATTGTGTTTTAACAGATGCAAGCTTTGCAGAGGATATGTAGTTCAATATGTATTTCCTTAGTGTTTAAAGGTAACAATTCTTTGTAGGTAACAGCGTCCAGTGAACAGATTCCAACCCTTAGGACATTTATTGTTTCCTTAACAGAACGGCCCAGGTAGGTGGATTCACGATGGGTTGGGGCCGATGGCTTCTTCACGGACCCAGCCTCTTTTTATTTCACCTCTACTGGCCACACCACGTGGCCTTCCCTCTCGAGGCACTCAGCAGGTGCACAATAAGCTCCCTGTTCCATCACGGCATCACATGACAATGTCCAAAGCAGAGGGCAAGGGAAGTGATAGCAAAAAGGGACTCCTCCATTCCTTCCTTCACAGGAGAAAACCTCTCCCCAGCAGACTTCCCATCATATCTCATTGGCTCGTACAGGTCCTGGACCCTCCTGTAGACCAGTCATTGACAAAAGGGAACAGGAAGGCATAACTAGCTTCAACCACTTTTGATTCATTACCTGGATCTGGGCACGTTGATGCCCAAAACCAACTCAGGGTCCTGCTGGCAAGTGAGGAGAAGGGGAAGAAAGTAGCTGTGGGCAGCGAATCAGGAGGTTCTGCCCAGAGGGTACCCAGCGTAGATGTGCCTGAATTGTGCCGGAAGTGAGCACAGCTCACAGAGGCAACCGACGTGCCACTGCCCAGTTGCAATCCTTTCGGGTGGGGAAGTTTTTCTCCTGCTCCTGGGATAAAACTTCTGTCATGTCCCCTGGCTCTTCTAGCCACTTGCAGCTAATAGAAAGCCCTACCTGCAATTTCAATCTCAAAACACAGTCTTGTTTGAATCACTAGAATTCCTGGTCCTGAATTATAGTAGAAAATCCAAAGTTGATAGAGAGTTAAGTCTCTCCCCTGCAGCTTGGCTGACAGAGAGGTTGCCAAGTGCCTGGCAGACTTGTGATCAGCTTCTCCCTTGCTCTACTCTTGTTCCCCAGCCCCCTGCCCACAGGGCAGGGATGCAGAGAGAGGGCAGAGCCCTTAACTTGACCGGTATTATACTAAGAAGGCTTCACACTCGTTGGGCCTACAGGTGCATTGTGGGTTCTTAGGAGGTTGTCCCACTGGATGCCCCTTATTGTGCAGTTATCATGACTTGGGTGACCACATAACTCATCTTCCAAACCAGACAGTGAAAGTGAGAGTGAATGGGTGGGATCAGAGGAGTAGTCATGATTTTACCAGGCCAACAGTCCAGAAGGGGGCCATCAACACTCTGGGCCAATCAGGGACAATGGTCAAAGGTCCCCCTTTGCAAGGTACCTGTGCCCCAGCAGCCACGTCCCCCTGAAACCCTGCTTTCCCACCATCCCCTTCAGAAAGAACTCTCTTTTCCAAGTTTCCTTAACCTTCCAGATGGTCCTGAAGACCTGAATTTGAAAAACTCCGAGACAGCCCCCCTTGCAGTGTGATCCACTTCTGGTCCACAGGTAACATTTACCTGTGGGGCCCTGGGTTCCAGGTATATGTTGTCTCTTCCCAGATGCAGCCTACTAATCTCATCCTGCGGGCCCACAGCAGTAGGACCTCACCTGGAGATTGCTCAGGTTGCGTGGACATCACTCAAAGGCCCCTCCGTTAGTGCAGGATTCAGGGGCTTAGGACTCACAGCTGAGTTGACCAGAACTCTCCTCAGAAATCATCCCCCAGCGTTCAGCAGACTTCCTTTTTTTTTTTTTTTACCTTTCTAGTGTGATGTGTGTCTTACGAATTTTGTACTTGTTTTCACCGGTTCCTTTGACTCCCTTCCTTTCGGTAGTGTGCCTGACTGAAGTTGCATATCTATTCCTAAGAAGAAACATTCAGTAATAACATCCTGACCCAGAAGCATGAATTATATGTTGTGCTAAAATACTCTGATATTCCAAATGGCTATTGGAGTTCTGTAGGGCTGCGAGTTTCCTCGACGAGTGGCCCCAGGCTTAGAAGCTTTCTGGTCTAGTGTTTGCTATTCACTTCCTGTTGTCAGCTATGACCTTTCACCACCACTGCCCTCTCCCCATGAAATTCGCTGTCTGCTGGCCAGGGCAACCCAGAAAGAAATGAAGCTTCTCAAGTTCAGCCAATGAAAAGATGCTAGCTCAGAAATCTACATTTTATTCACCCACTAAGTCAGAAGAGTGGCGAATCTCATTCCTCAGAGCTGTCACCTCCTGTTTTTGTTTTTTTGGGTGCTCTGGATACATGAAACTGTTTGAACTCTAACCACTAGAGAACTGAGGCAAAATTACAACATGATACTTTACCCACAATGCAATAAGTCAGCAAGAATTTTGCTAAGATCCTTGCGTACACAAACGTGCATGGATAAATTCACTGCTCTTTAACTGGGAGCCTACCAGAGGAAATAGGAGGGCTACCTGTGTGAATGTAGGTATGGGAGTGTAGGTATGTATATGTGCTAGAAGGACACAACATTATTCATCATACTTATGGAAATATGATAGATTTGTCTGTACCTGTCAATCAGCCTGACTAATATTTAACTAATATTTTTAAACTGTAAAACAGAAGACCATATATATATATATATGTATATATATATATATATATATATATATACACACACATACATATATACACACATATATGTATATATACACTTGTTTATAATAATCTCAGAAATATTTTGGATTAGCTATGCATCATGGGTAACCATCATTTATCTCTTGTTGTTTTGTTCAGAGTTAGGGTATTTTCAACAGCTATCCCTGGCCTTTTGGAATATAATTATGTTTTTCTCTTGAGCTATACTTTGGCTGCTACAACCGGAAGAAAAAGGCTTCTGCGGAATCAGAGCTGACAAGTAAGAGGCTGTAACTCCGACATTCCTCTGTTGGCTGACAGCTCTGCAACTCCGAGTGTATAAAAAGCCATTCCAGAAAATGGTTACCAAAAAGAATTGCAGCTCTTACACAGACATAGTTTTTTCCATCAGAGGAACCAGCTCTTAATGGCGAATATGTTTTATTTAGTGCTATTCCTTCTACTCAGGGTTTAAGTCCGCAAGTATTTATTATGCACGTCCAGTGCCCAGTGAGCAGTGCTGTGCAGGTGGAATTTGTTTAAGTGCACTTTCATTGGCAAACAGTGTGGTGAAGTACAAAGAAGTAAAACTCAAGGAGTAGTTGACTTATGCTCTAGGTGATTATTCCATCTGGAAACCCAAGAAGGGCCTTTGGGATGTCCAGGAAAGCACTGCAAGTGAAATGAGATTTGAAAGAAGCTGTTTTGAGAAACACTTTGATCAGAAAATTTCAGAAACTTCCCCCATTATTTTGATTGAGGGCCTAATGCCCTGTGTTCTGAATGAGTAGCTGTGTATTTCAGGAATTAGACCACTTGATACGTAGCGTGACCATCTAAGTTCTGGGTTTCCTGTGTCTCGTCTTTTTACTTATAGGCGTACAAGACCTTATTTTATTCAAGGGTGGGATTCTGACAGCTTTTTCCTTATTTTCTAAACTTTCCGGGTTACCCCTGCCCATCTCAGAACATTACCAGCTTCTGATATTCCTAGAGCTTCACAATATCATGAACAAATTGGGCCCTTTGATTTTTAGCTCCAAGTGACTCTTAGAAGTACATCATGGGTGTTGCAGGTCAGAAATGGTCCAGAGAGACCTGACGACTTCTAAACTCACCTTAAAGAAACACATGACGGCTTTATCTTAATTCTCTTTTGGTTGGTACTTTAGCATTTATATATTTACCATGTCACTTCTCTGCTTAAAGTTATCCTTCACCAGCTAGATGTAAGCATCCCCCGAATAGATCCGTGAAGATGCGACGTGATCTAGTGCATGTCTGCCAATCACCTTTGCCTTCTAATTTCCAGGATACTCAGGTGATGGGTCAACCCCTAACTCACCTCCAAGTCTTTGCAAATTCTGTTCGCTCTGCCTAGAATATTCTCCTGGACTCATTCTCTCTGCCTGGCTATCTCCATCTCATCCGTCAGGTCACAGATGAGCCATCACTTATTTTGGGGTGTCAGGGAAGTCTCTGTGCTCCCAGAACACACATTAGCAGTTGTTATAATTATATATATCATATGTTATGATTTATCATTATATAATATAATTAATTATGATATAAGTATGTAACATAGTTCTATCCATACATGTCATGGAAATATAATTATGTTATAATTGCCTGTTATTTTCTATTATCACCAACTTGACGGTGAACTCCTTAGAAACAGAAACCAGACCTAGCTTCCAGCGCATGGCCTGGACTCATGGTTTGTAAATCAGAAAGGCTGTTTTTGATAAAGTGCCAGGTAGCCTCATTTCACACAGTACATTTCTGATTTACAAATCACCAGTCCAGGTCCTGGAACTTACCATTGAAACACAGCCACAGGGGTTCCCTGCTACAAGAGAGACCTTATAACTTTGCAAAGTTAAGTGTTTTCTGGTTATTTAAGCTTAGCAGAATAAACTCACAGGGAAAAAATGAAATGATTCCGTTATTTCACACAGGGAGAGAGAAGCAGACAAATTGAGAATTATAGGGACGAGGGGCATCTCTGAAAAATTAAGTTTTATTAGAATTATATAAACCTAGCGGGTGTCAGGAAAATAGTCTCTGTGTCAGGAAATCCAGTTTGGAGAGGTAATAATGGAAAGCAAATCTGAAGTTGTCCTTAAATCAATAGAAATGGTTAAATTTTTTGTGGAGGGGAATAAGTCAGGATCTGTCTTTCGGGCCAAGAACTTTATTTTGTAAATAAAATTTTATTGGAACCCAGCCATGCCCATTTGTATAGACTATGATTTTCATGTAGACTATGGCTATTTTCATCCTACAATAATGGCAGAGTTGAGGAGTCCCAACAGGACAGAGACCATATGGCCTGCAAATCCTAAAATATTTACTATTGACACTTTCTAGTGGCTGGCCCTTGGCCTAGAAATGAATGAGACTGCAGTTGACGCTTGAACAACGCAGGGGTTAGGTGCACTGACCTTCCTGCACTGTCAAAAATACACTTACAGCTTTTAACTCCCCAGGAACTTGACTAATAGCCTACGGTTGACAGAAGCTTTACCAATAACATAAATAGTCAATTAACACATATCTTAGTAAGCTAGAGAAATGTTATTAAGAAGATCATTAGCCAAGACATGGAAACAATCCAACTGTCCTTCGACAGATGATTGGATATAAAAGATGTGGTGTAGATATACAATGGAATACTACTCAGCCATAAAAAGGTGAAGTATTGCCATTTGCGACAACACGGATGGATCTTGAGATTATTACGCTAAGTGAAATAAGTCAGATGGAAAAGGACAAGCACCATATGATATCACTCATGTGGGATATAAAACAAAGAGCAACAAACAAAACCTCATAGATACAAACAACAGAATGGTGGTTACCAGAGGGGAAGGAGATGGGGGGAGGACACAGAGGGTAAAGGGAATCAAATACAGGGTGACGAAAGGAGACTAGACTTTGGGTGGTGAGCACACAACAGAGTACACAGATGAGGTATTATAAAGATGTACACCTGAAATTTATATAATGTTGTTAACCAATGTTACCCCAACAAATTTAATTTTTAAAAAAGAAAATCGTAAGAGAGAGAAAAAACATTTCCAGTATTTATTGAAAAAGAAATCCATGTATAAGTGGACCCTCGCAGTTCAAACGCGTGTTGTTCAAGGGTCAGCTGTACTTACCTTCGTTCCGAATCACGGGTGGAGCTCTGTAATGTGTTGAGCCCAGTGCTTGGAACATAGTTAACCCAAGTAAACCTTGGCGGTGATTGACAGTGTGGTGGTTAGGCACTGCTGGGCCAGCACCAGGCTGTTGGTAAATCTACAGCTGCACTACAAAAGGCAGGAACACAGATGTTCATGGCATGTGGACAGTTCGGGCAATGGCCAAATAAAGAGGAACACACTACAGGTGGGTGATAACTTAGCGTCTACTCTGCTCTAAAGAAAACCACGCGTGGGGGATGTTTATATCACTTCCTTTTCTCTACCTCCAAAGAAAATGATCAAGGGCCAAGCTCAATTTGTGGTCAGTATTTCACTCTGAGTTTCATGCAGTGGTTTCCAGGATCTTCCCCAGTGGATGTGGTAGAGGTAGAAGAAATCTAGGGTGTGTATGTCACTTTCAGTTGATGGATATCTTTAAGGCAAGTAGGAAGGTTCATTTGGTCGTTTGCACGTTTGTTTGCATATGAGCACAAATCACCAGTCTCCACCCTCAGCATCAAGTAGCCAAGAGAAAACACCACAGGAAGGTGGGGAGAGTGAGAAAGCTGTTACGGATGTTTGGTGGGCGGAATAATGGCCCCAAAGTAATCAGGTCCATTCCTGGAACCTGTAAATATTACCTTACTTGGAAAAAAAGAGTCTTTGCAGATGTGGTTAAGTGAAGGCTCTTGAGATGAGGAGATTATCCTGAATTGTCCAGATGTGTCTTTATAAGATAAAGGCAGAAGGACATTTCAGAGACAGGCACAGAGAAATCAATGTGATGATGGAGCACAGAGAGGTTTGAAGAAACTGGGGTGATGTGGCCTCAAGCCGAGGAATGTCAGCAGCCACCAGAAGCTGGAGGAGGCAAGGCCTAGATTCTCTCCTAGAGGCTCCAGAGGGAGCGCAGCCCTCGACTTCTGCCCAGAGGAACGGATTGCAGACTTCTGGCCTCCAGAACTGTGAGAGAATAAATTTGCATTGTTTTAAGCCACCAACTGTATAGTCATTTGTTACAGCAGCCACAGAAAACTAATATAGATGTATTCATCAAATGAATAGTGTGTGCGTTACTTTATTGCTTTGTGTACCACCATAAACTAGAGAGAGAGAGACAGAGAGAGAGAGAGAGAGAGAGAGAGACCTTACAAGTAGTGGCAGATGATAAACAGTACAAGTTGCTGAACTGGAGTTGTGGAGTCTGATAGAGGGAGAATCAGCAAAATGATGGTGGGAGGCATGGAAGGGAAGAGACTCACTGAAGCTTTAGATGCCTTGGCAGAAACTCGTGGCTCAGCCATATCCCTCTCTGTTTTAGTTTCCTCCATAGCACATAGCCTCTGTGGTATATATTTGCTTATTTGTTTAATGTCTGTCTCTCCCTACGTAAGGACATAATCTCTAGAAGGGCAGAGGTTTTTGTCTATTATGTTTTCTGTGTCCCCAACTCTGAGAAAAGGGCCTGGAACATAATAGGTGCTCAGTAAATAGTTACTCAATACATAAATGAAATCAAGACAGGTGAGGTTCTAGATTAGTTGTAAATTTGTAATTGTATTGGGACCCCAGATTAACACCTGGTTAAGGGGTGGTACAGAGACAGTCGTCTGTTTGAAAACCGTTTGTTACACTCCGTGGTGAGATAAGGACAGTGGTACAGAAGCCTCCAGAAGTGTACCATAGTGCTTTATTTTTTCAATCCACTGATTGCAAAAATAACATCGTTGATAAAAAGCTACTGTAAATTCAATAATGTTTTCCAATGAATTTATTTCTTTTTAATCGCAACATATTTGCCTCCTTTTAAAATGGTCATATATATGAGAGAGAGACAAATAATTAGGAGGCCTGTATTTATGACAAATACAGCCATACCTCATTTTATTGCATTTCACTTTATTGCTCTTCACAGACACTGCGTTTTTGTTTTTTTGTTTTTTCACAAATTGAAGGTAAGATCCTCCATCAGCAAAAAGATTACAGCTCGCAGAAACCTCACATGATGGTTAGCATTTTTAAACAATAGAGTATTTTTAATTAAGGTATGTACATTGTTTTTTACACATAATGCTTTTGTGCACTTAGTAGACTACAGTAGAGTGTAAACATACTTTTTATGTGCATTGGGAAACCAAAAAACTCGCATGACTCGCTTTATTGCCGTGGTCTGGGAACTGAACCAGCAATATCTCTGAGGTCTGCCTGTATAAATAATTCTCCAACCACATAGAATAACCATGAACCCCTGGGAGTCTGTAGCCTGAAGTTCTGAGTTATAAACCAACCCAAACGAGGGAACTGGGGTGTAAAATCCTTCTGTGATTGGCCTAGGGTCATAGAACCTAATTATAAGGACCTGTGCCTTCTGAATTCCATCTCCGTACTATTTCAGTGGCCACTGATGAGACATCTCTGTGGATTTCGTAGAGGTCATCACCTAGGCGACCAGGTATGTGCTTAAAGACCTGAATCTGGCTGGAGGTGATGCCTCACCAGGAGGGCCACACTTCTGAAGGAGGACATGTCTGGGTACAAGGCTGGTTTCGTGGGCATGAGGCCTGTGCAGCCTCACGGAGCCTTGTGCTTGGAAGACCCTCATGTAATTTAATGCCCTCCTGTCACCTTCTTGAAATTCTTAGTAATTTTTGAAAGAGGGGCACCCATTTTCATTGTGTACTGGACAGGTACATGATGTACCCTGCTCTTTCTGGGCAAGACAATTTGGAGGTAATTGCGTTCTATTTCTAGTTTGCTTCTAACCTCATTCTGGAGCTCCAGGTTTCATTATTGCTACTCAGCAGCCGGAGACCATTAGCTCTGGGATAAGGGGACTTGGTATGCCCAGGCTGCGACCTGGCTGAGGCAAGGGAGGGCCGAGGGCACAAGATACAGGACATGCTCACTCTCAGGGTTGTGCAGGCTCAGGACCCGAGAGTGAGTGCCCCTTAAATTTTGCATCTCACTGGCCTCACCCAAGTCCCGCTCTGCAATGTACCTGGACTCCACCTGCAGTATCCTAGACTCTCCCACTTTCTTTGTCTTTGGAAATCAGCGTGTGCCTCTGTGGTCACGGAACTTTCATCAACTAGATCAGGTGACACACAGAAACCTCCGATTTTTCTAAAATTGTTTTTATTTGTCCAGTCTTTGTAGAGAGAGAATTATGCTTCCTGTTTCTCTGCAAGACGGGCCATGGTTGGCTGGTGCGTGCTTAACTGTGCAAATGTAATTCGATATAAAGCCGAATTGTCAATACCGTGAATCACTTTACGGGAAGAGTGCAAGAGTAGATGGCACTGGTGGTCACCTTCCTTGTGTCGCCAGAGAGCCAGAGCAGAGTGGTGTGAATTCAGAAAGCCTTGGTGCTGTCCTGAGTCCACAGCTTATTGGTTGTGTGACCTGGGGCAATGCTTCATACGCTCTCAGCCTCAGTTTCTTCACCTATGTAATAGGGATAATACAGCTATCTCTATCTCACAAGCTTACTGTGAAGGGACGCTGGATTGAGAATTGATGCATCTGAACACCCTTTGCAAAGTATAAAATGCTAGCTAATTGTGGACACTATTATTCAGTTCTTGGAGGGGAATTGTTTTGTGAGATGGGTGCATTCTAAGTTGCCACCTGTATTCACCAAGGTTAGCAGTGAAGTCTACAACATTACATGATTTGAGCAAGGCCTTGAATAGGCTTTAGTGAGGAAAAGAAGAAACTGCCAGAGCCAGGGTCAGCCAGATAAAAGAAGATGGAAAGGCCTGCTGAGGCTACATGCTCTGCTGGATGGATTTGTGTTCCGGGGAAGAACCCACCTCCACCCTGTTTATCTCCCTTTTCATGGGTCAAGTGTAAGAGCGATTTTATTAGTGAGGAGATAATGAAACTACTTTGGCACCAGGCAGTCTGGATTTAGGTGCCAGCTGTTTACAGGAATTATCTGGGAATGCAAGCTCTCAGCACCTGGGGACCTTGAGACCCAAGAAATGTTACCCTGAAGGGAGGACACCACTCGTCTCCTGGGAATAGGAGCTGGGGCACAGCCTCTCCAGCTGTGACAGAGTGAGGGCCCCACCCCCATGGCTCTTTAACCAGATAATCTAGGGGGAGCCCTGGGGGCATTTTCAGGCACTTCTGTCGTAGGAGTACCATGGCGTCTTGGAAAAAGAGACCGTCATGCTAGCCCCAGCGTCAAAACCTAACTATGTCATGTCAGCATTTGTCTGTGGTTGGTTTGCATTTGATACAGAGATCAGGGTCCGCTCAGGCTAAATCCAGACCCGTCCATTAGTGAACTATTTTGAGAGGATTCTGTATAATTTTAGAAGATTCACTTGGACCTTTGGGTCTAAAATGCAATCACAGTTGATTACTTTAACCAGACTTGGGCCCACTTGCTCCTTGCCCACCCAAAATGCCACCTTTTGTCATTCTTTCCTCTCAGGCCTGAACTCCTACCCTATGCAAGTGCTGGAGTAGGTGCATAGCCCAGTGTTCTGACAGGGTCAGGGGAACCACAGAAGTAGACACATAATATTATAAATTTTGCACAAAAGGGTCTGGGAGCTTAGTAGTGGAGAAATTAATTTTATCAGAAAAAGGGTCAGTAACACTTCCAAAAGGAGATGACATTTGAACTGCATCGTAAAGGATAAGTAGGATGTTTTAGGATCAAGACAGAGGAGGTGGGCATGTTGGTATAGACAACAGGGAGCAAAAATATAGTGCTTGGGATGTGATGATAACTGTGGAGTGTTGAGAATGGAGTGGCACATACTGTGTTTCCCCGAAAATAAGCCATAGCCGGGCCGTCAGCTCTAATGCATCTTTTGGAGCAAAAATTAATATAAGACCTGGTCTTATTTTACTATAATATAAGAGCTGGCCTTATTTTACTATAATATAAGACCTGGTCTGATATTAATTTTTGCTCCAAAAGATGCATTACAGCTGATGGTCCGGCTATGGCTTATTTTCGGGGAAACGGTAGTAGGTGGTCAGCAAGTGGTGGGAGTAGTAGTAGCAATATGTTCAAGGCATTTCACATACCCAGTGTAGCTCGAATACAGGAAGGGAAGGTCTGGAAATGACACTGGAGCGGTAGCTAGAGATCATTTTTGGTGAAGGGCCCTGAACAGTGTGCTAAGAAAGTTAGATTTTTTATTTGCAGCACATTTTAGACAACTCATCCACCTGCTTTGTCATTCATTGGCAATCATCCCTGTCTCCGTGGGGATGGTCAAGTTTAGGATTCAGTAACAAACAGCCCCCAAATGCCAGCGGCTCAAAGCATCAAACATTAATTTCTTACTCACATTCCATGCCCATCACAGCTTTTGCCTAGTGCTGCCCTCTTTCTGTGGCCCAGCTGCTTCATGCTTCTGCCCCAAAGTGACGTCCATCAGTTTCCATGTCATTGGCCAAGGCAGGTCACATGGTCACGCCTGACTTCAGAAGGAACAGGACGGTGCAGTCCTACCACTTGGGAATGGGTACATGGTTGTGTTCATTTGTCAAAACTCAAAACTGGATGATTAAAATGTGTACATTTTACTGCATGTAAATATGTCCACAACCCTGACTTACAAAAAAAAAAAAGCATTTCAGGGCACTTTTTAAACATCCAGTTTTAAAAATTATTAAAATCATGATCCCAACAGCCACTAAAATACTATGTGATTTCTAAAAGGTAATTTTATTGACCCTTTTAGAAACATCATAACCTGTGACGTGTTGCTAAATGTTTAACAACCAGGAATGTCTTCCTCGGGGAGAGGGGAGGGAATCCTGATATTTGCCTATTGCCATGGTGTAAATACTCCTCCCATGGCTGACGTCAAGCTACCAATGTGATGTCATTGAATCAAGCTGGGACGGAAGAGATGCACGCGTTGTGCACCCAATTCCAGCACACCACTAAAACTCTTAAACGCTGCTACATTTGACATTATAATAAGCAGCAAGATAATGGCTGTCTTCGTGATGATCTAGGATTGCCTTGTACAAATTCCCAGTTTGCTAGTAATGCAGAATTAATAATAATACCAATAATAATAATAATGCCAGTCAGATATTGCAGTTCATTTCACAGTTGAAGATGCTCAGAAAGGTCGAAGATGTGCCCAAAGTCACATGGTGGCAAAACTGGAGCCCAAACCGAGGTTTCCTGACTTCCTAGTCAATGTCTGTGTATGGTTTTTGCCACCACTGCAGGCCCTGTGGGAGTCCAGTGTTTGAATGTGTGCCATTGTTCTTAGTTCACTTTCAGATATCCATCTTACAAGTATTATTTTTAAAAGGTCAAAACATTCAATTCAGCCATGCCTGTGGTGAACAAGTGGTAAGGGGCGGGCTGTCAGGTGTTATTTGATAGCTATTGAATCCAAACAGTGCATTTTGCCCCAGGAGAAGAGGATCAATGGATACCTAGTCTGAGGACTGATTCATCTGCCACCCACAGGGGAGCCAGTTTCCTGGGTGCCCCTGGCCTTTCACTGTCCACCCCACGTTAATAGAATAGCAACAGCAGCCGTGTGTTCAGAACGAGACCACTGAGCATTTCCCATCTCAACCAATCTTTAGCGTAGCTGAGAAAAGTATTGGCAGAATGAGTCCATTCTGCAGGTCTCAGGGTAGAGTCAAAACCAATATATGTCATCATAATTGTGTTACCGCTACCATAGCAGTGATTAGTTGCAGGTGACGCCAGACTTACATTCAAATATATTTCAAACTTGTGTGACTCTCTCTCATCATACGCTTTAAATGCTTTTTGCTTCTTTCTCAGTTCAACAAAGGCTTGCTCTTCCTTCAAGGCCATCTCAGTGTCACTTCTTCACTGAAGACTTTTCTGACCTTGATCTTGGAGTACCTCCTATCCCCCCCTCTAATGTATTATTTCTTCTGCGCTGCTCCTGGAATGCTTTGCACCTACCTTTACTGTGGCTCATTCAGTGTTTTGTGTTTATTTGTTCAGATGTCTGTCCTCAGCTAGATCGAATATTTGCCCCTTGAAGTCAAGGCCCATCTCTTAATCTTTCATTGATTGCACTCACCATAGTGCCTGGCCCAGCCCATATCAGACACTAGAGAGAAGAGTGCAGTGCGAGGAGTGGAGGGAGAGAGGAAGGACCTTTCGGGCCCAGAGCAGTCTCTCTGGGAAAAGTGAAGTTTCCTGCGCCCGTCCATGCTCAGTTACCAAATCACTGAGCACGCTCCAGGGCAACAAGTCTCACCCTCACTGGGCACACACATCATCAAGACACGTTTCTGTAAAATACAGATTCCTGCCTTCCCTCCCCATCCCTATTCTGATGTATAGGTCTGAGAGGGGAGCAGAGACCTGTGTTTTCACAAGCATTCCAGGTGAGACTCTATGCAGGTGGTCTGCAGGACATTTTTGCAAAACACTGGTCAGGGGGTTCCAGGAATACAGATGAGGTAGAGACCTGGGGAGGGTGCGGACTCAAGTCCTAATTACCTGTTGGGCTGTAGAGGGCGCTCTGCAGACTGCACTGCTCCCAAGTCACAGGAAGCTGAAGGTCCTAAGGGAGTCGCTCTTAACCCCGACTCACTCAGGCCAGAGTCACACAGAAGCAACCCTGGCTCTAGGATATTTAACAGACTTCTGGCACATGAAGGGCACAGCTGGACATTTTCAGTTCTAGTAAATTATTTTATGATTCTGGGTGCGGAATAGCCACCCAGGGGACCTAGTACCAGTGGTGATCTGACTCAGGAACAGGAAGCGTGCGGCCCTGGGCTCGAAGACCTCCAGCAAAGCAGCGACTTCCGCCAGGGCCATGGTCAGAGTGGTTCCCGGACTGACCTTGGGTGTCCTTCCGACCAGCCATGCTGCCTGGGCCTCAGCCGTAATAACTCACTGTTCTCTCCTCACGTCACCCACACACTTGCAGCTGCCACACACATGGCGCCAACAGCCGCCTGTGTCACTGCGGCTGAGAAATAACAGGGTTGTCGCCTCCTTGGAAAAGGCCCATTCCCGGCATTCTCGGCACCCCCAGGCCTTCTCTGAGCACTTCAGCCCCCTGCAGACCCCACCTGAGTGGATCTCAGAATTGAACTTGAGAAACGATCTGACAAGTGCTGAGCGGTCCTTGCTACACTCATTCACATAACAAAGTATATTTGTTTCCCAGGAGACAATCATTTCATATTCCTACTCATTAAGTTGCTATAATTATACCCACATGGGGTATAATTGATTTTAATTGTCACTCTGAGGTAGCTCCAGGTTACAACCACGAATTCCTTGCCTTGGAGAACTCTCTCCCTTTATTTAGCATTTAAATGAGTATCAGGAGGGAAACACAAGAAGTAATTATGAGGAGAAACCAAGTGTTGAAAGGGGCAGGTTTTGAAGTGCTTGGACGTCCCCACACGGCGTGTGTGCGGTTCCAGTTCAGTACGCGGGAAGTCAGCTGGGTGGCCCTGGAGCAGAAGCCCTGACGTTGATGAATTGTGCAGCTGTGCTCGGGGGTGCAGCCCTTCACTCAGTGCTAGAGTGACTCTAATGCGATGCTTGCCCGTGACTCAGTAGCCTCTGTTTACTGAATTAGCACGTATTTTTTAAACCTTACATACTACTCCACCTGAAGTTTCCAGGCAAAGAGTTGTCATGCTACAGGTTCACTTGCCCACTCTTTAAAAAAAAAAAAAAAAAAAAAAAAAGATTACTGTGTTATATTCATAGAACCCTTGTTAAACTTGCACAGTCCAGACCCCTGTTATTATATGTTGCAAAAGACAGTGACGTATTTTTTCATTCTTGCTTAATTTCAAACTTGCCCAATGAAATGCAGATCCAATGAGTAGTAGTTTTCACAGGCTATGATTAGGGGTGTTTGTTGCATGATTGAAGCATAAGTCTTCGTTTATTTTTAGATGGTGAAGATTCTAGAAGTAGTGGATGTGTTAGTTCTATTTGAGTCTCTAAACTATGAGGCAAGTTACACAACTAAATAATTAGTTTACTGAGGAAATGCAACTGCAGCTGATGGTACCACACACACACACACACACACACACACACACACACCGCAAATAGACCTAGGATCCTAATGTGAGCTGTCCCATCTCTGTGTTCCTGTAGCTCCAATATTATATAATTATCTGGTTACTCGTCTGACCCCCCCACCCCCAGCTTTTAACTTCTCAAGGGCATCTGTAGTCCTAGTGCCTGGAATTAGTTTGTTGAACATTTGAAGATGGAAAGTAGTCCTGGCTAAGCCCTCACTTTGGAAGTAAAGAAACTGAAGCCCTGACACGAGGTCTGACAATTAAGTCCGACAACTTATTACAACAATGTTGCTAACCTTTTCTGATATCAGAGGGATTATTCATTATGAATTTGTACCAACTGGACAGTTAACCAAGTTTAGTATTTGAAAGTGCTGAAAAGGCTGCGTGAAAAAGTTAGACGACCTGAACTTTTCGCCAACATTCATGGCTCTTGCATCATGACAATGCCCCAGCTCACACGGCACTGTCTGTGAGGGAGTTTTCAGCCCATAAACAAATAACTGTATCGGAACACCCTCCTTACTCACCTGATCTGGCCCCCGATGACTTCTTTCTTTACCCAAAAATAAAAGAAATATTGAAAGGAAGACATTTTGATGATATTCGGACATCAAAGATAATACGACAGCTCTAATGGCCATTCCAGAAAAAGCTCAAAAACTGCTTTGAAGGATGGACTAGGCGCTGGAATCGGTGCATAGCTTCCCAAGGGGAGTACTTCGAAGGTGACCATAGTGATATTCAGCAATGAGGTAGGGAGCACTTTTTCTAGGATGAGTTCACGAACTTAATTGTCCGACCTCGTACATCAGATTACAGTAAGTCTTCACTTGACATCATCAGTAGGTTCCTGGAAACTGTGACATTAGGTGAAACGATGTATAACAAAACCAATTTTATCACAGGCTGATTGATACAAACAAGAGTTAAGTTCCTATGGCATATTTCTGGTCACTAAAATATCACCAAACTTCTAAATAAAGACTCAAAACACTTCTAATATTAAACATTGAGAAGTGTGAGCTCTACATGCATTTAAGAAAGATGAGTGAAAGCAAGTAAGAGAAGGATTTTCCAACCTGCTTATTCCAGTTCAGGGATTCGGGTGGCCAGAACCTCTCGTGGCAGCTCAGAGCATAAGATGGGACCCCACCCTGGATGGGACACCCTTCCATCACAGGGCCACTGACACCCACACCCACCCTCACTCAGACTGGGGCAGTTTAGACACACCAGTTCTCCTCATGTTCACCTCTTTGGGATGTGGAAGGAAACTGGAGTACCCGGAGAAACCCCACACAGATATGAGAATGCGCAAACTCCACACGGACAGAGGCCCAACCAGAAATCAATTTTGTTTTTCTCATGAACATTCTACCCAAACAACATTGAACGAAATAATGTTATTTGAGGACCTGCCGTACTTCACCAAGATCACAGCAATCACGACAAAAAAACAAAACAACAACAACAAAAACCAAGTATATGTGTAATAAGCAGGAGATTTTTCAATCAAATCCGAAAGATTTATCAAATATCTCCTATCAGAATTCTTGGTTTCCCTCAATCACGTGGGTATGTGAAAGCACGTGCTTTTAGTGTGGCAAATACACCCAAGAAGATGAATCATTTTGCTTTGGCCTTCCCTTTGCCTATCTCATCTGCGAGTTTCTTTGGGTAACGATCCAAGGGTGTGACGAAATATCAGAATTCGGGAACGGACAGATGTCCTGCCCAGAGGACACGTTTGTGAAATTCAACCAGTCAAGAACTCTGTTGCCTTAAATTTGACAGTGAGTCTTTCACAAAAAAGTCTCCCCTGCTTTTGAATTAAGTTACATGAAAACTAAGAGAGATCAGTTCCTCGTTCCCTTTTATGTGGTTTCAGGTTTTCTCAGGAATCCTTTGGTCTCTCCCCTGGCAATGCCCCTGGCAGGACCACGGTGGCACAGGGGTCAGATTCTCCCGTTCTGAAGCCTCTGAAAGGCTCAGGTCCACACATTCTGATCTTTGAAAAATGTATTCTCAAGTGTCTTTGCAAAGTCTCCTGTGTTTGGGGGAAGAATTGTCCTGTTTCTTCCCTTGTGTGTTTTTATCCTCATTTCTTTTTCACAGGGCACTAATTCTCTTTCTCTTCACTCTACTTTCCCCTCCTCTGGTTTCCCATGTCATTTGGAAGTTTCTTTTTTCCATTGAAAGGAGAATGCAGCCCTAGGCAAATCTGGGTAGGGTGATCTCCGAGTCCTTCTTCCCACACAGTTCAAACTTTTCTAGTCCCCTCCCCTCCAGGTTCTTCATTATGAGGTGAGACTTCTGTGGCTCAGCCAGAGAGGCCCCCACTGCCTCAGGACACAATAAAGCATCTGGTTCATTGTGCAGTGAGACAGGGAACAAAGAATTCCTTTCTAAGGTCCATCCGCCAATTACAGGGGCCAGACCCAGCCTGACAGAGCGGTGCAGGCAGCAGGTGGGGGCCCCTGGCAGGGACAGCTGAGTGTACCCACCAGCCAGGGTGCAGCCCAGGAGGGCTCCACCTCAACCCCCTCCCCTCCCTGCATACCAGGCTCACAGACTTTCACAAAAGCAAGAACAAACCCCCAGCAATCCCACACGTGGCACAGGAGAAGCCTCTGGAAGCTTGCATATTCGGTATTTTGAAGTCCCTAGATTTTACCAGGACTGCTACCAGTGGAAACCAGGCAGCTCATGAGGCAGCAGCAAGAGGAAAAGGCCAGGAGGAAAGAAGAGGAAGCAGGAGAGAGAGGAGCCATCAACACAATAGAATACAATCAGCAAATCAAATTTGCATCCACATGTCAACATCTGCCCTCTGCCTCCCTCTCTGTCACTAAGGCAAATCAGGCACAGTTGCCCCTTTCCCAAACCAGCAGCCACAATCTCCCCATGACCCTTAGTGTTCCTTTGGAGGCAATTTCCCTGAGCACATGTGCACGAGAATTCCCTGGGCTTCTTTTAAAACTATCGATGCCCACCTTCCGCCTTCAGACATTCTGATTTAATGGTCTGGAGGGGCAAGTTGACATGTGGATTTTTGAAGCTACCCAGGTGATTCTAATGTGCAATGAAGTTTAGGAACCACTGCATTATTGCCCAGGTAATTCCTAGGACCCGCACCTCACATACCCTCAGTACAGATCTTGGTGACAGGTTCCCACTCCACTTCCTCCAGGGACCTATCTCCCTTTTGTAACAGTAGAACTTGGGGAGCAAATTCAGATCCAGCCAATGTGTGTTACCTATTATGTGTCATGCCCTGTGCTGGTACCTTCTTAGGCTTGAGCTTTAACCCAGCAGGGGATTCTTGGCAAGTGCCTGTTCTGAAAGCAAAAGTCTTTTTTCTGTCTGATCTTTATGATCTATGGCTTCCTGCTTCCAAGATGCTCCTCAGACAGTGTGGGGTTCACAAGTGAGAGAGGATGGTTTTACAAGGCCAGCGGTCATGGGGAGAGGGTGGGAAGAAACAAAGATCTGAGGGGCTCATCCCAGCCACATTGGACGAAAACATTGATCCAAAATTTGAAGCTGCTCATTTTTTATGAAAAGTGCAAAAATCATGTAAAGGTTAAAGACTCATGCATACAAGCCAGACCGATTTTGGTCCCCAAAGCCAGCTCTATCCCTTGTTAACTGTGGGACTGAACAAATTGTTTATCCTCCTAAGACTCAGTTTCCCTGTCTTATATCTGCCTCGTGGGGTGGTTTTGAGGATAAAGTGAAGCAATGCGTGTGAAGTACAAAGCATGATGTCTAGATAAGTGCAATCTTTAATTATCATTGTCATCATCATCAGAAGCTTAGGACACAGCTCAAGGAAGTCAGTGTTGGAACTGGTCATCAGCATTGGTAATTCCTAGATTCCAAAACCTGTGCAGGTGGGGCTTCTTTGGACAAGGTCATTCCCTGACAATGGGAGGAAGCAAATGGCTGCTGAGGACAGGGAGATGACATAGAAGGAACAGTGAAAGAGTGGGTTGGGATTCCAGAAACTTCATTCCACGTTGCTACTTTGCTGCCAGATTGTTTGGGGACCTGGGACACATTACTTCTCTGGGGCTCAGTTTCCTCCTCTGTAAGATAAGAGGGTTGCACCGATAGCTGCTTACCAGAAACAGTAACCGATCTCATCGCACTGTGTTGTTCCATTATATGATAATGAGTTACTCTGCTTGGTGCTGTAAAATAAATCATTCTCATGTACGGTAACTAAAACCATACTCCTCCTTCTCTATTACTGGCCAAGGTAATAAATTGCGGAGGAAACCATATGTTTTAAGCAGCCTTTGAAATACATATTTCCCAGGAACCCGCCCTCCGTTTACTCACTCATCTATTTATGCATGCAGAAATATTTATTGAATGCTACACAGACAGGCAATGGGCTAAAGACAGGGATACAGGGATGAGCAAGACAGACACAGCCGTGTAGAACGTAGGGTCAAAGAGCTCCAGAAGGAAACCAACGACATAAAGAATGGTTTGAGCTGATACAGACACAAAGGAAAGATTCCTGGAGAAAGAGAAGGGAAAGCCCAGGGGAGGTTGGAAGTTTGAATAGGAGCTGGCAGGTGAACAAAGAAGAAGGAAGATGTTGGATGGGATGGAGTATATTCTGAGGAGGTCCAAGTTTGCAGTTGTGGCCCCAACTTACTGGGATTTTATATAGACATACTCAAAATTTAAGTTACATACTGAGCAGAAGAATTTCTTTACTTTCAGGTAATAAAGGTTTGTATTCTCGGGACAATGCCAAGTATGGAGATTAGTGAAGACTAAGAAATAGGTATGAGAGACTTTCAGATGCGAAATATAGCAGTGGTGAACAGCAAAGCCCTGCACAGCTCACCCTTCCTAGGCTAGAGAACACTTGTCCTAGTCTAAGAACCGCCTTAAGTCAGACCAAGGACTGGATGTTACGTGACTTTCGATGCCCAGATCCTAGCACAGTGCCTAATACATAGGAGGTGTTCACTTAATGTTGGTTGATTGTTTGATTGAGTTGTTGGTTAATTGGTTGGTCGATTGGTTGGGTGGATGGATGGGTGGGAGAATGGAAGGAAGAATGGACCAAAGGATGAATAGTTGTATATATGGTGGGCTGGCTGACTATCTGGCTAGATAGGTGAATGGGTAGATGGGTGGGTGAATGGATGGATATATGGGTGGATAGGTGGATGGTTGGATGGGAGAGAGGAGGTATAAAGTGTCTGGAGTAGTGTCTGATACATACATATAATGCTATTGTCCTACAACATAGAAATACCTTGTTTTTCATACAGAGTAATACATTGATGTCTATAAATTCCCACTCATTTAACCTATTTTAATACTGTATTTGGAACGGTGTTTTTCTTATAATGAAAAAAGTACTCATTGTTTCATTTGTGCAGAGAAACTAAACTACAAATGCATTATGCATAAAATCTACCACCCTGTGTAGCATTTCCTGCAACCGGGCAAGCCAACCCCAAGCAGTGACAGACACCCCCTAAACTTCCACCCACCCCACACACGTATTCCTTCCCCTCACGATCTTGCCAGTTGGTTTTGGGGCTTTTGCCAGAATGCAGTGGTTTTCTGGAAGGACTCAGGGCAGCAGACAAGTGGGCAGTTTCCTGTGGATTCACAGTGTTTGAGGCATGTCATTTGGAGCTAAGAGATTGTTTCTTACCCATCGGAGGTTTTGGAAAACAAGGTCGGTGGGTGCAAGGACCTGTGTCAGGGCCCCGAGATCTTGGGACTTCAGACTAACTGGCACCAGGGAGCTAAGAGGTCAAGATGTGGAATGCTGGGATTCAGATGACACCCTGGGCTCTGTCCAGTGAGACATCATACTAACTCTGAGGGACCCACAGGACTCAGCATGTTGTATCCAAGTTCTGCTGGTGTACACACCTGGGCATGAGTGGTCAGAGGTGGTGCTTCCTGCCCTGCCATTTCTGGAACCCATGTCTCAAAGGGCACTTTAGGCCATCAACTGTGGCTAGTCATTCTTTGCTTACGTTGCCTCATTTGCCTCTTCTGCTGGCCCTGAATGACTCACCATGTGGAAGAGAAAGAATACGCCCCACAATGTCACCCAGGGCCAGCTGGCAGAACCAGTACCAGTCTTCCTGTGTGTGTGTCATTCAGTTAGAGCAGGACCATTAGCTGAGCTTATTTAAAGAGAAATTGTTACTAATAATAATCATAGTTAACCTCTGTTGAGCTTGTCGGTGCTGAGAACTATGTAGATTATCTGTTTTCATTCTCAGAACAAATCCTGAGGTTAAGGGTCAAGTATTTAGTTTTCTAAACATAACTTCTAATGGCTACTCATAGGCCTTAGTACGTGGTTACAGCTAAGTTTGAGAAATGCTGAAACTTCTAAGCAGTAATATAAATGGTAATTCTCCAACAAAGGAGTATATGTAGAATTTTTCAAACTTACATACTCATAGAACAACTGGAGGTCCCTGATATTTTAGGGAACACCAGTTTGAAATCTGAGTGGATGGTGTAGAAATGGGTCAGCATAAAATATGCTTTGTGTCCTATGAGTAGTCCAAGAACCATTGGCAAATAGGTATAAGTCTAAACCACTACAGCTGGATATGGTGTGACTGTCTTTGAAAATGGTTACTCATATACCAAGGATGCCCTGGTGACTCCTGAAAGTAGCTGCCAGTTTGTTTTTAGAAAAATGTCATCTGGTCCACAACTGTCCAAAACATCTGGTATATTACAGGAGCAAGGAGCTCCATCTGCTGCCAACACCCAGTCATATGTGCAGGGTGAGGAAGTTGAGAGTGAGTGAGTTTCTGAACCCATTCAGATGTTCACAGGCTGCCCTGCTGTTGTTCACACACTCCCCAAGAGCCTGGAAGGTTCTTTCCTGCATACAATGCTGGAGCCCAGGACCAAAGCCACCGGCCATATTTCCATCCCAGGCCCACTATGAGCTCCAATTTCTTCCTTCATTCTGTTTGTTTTCTTATAACTTCAGACCCTAATATACACCCCTTGTATCTTTTTCCTTCTGATAGCATCAAACTATTTCAGGAGACAAGCCTGCTTTGGCATTGACACATCTTCATTGCAATCTCGTATTCACTTTGCCATGTGCCTCTGAAGAACGGCCATTCGTGATTCAAATACTTTTAGCCTAATTTAGCTCTCTGGCGATTCTGATCAAATTAAAATGATCATATGTTTTTTAATTGTGGCAAGTCAGAAAAGAAAATTTGTTTCCTATATCACATAAAGTAAAAGTAGCCTTAACTTCAGTTGTCAACACCTTCCTAGCATTGGACGTACTTTGAAAGCATCACCAGCATAATTATTAAAGTTAATTTATTCATTAAATTATATATGCATACATACATAGAAAATGAGGCCAGGCATGGATCTGAGCAATTTACAACTTACAACTTAAATTGCACATTTAATTATGAGGCACCTACTATTATTATCCACATTTCATATTTGAGGAAATGGGACATCACGAGGTTAAGTAACTTGGCATAAGGTCACCGAGCTGGGAAGAGCTGGAGCAGGAATTTGAACCCAGACAACTTAGCTCCAGAGTCTTTACTTTTAACCAGGAATTCTTAACAAATGAAAACCTCTCGCCATATTTATAGTTTAATTGCCATTTCTATAACCATGGGGTTTGATAAGCACACAGCATTTTCAACTGAAATAGTACATGGCCCACTACAGTGTTTGCTTCTTACACAGCTCTTCAGGAGATGGCTGGAAACCCTTAGTTATTGATAAAAATAAAAAATGGAGTCATATTTCATTTTTATTGTTATAAAAGTAGCGTAAAACAATTAAACTACAAAATGTATAAGTTCTTTAAGATAGAAGCACCTCTATCCCAAATCATTATTGAAATATTAGAAAATGTGAACTCTCATTGCTATATTATACATGTTAAGATGTAATTTTCTGGGACTGAATAAAATTATTTAGAGAAAATCTATGTTATATGAACATTATTTTTATTCTTTTATTTTTGGACTCTTACAAGCCATTATATAATATATATATGATAGAAGCAGTATTTTTATTTTAAAACTTTTATGTGTCTTGGCTAAAGGTCAAAATCTCTTCAGGGATTTAACCTAAATCATGTTTTTACATGAAATAGTGTTCTCTCTTGCATTCGGAAAGATTTTAATTTATATTAATAAAGGCCATAAAATGGTATGTTTTAGGCTCCCCAGAGACTGAATCCTTCCTTAATGCCTGCTGGATTAAGTTTTCGTTTCCAATAATGTTACTCATTTATTTTGCATCTCTGAGAGTTTCTTTAAATATATTATAGCTATGAGAGCCAGACCACAGAAGACTCTAATGCTTTAGATTTATCCAGTTTCTAGTTAAGTTTAAAACTTACCTAATTTTTCCTCTAAGGTAAAAACTAATATAAAACAAAACTGATGCAAATCAGGAGAAAAAGTTATTTTTTTCTCTGTGGCAAAATTTTGTTTTTTGTTCCTCATTCCAATTATAAAGGTAATATAACTAAAGGAATTTTGAAAAATAAAGAAAATATAGACCCTGGTCTATTTCCTTACAGTGACTGCCTATGCATTGAAATTTTTAAATATACTGGTAAACATAGTACATTTATAATTTTGTATCCTTTTTTCCACATAGCATATTACAGCCGTGTCACTGTACACTCATCAAAGACACCGTTTTTGATTGCTGGATGAGTGCCATACTTTGGCTATTTCCTAATGTTAGCACATGCACAATATAGTTCATTTTTAATGTTAGAAACAATGCTGCTATGAATGCCGTTCTGTATTTAGGATCATTTCCTTAGGCTAGATTCTTAGAAATCGAATTACAGAATCTTAAAGAGTATTAATATTTTGAAACTCTTGATACATATGAGCAAATTACTTTCTGAGATGATTTTAACAATATCCACTGTCTGGCAATTTCCTGCCTAGGTCTGATGTACTTTTTAATGACTGAGTGTGTGAGTGTGTGTGTGTGTGTGTGTGTGTGTGTGTGTGTGTGTGTGTGTCTTGTTGAACTTGTGCACCCTGGCACAACGTGGATATTGACCAGATCTGTTGTTACATAGTGGAAACAGCTTGGACCTGCAGTGCAACCTGGCTTTTGTCCTGGCTCTACACCTAACTGGCTGTGAGCACTTGGGCAACTAACTTACCTTTCTGCTCTTTGTAAAAAGGGGCGGTTGGGCCCCACCAGACACATTCATTTATTTATGAACCTTTGAGTGCTCTTTATGGTTCTTGGTGCCAAAGAGATTAGAAAATTTCAATATAGGGTTCTTTCTCAGGACCTGGCGCTTGGCTGGGGGACAAATACATGGAGGCAGAATTGCATGAAGTGGAGGAATATGCCTTAGGAATGCAGCAGGTGTTGCGTTCAAATCCTACTTATTAGTCATGCAATCTCGAGGGCTAAGAACTCGCTCAGTTTCGGTTTCCTTGTCTGTGGAATGGAGGTTACATTGCCAGGTCACAGAAGTGTTGTGCACATTCAATGAGAGAGCAGTTAATCTGCCTGGCACAATATGTGCTCAATAATTGTTAAGGTCATTGTTTTCCATTTTGTTGCTGAGGTGATTCTGATACATTTGGTAAGTTTTAAGTGGTAGGGAACATGTGGGCAGAGGCATGGCTTCACCAAAGACTATCTATCATGTGTTCAAAGACTGGGCCCTGAGCATTAAAAAAATGTGGGGGAGTGGGAAGAGGCACAGTGTATATGGGGGTCAGAGTCACAGGCCACGTCTAAGGAACATTTCAGTTCTGATAGGCTGTGGTGGCCACTGCACAGAGGTGGAATGGCCCCCCCACCCCAACCCAGAATTTGGTTCGCTGTTGACATTGATGATGCCACATGTCTGTCAAGGAGACATGAAAATTTTTATCAGTCACACGATGAATGAGGCTTTCTGGGGAGAGCAAGACAGACTCCTGAGCAGCTCTGTAAAGGCTTGAGCAAGCATGGAGGGACAACTGTCTTAGGGTTTTATTGGAGTTTGGGGGTGGCACTAAGAGAGGCAGCCTGCACCAGCAGAGGCTGGCATGGTTTTGACGTCCCACTGGCACCAAGGGAGGGCCATACAGGCCTTCTGATCAACTGAGAGCTGTCAGCCGTCAGAGGCCAAAAATGGAGTCAGACTCTTTGCTACGTGGGCGGTGGTTTTCTGATGGGCAAAGGAAACTCCAGTGGTTTTCTTCCTTTCATCAAAGTTAAAACAAACAGTCTTGCTGGCTTCCACCCCTCTTTGCTGCTCCAGGCGCTCTCTTCCCATGCTCTCTTAAAGCATGTACATCAGGTTTTCCCTCCCTGCTCCTTGGAAACAGCTCCTGTCAAGGTGATCGCTCACTTTCACGGTGCTAAAGCCTATGATTCTTCCTCATCCTCCATCACACCTGACCTGTCAGCAGGTACTAGGCACCATTGGCCATCCTTTCTTTCGGCTTCCAGATCAAACTTGCCTTCTCTTTCTCTTTGGCTAGTTCCTTCTCAATGTGCTGACCCCATAATGGTTTGAGTGTCCCAGGGCTCAGTCCTGCAGCCTCTGCTCTTCTCTGTCCCCCCTCCCTCTCTTGTTCTAAATCCATCTCCCCAGGACAGCTCCCCGGAGTGTATCTGCAGCACCCAACTGTCCCTGGCACTGCAGGTTTCTATGTCGAACTGCTTATTCTATGTTTAATACACCCAAAGTGGAGTACCTGGCCTTCTGCCTCTCTCTTGCCTCTCCCACGTCTCCTCCATCGACCTATTTGCTCAGGCCCCAAACTGCGCCCTTATCCTGGAGCCCTCTTCTCTGGAGCTTTACATCCAACCCGTCAGCTAACCTACGGACTCTACCTGGAAATGATATCCAGACTCTGACCACTCCTCGCCACCTCCACTGCTGCCTCTCTGGTCCAAGCCACTGTCTTCTTTGCGTCTGGATTTCTGCAGGAGCCTGCTAACCGGACTCCCTGCATCTACCTTGGCCCCCTACAGGAATGAACACAGTAGGCGGACTGATACTTTTAACAAACTTAGATCATACCCCACGCAGGTTCAAAGCTGGGCAGTGGCTGCTCACATCTCTTAAAGTAGCAGTGGAAGTCCTTACACTCTCGGGAGGCCCTGGTGCTCCACGTCATCTCCCAGGACACCTCGCGCTAGCCCCCCCTGATCTTTGCAATTGTCTGAACGTGCCAGCTTTGCTCCTGCCCAAAGCCTTTGCATGCACTGTCCCCTGTGCCTGGATGCTCTGCCTCCTGGTATCAGCATGGCTCACCCCATCACTTCCTGCCAGTCTTTTCCCAAATATTGCCTTCTCAATGAGGCTTTTCCTGACCATCGTGTTTTAGATTGCATTCTCCCTCCCCATAACTCTATCCTATATCCTTGCTTTATTTTTCTTCATAGCACTTATCACCTTCTAGAAGAATATATAATGTACTAATTGGTTTTGTTTATTGTCTGATCTCCCAGAGAGCAGAGATTTTTATCTGTTACTCTATGTCGTTGACTTAGAATAGCATCTGATATATAATTGATGCTTAATAAATATTTGCTGAACAAGGGAAGGAGGGAAGGGAGGAAGGAAGGCAGGAAGGCAGGAAGGCAGGAAGGCAGGAAGGCAGGAAGGCAGGAAGGCAGGAAGGAAGGAAGGAAGGAAGGAAGGAAGGAAGGAAGGAAGGATCTGTGTTTGAAACAATGTGTCTGAGAATAATTTTATTGCATTAAAATAGAACTGAGGTCAAGTTGCATGTGTCATTTCATACTGAGCCATCTTTCAGGAATATGTTAGTGCTTACATATAAGCATGACAGTCTTTCTTCCCAGAGCACGTGGTGGCTGGCTGAGGTGTCCACATCGTCACATATACTCTGACGTTCCATCTGGGAAGGGGCTGTAGAGCCATAGACTTCGTATAAGGTGGTTGTCCCAACACACAAATATGAAGTCCAATTGTAGAATTTGAAAATCACTATCAACACTTACACAGGAGACCAGAAATAAACTTAGGTTCACATTGGCAATAGGCAAGCATCCATATTTTAGAACCACTGAGTTTGTAAACATCCCCCAGGAACTAAAATGGGCCGTATCAGCTACACAGCTGTGAATGGTGTCAAGGATTATTTTGTTTGGGTGATCATTCACTATAAAAAGCACAGAAGAGGGTTTGAGGGTTATTTTTGTGTGTGTTTTGGTGGTTTTTGTTTTGTTTTGTTTTGTTTTTTGCATGAAATTTTGAAAAACCATTTAATAGGTGTCTCTGTGGTTTGCAATGTGGGAGACAGTTTGTATGCAGAAAACAGCTAGTTAATTTGAATTTTTTTCTTTCAGTAAAGGTGCCCCTTCTTCTCACTGCTAAGCAAAGAATTGGTAGAAGGGTAGCTTGAGGCTGTGTTTGGTACATTCTGCTCTGCAGATTGCCATACTGCTGTGTGCCAAGAAAACGTAATTCAGCAAACTTACAGCCTCTGGCAGAGATTTCCCAGCCTCAACTGAGTGAGCAATAGTGACAGGGAGGGGGTAAGAGAGAAATGCACATGGTTGTACGATACAGTTGGGTGCCTTAAACCAGGAAGTGAGCATTTTTGACTTATGTAATAAAACCCAGAAGTCAATCATTTGGGGCCCCTACTTCTTGGCCAGAGGTGGGGAGACACATGACAGCAAGGAAACTACAAAGAAAAGGAGGTAAATACGGAATAGGGGAAGAGAGACCATAGGGCAAAAAGGAAATCAGCAGCTGGGAGCTGTGTGATAGCCGCGGCTCCCTTCACACGTGCACTGTTTCCTTGGGTCTTAGTTTTACAACAGTTTGCCTAAAGTATTGGAGAGCAATGTAAAGCGGTTTGACTCAACAAATGGTCCATTCTCTCAAAAATAACCCTGCCAGACTTTCTTGTACTCAGCATTTGAGAAATTTGATTAAGATTTTTCAAGTTCTTATTTAAGGAAATGATTGACGACACTCGGCTGTAAAAGTTTTTGTGTTTTTTTCCCCTCTTTCAAAAACTGCACAGAAAAACAAAACAACAAAAAAAGCAAATGCGTGAGATGCTTAATGCAACCTAAAATGTCTTTCCCTATAACGTGGCGTATCGTTTGTTTCTACATGTAAGGACCCTGTGAGAAACATCAGCAATTAGCCCCAATTGTTGACGTCAGTCTCAATACAAGAGCTGGAGGAAGAATCTGAGGACGTCAGTTGTAACACTGACAGTCAATCAACCCAAGAAGCATCAGATTATTTATTTGCTTCGAAACAAAGTCATTTGGTCCATGTTAGAAACCACACAAGCCCTTCAGTTTGGGGTGAACGCTGAATGTTGGGACTAACGTGAAATGAGTCGTAAGAGAAGCAGCGAGATGGGTCCTCCCCCGCTTTTGTGTTTCTGCATTGAGAGTGGACATCTGTCCCCAGAGAACAATTACAGTGGCAGCTGGACATGTTGTGTCATCAGAGATAAAGGCCTCTCCTCCTCAGACCAGAACGCAGCAGGTTTGGAGGTCACCAGGAGATTTAGGAACCCGCCAGATCAGGCATCCATACCTGATGCTCTGATGGACACAAATCAAGCCAGGGGTTACTCAGCCTTAACTAGCACTTTGGTGGGAAGGATGGCAGGGTCCCACCCTAGTCGCTCATTTCTTTAGCCGTCATGGGAATGAGTTTGCAGTTCAGTCATATCTTTTTGTCATCCCCCTTCTCTTTCAGGACCGAAAACCACAAGCAAATACTATAGCAAACACAAACAAGGCAGTTTTTAGGGGGAACAAGGAAGATTTATTTGGCAGTATAAGGAAGTATCCAGCCTACATAGGATCAAACAGGCCGGGCCTAGTAACATTGATGATAAAAACACTCCTTTGATTATCATTCAGCAGTTTGGGCTTATTTTACTTGATATTTATACTTTTTTCACTTGCCAAGGTAAATGGTTAGCCAGATCTAGGATGCCACAGCAAGACCATAATGAAAATCTCGCTGCCCCTCTCTCCAATATATATATTTTTAGACACTGAAATAATGAGTTGTAAACATACACTCAGTATACCCATATCCAGCCATTAAAAATATTGAAGTGTGATCCACAGAGAGTGAAAATAAAAGAAAAAAAGAAACAGATTTCCCACCACTGCTCTGAGTTGAATGAATGCCTGCAGCATTTTACTGTCTCTGGCAGGATCTAATGTTTTGTGGCTTTGGGGAAATCACGCGCAACCCCGGAACCCCAGCCGTATTATGGGGGATGGGAAGTGAGCGACTAAGAAAAACGCATGACCACGCTGCCTTTTGTAAATGCAGAAGTCCTTTTGATGGAAGGCAAGGAAAACAGTAAGACTGCAAAAAGAAAGCAGGTACATTTATTTTTCAGGCGACCAAACTTTCGTGAGTGCCATACTCGTGTTGGCCTCACGCTCGTCCCTGGAGAGAGCGTTAACACAAGAACTGTGGGGAGGGCGCCATTTTAAAACTTTGTCAAAAGTCCTTTGGGAACCTGTGTCAGTGGGCTCTTAACAGTCACCGCTGATGTGCTACAACTGGAATGCCAGCGATTTCCATGGAGAGACAACCAGGAGACCTGGCTCTAGGCCCCAGAACACGCTGGTGAGGACCTCGTTTCCTCATTTGTCAGATGCGAATGACACCAATCTACCTGCTTCATAGAGGAAAGAGATCATATCACATCATTTACTCCACAAATATGCTACTTTTACTATCATTCTAGTCCCAAACCTGGCCACGTCCCCAAGGGCCTGCCTCTGGGACAGAGTCCCCCTATTTCCAGTCCCCCCTCTTGTGGTACCAGGTATGTGATAACCTGGTCAAAAGGAAACCCTGAAGGGCACGGCCTGTGGGTTTTATATCAGAGATTCCCAAGAATAAACCGACGAGACGATAGCTAATGTTGATGATAAACTCTACCGGGGTCCTTTGACCTCCGGAGAGTTTATAGCCATGGACCTCATTCATTCAGCAAAATTTAGTAAGCACCTACTCTGTGGCAGGTCTGAGGTATGACACTGGGCTCTTAATTGTGACCCAAGCACACACAGCGTCTGGTCTCATAAAGTTAGCAGCCCAGGGGGAGTCATAGATAATAATTTAAAAACCATATGGCTAAGTTACTGCTATAAAGTCTCAAGGTGATCGGAGGAAAGGGATGGGACACTGGAAAGACGAGAGGAGCCAGAACACACAGACCCCTGTAGGCCGTGGTATGGATTTTTGCCTTTAGCTGAAGAATCTGTGGAGGTTTCCAGCGGCATGCTGGGAGGTAGGGGTGACGTGGACATGAGTAGAAGAAGCATGATCACATTTTGTGTTTGAAAGGGTAGCGATTCCTTTGGCAGGGATGGGGGATGTTCTGTATCGCTCACCAATGTCACGTTGCCGTCTTCTCTAACAGTCCCTCTGAACTGAAGGCCTTAAGATTACTCCTGGGGTTCTCAATGCTAGGAACGCATTAGACTCCCTGGGAGGATGGTTTTAACATTCGGGGCCCATCCCCAGAAGTTTGGATTTAGTTGGTCTGGGGTGGGTGGTGCTTGAGCAAGATGTTTATTTGTTTGTTTGTCCCCAGGCAATCACTCTAATGAGCTCAAGGTTGAGACCCACAGGTTCATTTCATTGGGTCATTTCTTATTATTTTTTTTATGATGACTGTCTGTCTATTATCTGTCTGTCTATGGGTTCATCTAATTCTTTGTCTAAAGACCTTCTTAACAGAATCCTAGAAATAGAATCATCGGATCAATGCACGTGAGGCATTTGATGCATTGCTCATTGTTTCCCCAGATGAGCCGCTTCCTACAGACGTCAGCTGTATACTCGAGAGTGCTCATAACACCTTGGTCAGCACTAGGAGTGTTGACTTTCATTCCATATATTGCCACGAGGCAGCAAATGCCCACAGCTGCAGGGTCGTGTTTGTAGCAGGGGTGTTGTGTGGGCTTTCAACAGCTACGGAGACCTCAGACTCAAGAGACAGAGCGAGAGGAGCCCCAGCAGCACA
The DNA here is from genome assembly GCF_036562045.2 of Rhinolophus sinicus. Classification (NCBI taxonomy): domain Eukaryota; kingdom Metazoa; phylum Chordata; class Mammalia; order Chiroptera; family Rhinolophidae; genus Rhinolophus; species Rhinolophus sinicus. The sequence continues at coordinate 104,819,778 of NC_133758.1, forward strand.
AGGACTCGGGCGGGAATAGTGGGGAAACACTGGCTTGGGGCGAATGACCACATGTTCGATGAGTCCTCTTTAAAGCCCAGAACTGGAATTTACTTGAAGTCTGCAGGAGAACTGCAGGTTGATGGTCAATCACCTTTTCTGGAAAGTGGTACTAAGAAGGCAGAATGTCATTGTCCGCAGAGGTGGGCCTGCCCGAACCAGGAGGAGAAGGGACCATTGGTTAGATGAACTTCTGAGGTCCCCTCTGGGCTTTTGGTGCTAGGTTATTAAAATCAGTACAGAGGGAAGGGTGTTCATCTTTCTCCCACCAACCCCATTTCCTGGGCACTTTACATGTATGCAGTTCACCCCAAACACACACGGGCTTTGTTTTCCTGTGTCTCCCTGCCCACTGTCCCATCATTGGCTCTTTGTCTTCCCCTGACAACCTTGCACTGCCTTCTTGTTGCCTGGCTCTTTCTTGGGTTCAGGATCCTAATGACAGAGAGAAAGAACAGTGAGAGGCCGTAGAAAATAGAATCCCAACCCTTATTTATAAAAGAGGGAAAGGGAAGTGGTGAGCTTATTGCACCATTTATTTATAGCCCCACCTACTTGCCAAAGTAACTTAAGCAGTGCCTGCTTTGGAAGAGGTGCCGCGGAGAACAAGTCTCTTTTTTCAGAACCAGACCAGGAAACACCAGTCCTGTGAATTGCTAACAGGTTAACAATGGGGAAAAGAGTAATTCTGGCATCTAACCCCTGAGTATTTTTTAATGTGAACGTTATTTGGATGAGAGGCAGTGGAGAGGGTGGTTAAAAGCATCAGTTTAGTGTATACCCCAAAGAACTGAAAACAAGTGTTCAAACAAAAACTTGTTCAAGAATGTTCTTAGCAGCACTCCTCGAACTAGGCAAAAGATCAAACAACCCAAATTTCCATCAGCTGATGAATGGAGAAACAAAATGTGTCCTATTGCTAACAATGGATTATCATTCAGCAATAGAAAGCAATGAACTACCAAGCTACCGCATGGATGGACCTTGAAACCATGATAAGTGGAAAAGAAGCCAGACACAGGAGGCTATATGTTGCATGATTCCACTTCTATGAAATAGTCAGAATAGGCAAATCCAGAGATAGAAAGCAGATTGGTGGCTGTGATGAATGCACTTAATGCCACTGAATTGCTGAATTGTGTACTTTTAAAGGGTTAAAATGGTAAATTCTATGTTATGTGTATTTTACTACAATAAAAAAATAAAGAAACTTGTTCTTGGGGGCGGGGGGTGGAGTGGGGGTAGAAGCATAGACCTGGTTAGTCGTGCTTGGGTTCTAGCCTCAGCTCTACCATTTACCATCTGTGTGACCTTGGGCAAGTCACTTAAGCCCTCATTTCCCATTTCCTCATCTGTAGAGTGGGGATAATTATAACAGTACTTACCTCAAAGAGTTATAATCTTAAATGAGTCAGTATATGTAAAGTTCACAGTGTAATGCCTGGCATATAGAAAGCATGCTATGAATACTTGTGTTGTTCATCCAATCCAGGTATTCTCAACTGCAGGCAGTTTTGCCTCACAGGAAAGATTTGGCAATGTCTGGGGACATTTTTTATTATCACAGGGAGGGGACTGTGCTGGCATCTAATGCGTGGGAGCCAGGGACACTGCTAAACATCTCACAACAAAGAATTATCTGGTCCCAAGTGTCAATAGCTCCAAAATTGAGACTCCGATTTAAACGGCGTATGTGGGGAAGTGCACTTCATCTAATGAATGTATAGATAACAATAGGTCAGATAGGAAATTTTGTTAGAAACAGATGGTCAGCAAAAGTATTCAGTGTCCACGTGTCTAAGAACATGTATTAGTTTTTGTGGGGGCGATCAAAGGAGCCAAGGCGCTGCCCGTGAGACGCTTGGCTACAGAAGAGTTCCGTGTGATGGAGTTCTTTAAGAGGGAAGTTGGCACCATAACACATCTGTAATCATTTTTCCCTTTCATAGGGGTGATCTGGGGTCACCCACTCCCCTCACAGTAATGCTCCCTCAATACCAACACTTCTGTAAGGACACATCTGAAGTGAACACTGCCGTTCCTTCACGAGTCTGAATGTGTCTTGTGTTTGGGTAAATTCTATGGAGCAAATATCTGAAAAAGAAATCACTGTCACCCATAGAAATAAAAATTACTTGTCACAAGTAAAGGCACAGGCACAAGAGAAAATATTAAATCTCCTTGGATTCACCCGCCCGTATACCAAAAGGAAAAGGAGACCCTTTTGCCCGCTTTCCATTTAAAGAGTTATTGTATCGGATTCTAAAGACATATAGCCATGCAATCAGCCTAGTTCAGATCACGGAATCCATTCTTACACAGAAGGGCTCACCGTCAAAAGTCTCTTGATTTGCTGGCAGCAAAGGTTTGAGAATAGACCCTTATTTCTCCTCTCTGTCTTTTTTGCCTTTAGGCTAAGGATTCGAAGCCTTTCCAATGTATACCATGCTTTCACTCAACCTCTGTGAGTGACAGTGTCCTTTAGGATGGGGCAGTGGGAAGGGGGGCTAAGGAGTCTGGCGGAGCCCATCACAAGGGCAGACCCCCGGGCGTTCAGGTCCTTGGCAGCTAATGCACGGCAGTGAGTGATCGTTGGATGGGGCAGGAGACCCCACCCCATACGGTCACCTTTGCACACCTCCCTCCACAACTCTAGCTTCCCCTATGTGCAGGTACTTTCTAGCAACTTCTATTTATTATCTACTATGGTGAGGAATTTTGTTAGACACTTTTATGGGGAAACAAAGGTGAATTAGGCGTAGAGCATGTCACCGTGACTTCTCAAGATGGCAGAGGTATAAGACCTCTTATAAATCACTCTAAGATAGAAAGTCATCAGTGCTCTAGGAAAACTAGAAAACACACTATGGGATTTTAGAGAAGAGAGTTTGCTTCCAATGGGGAGTTCAGAGAAGTCTTTTTGGAGAGGGTGGCATTTGAGTTAGAATGTGAATGTTGGTGAAATGTGAACGTGTTGAAATGATGCTGGAATATGCTCAAGGACAGGAGAAGCTACTGAAGTGAGAAGGTGAGAGCGTCAGAGAAGAGGTTTTGTAGGATCTGTCAATGGGGGAATATAGGGAAGCAGATGAGCTGGATTGATTGGGATGAGCTCATGAAAAACCCGCAATGCCAGAACATGGTGAAGTCATGGAGAATCACTGACATTTTCTGGGCAGATGGAGTGGTGGCTGGACTAAGAATACTGTGTGCGGCTGTGTGTAAGGTGTACTAGCAAGTTATGAAGGGTCTGAGCTAGTGTGGGGCACACACGGTAAGGAGGGGAAGACTTGGCCAATATTTCAGATAAAGCATTTGTCAGGATGTGATGGAGATTGTGACACCACACTGGCTTTCTTAGGTACCAGGATGTGGTGTTCAGGAGCGTGGGTGCCAGACGCTTAAACCAGCTGCATGTCCCGGGGTAAATTGCTTCACCTCTTGGTGCCTCAATATCTTCATCTGAAAAATGGGAATAAAAGTCTTATTCCTCATACACATGAGCTGAAATTAAATGAGGAAGTGCCTTCTTATTGAGCACAGTATGGCTTTATCGATATCATGTGGCACAATGTTTGGTGTTCAGTAGCTCAATGGAAAAATTGGCTATTATTATTGGAGGTAACAAGAGGATGAAATGGGAGGACACACTTCTGAACCAAGTTGGAATGATAATGATTGCCAGGAATAAAGAATTACACAAGGAAAAGACGGATCTTTGGTTACTCTCCACAAGGCTGCTTGGAGGGGCTGGAATAGGGGACCATGCGTCAGTAGAGGACGGGATGAACTACATGGTCCAGCCATCCACGTTCCTCTTGCTTTCTCGTTGCAAAGGCATTCATGTTACTGTCTGGTGTTTGCTGCATGAAACTTTGCGAGCAGATCAGGAGCACGCTCAAGATGGAATGATTGCTCATTTCTATAAATGGAGAGACCTGCGACCAAAACTCTGTGGTCCCAGGAGAGACCATCAAACAGACGATGCTTTTTTAAGAGCAAAGAGGGCATTGGGCTTGTGCACAAACAGAATGAACATTGAAGATGCTTCATGTCAAAGAAGAGTGACTCTGATATTTTGGGTTGAGTTAAGGAACGTTGCCTGTGTGGGTCATGGGGGGTTGTCTGTATTTGGCGGGGAGGCGAAGGATGGGAGTTGGGGGATGGTCCCCAAAAACAAGACATCCTACCTCTTATTTTGACATTTTGGCTGTAAGACTCAGAGCTGACATGCTATGCTCTTCTCCCATGCCCCATTCGGTGCTCAGACTGTTCTAATTTAATGCGTGCATAAGAATAAAAATTAAGCTTTCAAGTGCTGGAGCAGATTTAAAATAAAATAAAAAAGAGACTCAGGCTGTATCCCTATAAGATTAAACAGTCATCAGGGTTTAAAGGTTTAATCTGCTGGAATTCAGCCCAGGATGGGGTTCAGAGCCCCAAAATAATTGGATGCAGTCTCAGGCTTTGAACATCAGAGGTGTGTGTGTGTGTGTGTGTGTGTGTGTGTGTGTGTGTGTGTGTGACATGTGCTAACAAGCAGGAGAGGTCTCTCCTTGGCAGTACGCTGTGGCAGGAGGAAGAAAGCTGCCTGCCCCTGCCTCCCCCATTGATTCCTCACTGGCTGGCTGGATGCAGCAGTCTGGGGGTGCCGTGCGCATGAATGTGTGCTATTGTTCCAGGCACACGTCGGGCTTAAGACATAGCACAAAACAGGCCCGTCCTTATTCAGATGCAGAGCCCCCTCCATCCCTCAGACCGGCCCTTGCAGGTCACATGCCGGAGGCCTCTGCAGACAGGACACAGCTGCCTCAATCTGCTGCCTAGCATTAGCCGCCCTTCGACAACCCTGACAGCCCCGAGCGTCCCAGGCTCCCCAGGGGAAACTGGAAAGATCTGGGGTCCAGGCATTATGTTCTCCGAGGAACTGTGGCTGGAAAATGAGAAAAAGTGTGCTGTGGCTCGGAAACCGAAGCAGGGCAGGAAGCGCCAGGAGCTGCTGGCCGTGGCCTTGGGGGTAAAGGTGGGAATCACAGGCTTTCTTTGGCCTCCTCTCAAACTCTTTGCCTGTCCACAGATCTCGTCCCTGGTCCGAAGGGCCGCCCTCACGCAGAGCGACACCCACTTCAACTATGAGAAGACACACAACTTCAAGGTAAGCAAGCCTCTCGTCCTTCCTCCTGTTATAAAGGGGCAGGTGGACAAGGGCAGGTTATGGTTTCCATCTGGCCTTGGATTGTAAACTAATGAGACAGCAGATGCCTTTGCTTTCCACATTTAGCTACTTGCTTTGTGTCAGGTCACACTGGAGACCTCAGAAAGCGATTTGCTTGATGCCGATGCCTAGAAAACACCTATACGTGTGTTAACTTCGTTCTAGAGAATTGGACCCATTTCCCCTTCAGATTCCCAGGTCCAGTGAAAGGAAAACATGCCCAATCGGTGGCATTTACAGATCCTCTCGTGACTGCCGAGCAGTACTTTTCCACTCAGAGCAGCAGTAAGAATCATTGCTATCTCTGAGCAAGTGAAAACAGTTGCCCGTTTCACATTCTGTTTTGTCTTTTGTTTTCGGGGATGCTAACTCCCTTGGTTTATGTGTAGACAGCTGTGAAAGCAGATGACAGGAGATACCATCCAGTAGCGTTTGTTTATGCTCTGGGTGCAGGGGACACCCTGCTGCCTCTCCAGTCTCCCTTCGCTCACTACCTTGATCCTGCTCACCAGACCAAACAAAAAGATACGGAAAGTTGGTGGGAGTTTAAGTGGATTTTCCAACATGTATTTATAAACTGGAACTACTGCTATCTTCATTTCAGACCAGCACTGGTGGAAACGTCCTGCCATCAGAAAAATATGGCTTATTTCCTTTGCCCTAATGTGTTTTCCAAGAAGGGCTGGGAGGAGATGCTCGTGCCAAATGGCCTGGCTCGAGATGCTTTTGCGTGGGGGAGAGACAGGACAGAGTGAGAGGTTTTACCCTAGCAAACGGGCTGACAGTTTGGAAGTTGGGGAGTGCGGAGATGAAGGATCCAGGACGAAAAGAAGAGGCAGGAGGATCAACTTGTGAATTGCCTTCTTTTTTTCAACTCCTGTTTCCTTTAGGGCCAACAGCCGAAGTGACTGTTGGAACTAGATAGCCCTTTGTCAGAGGTGACCAGGGACACCTGGTTTATTCAGCTGCTTTCTGATCCTTCAGAAGGACACGTGTGTGTTTGTTAAATATACATGTGTGTTAGTTTGGTCTTGTTTGCCCTGCTTCTGTTTTTAGAAAGCAAGCAGCTCAGGCATGTGCAGGCTATAATTGAACAGAAGAATGGAGCCATCGCGCCCTCCATTTTTAGCGTGAGGATGAAGAATTGCTTTATGTGGGTCCTTATCTATGACATGGCTCTTGAAACTTCTCCCATCACCGGAAAGTGACAGGTCTAATTTGGGGCATAAAAAGCCTTCATACTTTTCTCTTTCTTGTTTTCTACATTTACCCTCATTAATAATGGGTTTGCCTTGAGAAAGCATTTTTTCTAACTTTGGGCAGAAATCCCGATCATTTGCATCCTTGGATACACAACCATGGATGGGAGGATGGATCTTCTTGAATTTGCAAATTCTTTTCCTTCCTCTTAATTCCAATTCTTCTGGTTTTAAGGTACAACTGGGACGGTGACTTACTGTGATACGTGTTTGCATGGGACAGCTTCCTTCTACATCCACTGTGCCTGAGCATGTGTGAAAAACACACGTGCAGGTTTAGTTGGTTAATACTTTCTAGACTCGTTTCAGTTTTCTTAGCTCTGAATGGGAAATGAAGACCTTTCAAACAAAAAGATACCTGAATCTTATTTTCTTAAGTAGTACTGTTGCTAACATGATCTTTATTAGTTATCACTGAAAAACACCCACAGCTTTTTAAATGTTTGCTGAAAAAGTCAATATCTATTTGGTGTGATCTCCTCTAACTTACAACTGTAGAGAAGAAAAAGCAGAGAACAGACAAGTTGTTAGAGAGGCCACCCAAACCAGACAGCAGCATTTCTCTTCCGCGTTTTAAATAGACACCTTTGAGACATAGCAGACGCTTGAGTCGCTGTGTCAGTTGATTGTGGCTTTAAGAATGGCTGGCTGGGGTGGGAGGGGGTGGCTCCCGCTCTCATTCCTTGCCCCTCCCACCCTCATTCAGCCCTCTCCTCACCCTTAACCTACTATCTTTGGAAGACCCTTCCCAAACCAGGCCCCTGCTATAAATAGAGCAGTGGGTTTCTAGTAACAGGACACTGAACTATACTGAAGAAAGAAAACTCTTATCACAGTGCCCTGCCATCTGCTTGGAATTCGTGTAAAATTAAGACATAAAACACAAAGCTTTATTTATGTTGACTTCCAGTAGGCTTTGTCCTGAAATTTTCTTCATTCGTAATTCCGGTTATTATTTGAGGGTGTTCTGTGTATAGCATACAGTAAGCGTTCAGAAAAAGGAAAAAATGATCCCATTTTCATGCTGATAAATCAGCCTAGAGGCTTCCTGCCAGAGAGGCGAATCTGCCAGCTGGTCTTAATGACTCACCCCACAATAAGATTTTTTTTTGCCCCAGTCAGGACTGCTCCCCCAGGTGAAAAGCCCTCTCCTGGCTCTCCCACAGATACTTCATCAAGAGGAATGACTAGAAACCCCAACACCACAGGTTGGGAACGCCTGCTCCATTCTCTCAGAAGGCCCCTAGTCACTGCTCTTGAGTGTGTTATCTACTGTCCTTACCTTGGAAAGTGTGTCTAGGAAAAGCCAAAATTCAGCTCTGGGAACAAGAGCTTTCGGAAGCAAATTAATGCAATCATTTATGCACCTCATTTCATGCCATCATTATGTGCTTTTCCACACTGTATGCAGATACGATTGTGGCCCATTTAAATCCATAATTCTCTGGGGTTACCTGCATATCCCAGGCATGGAAAGGTATTTGTTGAAGGAAAGATGAGATTAACAAACTCCTCTCTGAAATGAACACTGTTTGATGAACACAAAAACATCACTTCCTTATTTAACTCTTATTTCATCTGCATCTCTGCTTATCTAGTGGACTTAATGGAATAAGGCACTCTCCTATAAATGCAATAGCTCTCTTTTAGAGGGTCTACCCTGATAACACCTTGTGGCTGAGCTCGGAAAACCTTCAGGCCAGCCAACCCCAGGGCGCCGACAATCTGGATAACTATCCTTCCTTCCCCACGTAGCACAGTGATGGGGGAGCTGTGGCCAGCTTGGTACTCCTGGCCACGACTTGATCTTTGGCCAAGAATTTAGTTCTCCCTGCCTCAATTTCCTCATCTGTAAAATGGGAGTGTTGTAGGGTTTAAAGAATACCTGTAAATCGCCTATGGCCTCCGGCACCCAGTAGGGTTAGCTTCTGTTATTATTTTATTTTTCACTCTTTGTGTCTCTCATTTCCCTCGTGTGTTTATATTTCTTGTTCCCTGTCTCTGTATTTCTTATTTTCCACCCTCACTTCTTCATGCCCTTCTTTCTTTTTTCTGCCATGGCTTTCTTTCTCTCTCATTAACTAGATGTAATAGAAAGATGAAAAAGCGTTCTGGACAGTGCAAAGGACAGGAGTGGAAACCTAGAGTCGGAAATCAGCCAGGAGAGAACAGGGTGCAGGGAAGAGAGCACCTGAGAGAGAGATGCTCACTTCGCATCTAGATACTCAACCGGGAGAGGCCAGATCATGGACGAAAGTGGCCTTGGGCATTGTTTCCACTCAGCCCGCTCAAGTTCTCAGCCTCCGCAGTCTGCATGTGTGTGTACATCACTGGCTGCTTCTACCAGACTCTCTCCATGCACCCAGGCATCCGTACTCCCTGTGTGGAGTATGGATGGAGAGCAGAGATCCAGAAAGTTCTACAGGTTGGAGGGCAAACCACTCTAGCCCCACCTTACTCCATGTTCCCCATGCCCCTCATCCAGTGTCCAACCCTTTCCCAGCCCCTTGCCAGCTTTCCTTTACTCCACAGCACTGCTCACCAGTAGATATTTACCTGTGTGTTTGCCCTTCCCTTACCAGACGGAAACATCCTCCCCGCCACGACCCTAGGAAGGGGTGGGGACAGGGATTTTTGTCTCTTTTACTTCCTGCAGAATCCCATGTCAAGAACAGGTCCTGGCCCAGAGCAGGCTGTCAGTAAATATTGGTCGAAAGCATGTATAGCGGATATCTCATGGCCTCATGGCCCTACCTACCTCTGATGGCACTGTCCCCACCCCTCAGGTAGCCTCATCCATGGCTTGTTGCACTGTTAGTTATGCTTCAGTCCTTCCAGGTAATGGGCCCTTGCCAGGGTCAGCAGACCACACCTAAGAGATGGAGACCGTATCAGAGTGTGTGGGACCAGCTCTCACTCCCCATTTGGCCACAGGGTCTGGCACTGCAGAGCTGCCCAGTGTCTTATACATGGGGAAGCTGGGCCGGGGGTCGGGGTAATACACTTGTCCCGGGTTCCTCCTCTTCTCCCAGCTTCTCTTGTGGTGACTCTCAAAAGCGGCCCTGCCTGGACAAAAGTTAAATGGTTGCCCAGCTTACCTGTTTATGTCCCTCACTCTTTATAGACCGAGGCTGCCACAGAAGCATCCTGTCCACATGGTATACCACGTGTACCTGTGTGCTCGGGTATCATGCTCCCTCTAACACATAAGATCCTGGGGGGCAGGACTAGACATTTAGGAGGCTGAGAGGGTGTCCTGGGGCCACTGCTAGGACACCTGTCTAGGGTACGGCAGCACCACTACCGCCCACTGTGGGTTTTGTGGCTCTTTTACGGTTTCTGTGCCTATCATTGGTTTGCATTCTTATCAGTTTACTTATCAGTCACTTCTTTGGAATGAGCCAGTTGCTTCATATATGCAAACTGCTCTCTTTTCCCCGTCCTTCTTGACCTCATAAAAATGTGTTAGCCCTTTGTCCCCAGTCATTTGCCTGTCTTGCATTCGCACAGACAGAAATCAACTTCAGAAATGGTTGTGGGTTTTATTTTGTTTCTTTTGTTTTATAATCAGAAAAGGCTGTTTGGGCAGAAACAAATCTGGAACAACTCAAAGGAAAGTCAAACTTCATTGCTTTGAATATAAAATGAGAGCCTCAAAGTGGGACTAGAATAAACAGACTTGCAAATACTGGGCTTTATGAAAAAAAGATGGTGTCTGCTCCCAAAGTGCTATGAAGAGTCATTTCTTATCTACCTCCTACTGTACACTGACTCCACCATTAGAATGGTTAAAAACTCCTTATTTTCAAGTAATAGAACCCCCAGAAACTGTCTTGAGCTAAATGAGAGGCTATAAAACAGGAGGGTCTCACAGAGCCCCCAGGGCTGTTAGAACTCAGGCAGGCGTGGACACAGGAACTGGGAGAGCACTTGGACCCACTTTCTCCTCATCTTTCCCCTCCGTCCCTCCTTTCCTGGCTTCCATCTTCTCTCTCCCTTCCCCTCTCCATCTTTTATTCTCTCTCCCTCCCTCCCCACCCCTTCTTTGCTCTCTGCTCTCTGCGTATCAGCCTCATCATTCTCTCCCTGCACAAACATATCAGTCCATATGGTCTGCAGAGACCGTAGCTGATGAGAACTCCCTGGGTTATATGTCCCAAGACCAGCCACAAAATCCAGTTCCAAATTTGCACAGAGAGACTCGGAATAGCCTGACTTGGACCAGGTGTCTGTCGTGCTCAGGTAACTCTGGCCATGGAGCTCCCCCCTGGAAACATGCAGATGGGGCTACAGGATGCCTGGGGGTGAACAATGCCCAGGTTATGTGTGAAAGACAGAAATCCTGGGTAGACAGCCGGCAGTCGTCAGCTATCATCCTCTCCTTCTTGTTCTGAAGAATTCCCCTTCAAGTCTCACATCAAAGTTCAACTCTTACCACTGGATTCTGTTTGAAGTGAGTCATGAAGCTACTCTGAGCCTACATATTATGATTAATATTAATATCTGCAAGCCTAGGCATTCCACAGCACAAGTCAGTCTTACCGTCTGGCAGGGTATAAGGAAGCCTGTCTTCTTCTGCTTCTGTGTGTTGTGAAGTGTACCCATCGCCGCTGTGCCATTTGGGAGCCAGGACTAGCCAGCCCTCAGCAAAACTGGGAAGTAAATGAGGTTTGTCTCTGGCCAACTCTCCACCCTCGACCGCGGGATGGTTTCTCTTGCTCCCACCCCATGGTCCTGTCTGCCGAGTTACCCATCGGACCACCCTGCTAAGACCTGGCAGCCCTAGGTTCTAGAGCTTAGCTTCTCCTCTTCCACCTCATTCTTCCAGGCGTTGCATTCTGCCGATAGCCTACATAGTACCATTCATTTAAAGTATCACCTGTTTCCTGACAAACTGACCTGGTGTGCTGGAAAACCCTCTCTTCTGTGATTCGCCAAGATTTACTATTGTTCCACAAGCAATCTCTGCTCAATTTGAAAAGGGCTCATTCTGAAAATGACAGCTAAGTTAACCTGGTGGCTGTGTTTTAAATGGGTCCTCCTGAGACCAAGAGCACAATGTCTTTATCCGGTGGAATGTCACTCGTTGCCGAGTTTTCTCACAAGTGAGGAAGCAATTTTGGGGCAAGGGTTCTCACATAGGCGAGTGCCTTCTCTGCCTGCCAGGCTCTGACGTAAAGCTTCTCTTATACCTCCTTGGCATGTTTGTATGTAAATATTGGCGCGCTGTTATTGTAAATCCTTTACAAATAAGCAAAGCCTGGTGGGAAGGGAAGAGGCTTTGACAGCAAACCCAGCAGGGACTCCTTGTTTCGGCCACGCACCAGGGAGTGGCTTGGCCAAGCTGTCCCACAAACGTACACCATCTATTAAGAAGTCTATCCCATATCAAGTGCTTAGCTGTTATTAATTTTATAGTAAGTTTGTTTTATTCCCAAGGACATATCATTCAAAGGGACTATTCTAAGTGACAAAATGGCTGATTCTGGCCTGTTAAGTCCAGAGAAATACTCTGTTTGTGTTTTGTGAGGAGGGGAAAAAAAAGCACCAGTGATCACTGTTCATATTAGTTGGGTATTTTTGAAAGTTCTAATAAGAGGAAACTGTTTAGACATTTATTTTTTATGCAGCAAATATGGGCTGAGGGCCGATTATGTGCCAGGCACTGCCAGGGGCAGGTACTGACATAGGAATATGAACTTTTCCTCTACTGGGTAGCTTTCAACCAGTGTTTAGTGCCCCAGGGGACATTTGGCAATGTCTGGAGACATTCCTGATTCTCACGACTGGCTTTGCTAATGGCATCTCGCAGAGACCAGGGATGCTGCTGAATATCCTCCAACGACAAGGACAGGTCACCACCACAAAGAGTTATCTGGTCCCAAGGTCAACAAGGCCAAGGTTGAGAAAACTTGCAACAGACAACAGGGGGCCCCTGGAGGGTTTTGAGCAGGGAAGTATCAAAAAAATTTTGGTGCTGGTGACCTCATATACCTGAGAGGAAGTTAGCTACTACAAGAAGACGTCGCCTCATGCAATGGGGAGATTCCCAAAAAGCTATGTGGCACTCAGTGTCTTAGAAATTAAACCATATTTTAAATGCACTAGAACAGCTGCTGAATAGACAGAGTTGGTGGGCGGTCAGCGGTACCGCAGTTGAGGCAGACACCAGCCCCCTGCAGCTTCTGCTCAGGAAAACCCAGAGTCACGTGACACAGACTGAGTGATTCCACTGTGCTACTTGTCTCAGCTCTTAAAAGGTTCACTTCAAGGTCAGTATTTCATCTGATCTTGCAAGGAGGAAAAGTCCCAGGTTTAACCTAATTTCTCACATGTGTTCAATGTCACATGATTCTGGGAAACGCAATAGATTATAGGAAAAACCCTTGGCTGACATCAGGGCACCAAGGGCTACTGACCACAGACAAGCTGCCTGCCCTCCAGCCCCTCAGGTGCCTCTGTAAGAAAGCTGGTACTAGGTGACTCCCCAAATCCAGTGCCTTGTAGCTGGACGTGATCTTAGCCACCTCCTGCTCCTCCTCTACGTACATAGAGCAGCTAAGAAAAAAATTGCCTTCAACCCAAGGAGTCCTTTTCAAATCAAAGTAAAAGAATATACTTCTCGTTTGTAACAAACAATAAACATGACAAACTGAAGTGATTTGGTTTTAGTCTAGAGCGGTGATTCTCTACCAGGGTCACTGTGCCCGCAGGGGCACCTTTGGCAATGTCTGCAGACATTGGTGACGGTTCCAGCTGAGGAGTGCTACCGGCATTGGTGGAGAGAGGCCAGGAGGTTGCTAAACATCCTCCAGTGCGCGAAGGTTTACCCATGTTCATAGCGCCAAGTCTGAAAATCCCTGATGTATACTGATAAGAAAAAGCAAAATTTCTCAACTGTAGCACATCACACGTAGCAATTTCTGCTTCTTACAATCTGGAACCTGGTTGAGCTGATTAGACAGTAGGGCAGTGTCCGCATTGACCCATGAAAACATACTTGTTATGAAACCACCAGGGAATACTGCCTTCCAGATTCAGCAAATGTGAGACAAATAACATCCGGCTCCTTTAGAAAGACGCAAGTCAGGGGATACTCGCTAAACGCCTGAGCTTTCTCTTAACAATTCTTCTTGCTCTTGTTTTTATGAAATGGCCATTCCTGGGCTATTTGTCAAACATACCTTATCTCCTGCAATATCATCTTTTTCTGTTTGGTGTGGTTTTTGAATTCCAGGCAGACCGTGCTTAGTATAATAGTCTTGGACAGACATTCTTCCTGTCTGGGGTAGTTTCTTCCTGTCTGGGGTATTTTTGTTACTGCCCTAAAGTTTGTAAAATATTCTTTTTTCGGAAAAGATAGTCTTGAAAATCAATACACTTCAGAGAATGGAAAAAGCTGATGAGTGACTTTTCCAGATATATGGGGGTATTTCACTGGGGGGAGCTGACCTAATAACTCAACCCAAAGTAAAATGGGCTCAGAGAGAGTAGCCTCGCATTTACAGGTAGCCTACTGTCTAGAGTTTGTCCTTGTGGACCCAAAAGAAAATTGAGCAATATGTCATCCATGAAAATAAACAGTGGCCCATCACAAGAAGGAAATTAGGCAGCGGGCCTAAAATAATGTTTAACTAACTTTATGCTCCCCTCTGTCACCATTTTGTTGGATTTCTGTGAGAATGTGTATTTGTGGGGACACTCAGAGTTATTTGCTATTCAGATATGTATGTCTGCCTTCAATTAATTGTTTGGCTGGAGAAATAAGCTCAAAGGCAGTGGGAATGCACGGATGAAAAAAGATGTTGGTAAGTATGGGTGGGGCTAATAAGCATTAAATGCAATTTTGATGCGTTTATTTTTTTTAAATAGTGGCAAAAAGTGACATTTTAGAAAATCCATGAGTAGCTTATCCTGCATTTCCAGAGCATTCGATAGACCAGATTCTATTTGGTCAATGTGTAGTAAACATTGTAGCTCTTCTCCTAATTTCTAAATATTGAATTTTCATATTTACCCCAAGGTATGGAGATATTTTCCATGTGATTTCATTATCCACTAGAGATGTTCCAGAGCAGAATTTAGTCACTTCTTTTTTTGCATAACCTACAAAAAAAGAATGGCATTAAAAAACCAAGCCCACCTTCATTGGCTTTTGGCTGTGCTCTTTCCTCTTCTTGGAATGTTCTTCCCAAGGACTCTGCCTCCCCAGTGAATACCATCATTTCCCCACCAGCTCAATTTTTCCCAGTGTGAACTCCTACTCATCCTTCAAAACCCAGTTCAAATATCACTTTTCCCAGACTACTCAGGAAGAATTTCTTATTCTCACCACAATGCTGCCATAGGCTAATTATTTACATTGCCTATTTATTCTTGTAGATGAGATCCTTGAGTGCAGGGAGGTCTGTGCTCCTCTGATCTATTTGACCGTGTATGTTTAAGGACTAGTACAATACCAGGTTGAAACTAGGCAATCAGCATGTAAGGGTTGAATAAATGAGTGAATGATGAATGAGTGGGTGGATAGGTGGGTGAAATATGAAATAATTTGTCTCTCTGACATCCTTCCCCCACTAATGTGTAATGCCATTTCTGAGATATACCAAGCCTCCATATATGTGTGACTTGATTTCTG
This sequence comes from Rhinolophus sinicus, assembly GCF_036562045.2. Lineage (NCBI taxonomy): Eukaryota > Metazoa > Chordata > Mammalia > Chiroptera > Rhinolophidae > Rhinolophus > Rhinolophus sinicus. The sequence continues at coordinate 104,834,929 of NC_133758.1, forward strand.
ACCTTTCCACTCTGACACACTGGTCTGTTTGTCCTGCGTGGTCTTTTACGTTTTTGTAACTATAGAAGTCTTGATATATGATTGGATGTGTTTTCCTACATTTCTTCTACTTATTCAGAGTTGTTGTGGCTATTCTTTTCAGCTTGATTCTTCAATATAGATTTTAGGATCATCTTGTCAAGTTCTGTGAAAGGCACCATGGAGATTTTTATTAAATTTGCACTGGATTTATAGATTCATTGGGAGGATAACACATATTTGTAATACTGGGTATGCCATACATGAACATAGAATATCTCCTTATTTATGTCCTTAATGTCTTTTATTTAATTATTTTCTAATTGTTTTAGATTTTTGCTCCTCTTGTGGAGTCTTTCATCTTTATTACTTAATAAAATGAGTTATTATGTATAGCGATGCTACTGATTTCTTCATTTTGCTCTTTTATTAAGCAAACTTGATGGCCTTGGTTCTTCTCCATCATATATTGTATTTCTTGGTCTTGTTTTATTATTTTGGCTAAACTCTGCGGAATAATGCTCATGAGAAGCATTTGTAGCAGGTAGCCTTATCTTTTTGCTGACTTTAAAGGAAATTATTCTAATGTTTCATCATTAAATATTATGTTTATTATGTATGTAACAGAGATACCCTTAATCAACTATTTTTAGGATCGTTCCCCCTACTCCTAGTATGTTAAGTGCTACTATTATAAATGAATGTTGAATTTTATTGACTGTTTGTATTCTAATTTTTGAAATGATTGTGTGTTTTCTCTCATTTTGTTATTGTGGTGAATTCTAGCAATATGTTTCCTACTTTAAATCCCTGAGAGAAACCCTCCTTGATCTGGACATTTTTTAAATAGAATGCTACGTTCAGTAGGATCCTTTTTTTTTTTTTTTTTTTTTTTTAAAGGATTTTTGCACTTATGTTCATAATTGAAATTGACCTATAATTTTACTTTCATGTACTGTTCTTGTATGGTTTTTGAGTCAAGATTATATTAGCTTCATAAAGCAAATTGTGGAGTTTTTCTTCTCCCTACTCCCACCCTCCACCCCCGCTCTGGAGCAGTCTGGCTAGATATAATTTGTTTCTTACAAATTTGTTTCTTACAGATTTTATTAAAACTTAATAAAATCATTTGAGATCACTGACTATTTGAGGGTAGATGTTTTGCTACAGATTCAATTATTTAATGGATATAATTGAATTTAGTGTTTCTATATTTTTGAGTCATTTTTGATCATTTATATCCTTTAAGAAAATTATCCATTTCATGTAACCTTTAATTTTATGCATATAAAATTAGTATTCTCAAGGTTTTTGTTTTATATCTTTATTGCATCTGTGTTTATGTCCTTTCTTTCACCATTTGTGCTTTTTCTCTTGATTAGTCTTGCTCAAGGTTTGCCTATTTTATAAATCTTATTTGAAATCACCTTTTAGTTTTTTGATCCTTTCTATTTTATCTTTTCTTTCTATTTTATTACATTCTGCAATAATTTTTTGTTTGTTTTACTGTTATTTTTCTAGCTTCCTAAACTGTATGCTTAGCTTATTAATTTTCAACCTTTATTTTCTGATCTATGCATTTAAAGCTTTTATTCCCCACAAGAATTTTCTTTGTTCTTTCAATTCTAAATGTTTTGCAATTTATATTAATATTTCTGTTTTGCTAAATTTTAAAAATTATTTTAAAATTTCAAACATATAGGAGTTTGGCTATGTATTTGTATTGATTTTTAATTTTATTGCATTGTTGGAATATATGGTCTATATAGTATCAGTTCTTTTGTATATGTTGAGGCTTGGTTTATGGTTTGTGTAAATGTTCCACATGTTATTTCTTTAAAGTGTGTGTTCTTGGAATTGTTAGGTTGAGGTCTCTTATATTCAGGACGTTAACTTTATCTATTAGATCGGTTAATTTCTGTAAATAGATCTTAAAAGCATGATTATGGATTTGTCAGTTTCTCCTTGTAATTCTTTCCATTTTTGCTTTATATTTTTTAAGACTGTATTTCATGTCCATGAAAGCTCAGGATTATTATACTTTATAGTAAAATTAAATCTCAATTGTATAATGACCATCTTTATCACTAGCAGTGAAAATATATATTTTATATTAGTATATTTATTTTGGGTTTCTGTTGGCTAGAATTTGCTGGGTATGTCTTTTTCTAGCTCTTCTAACATTTCTATTTCATTGTGTTTTGAGTGTATGTCTTACAAAGTTTTTCTAAATATCTGAAATTTTCTGTCTTTTATTGTTAGAGTCATTTATATTTATTGTGCTTAGACATGTATGAGGATTTTTCTCCTTTCTTTCTCTATTTACTATGCTTTTTTATTGCTTTGCTTTTCTCCTTTCTTGCTTTTTATTGGATTAATCAGATCTTTATTTCATTTCCCTTATGAATTTTTTAAAATTTATGGATTCCATCCCACTCTTTTTGTGTGTACTCAAAGTTTTAGTACATGCATATTTGACTTAAAAATCCTCCTCAGCTAATTAGTAACTCTACTTACATGCCCCAAATTATAAAGACCTTAGAATGTAATTCTTTTAAGCCCCTCCAATTTTCCATGTCATTTTTTTTACTGTCTTTAAGTCCCCTGGAATTTGTCATCTCATTGTTTTTTTAAACAGACAGAGCTTGATTAGACTGACCCATGTTTACTAGTTTTCTTGTTTACCATGGCTTCTAAATCCTGTTCTTTCCCACTACATTCAATATGCTTCCTCCAGAAGTATATTATTCTCTAGTATTATTTTTTTTTTGAGGATCTGTGAGTGGAAACTGTTAGAGTTTGTTTGAAAATATCTTTCTTTCACTCTTTCTCTTGAATGCTAATTAGCTAGGGATTGAAGTTAGGTTGGCACTAATTTTCTCTGAGCAATTTGATGAAATAATTCCATATCTCCTAGTCTCTTTTGGTTGAGAAGAATTCTATTTTCATCCTAAATGGTGTCCTTTTGCAGGTAACCTGTTTTGGGGGGTTTTGTTTGTCTTTTGGTATTCTGCAGTTTCATTATAACCTTAATAGATATAGATTATTTTATATTTATCATGCTTAAGACTCATTTAGCTTTTCTTTATCTGAAGATTTTGTGTCTTTTACTAATTCTGGAAAGATCTCAACTGTTTCTTTTTGAACCATGCTTTCGCATATGCCCTAAACCCTATCACCTCTCAGTTTTTCATGATCACCACTCCATTGCTTCTCTCTCTTCTGCATCTCCAGTCTCTTCTACCTATTGTAATAATCCCTTCCACAAGTCAACATGCCCTAATGTCTCCCATCTGTTATTTTTTTTTAAAGTCCTTCCTTGACCCCATATGTCCCCGGAGTCAGTATCTCATTGCCGTGCCGGGCATCATACCAAGCTTCTTGATGAATTTATGTACACATTTCTCCACTTCCATAGTTCCCATTTATTCCTCCATTCACTTGAGTGTGACTTCTGCATTCACTGATCCAAAGTGACCACTCTTGCCAAGATTGCTAATAACTTCCATATGTCTGAACCAATGTTCAGTCCTCATTTGACTGGACGTCTTTCCAGCATTCAACATGGCAGACCACTCCTTCCCCAAAACTCTTCACCTCTTGGCTTCTGAGACATTTTGTTCTCTTAGTTCTCTCCAAATGTTGGATCACTGATGGCTTGGGATTGGGCTGTTTTCTTCACTTTCCTAGGTGTATTCCTAGTAGTTTTTATCCATTCACACAACTTTAAAGATGGCCAAATGTATACCTCCTGCCTTCACTCCTCGTCTGAGCTATTGAATTATGTGTGAATTCCTGCTTGGCTCTCACACTTGGAATATTAGTGGCATTTAACCTTAAACTGTGCAAAGCTGAGTTCTTGAATTTTCTTCTCCCCAAAAGAGTGTCTTTCCTATTTCTGCAAATGATAGCACCATCCACCTTGTTTCTAAAGCTAGAATCTAGGAGTAATTCTTGAGTCCTCTCTTCTTGAAAGACCCACATTTATTCTGTGATCAAGTCCTGTAAATTCTGTCTTCAAAATATATCTTAAATTCATCCACTTCCCACCTCTACCTCCAGCATCCTGATCTTGGCCTCTGTCATTTCTTAGCTAGAAACTACCACCGAGCCCTCTGAATCTATTTCACTATTAACACTCTCCCAACTATTTCAACACAGAGGTCAAAATATCATTTTGCAAAAATCATCTTCCTACTTGAAGTCCTGCAAGAACTTCCTTCTGGAACGAGATTAAAACCAAACCCACACTTATTAATAACTCCTTCAAAGCCCTCTCCTACCTTCAGCCTCATCCCAAATCCTCTCCCCGCACGCTGGTGTTCTGGCCACCCTAGCCTACTAGTTCCTCAGTCACACCAAGCTCTTTGGCTCCTTCAGGGCCTCCATAGATTTCCTCTGCCTTTCACACTTCCTTCCTCTCTCCACACAGGACTGGCTCCTTCTTTTCCTTCAGGCAACTTGAGGTCACCTTCCAAGAGAGGCCTTCCTGACCATCCTAGATAGCAGTGAGGACTCTCTTAAGTCTCTCCAGTAGCAGCCTCATGTTTCTTGTTTATAGCCCTTTTCACAACTCTTTTTCTAGTACCATTTTATATATTATTTAATTGATGTGCCATTTCAGTAGTATATTAACAATAGATGTTGTTGCCATAGTTAACCAGTAGTCTCTTTAGAGCATCTCTAGTAAAATACTAAGAAACCTTCGATTTTTTTCAATTTAGGAAATGTTCAACTTTCAACAGGACACTTTACTGAGGAATTTTTTTTAATACCACGTTCAATCTGAGTGGGCCTCTAAGTGAATCATGACACTTTGGCTCCGTGAGAATGGACGTGCTCCCTTGGATGGAGTCTCTGCATTCCTACAAGGAGAGCTTTGTCATGTCTCAGTGTCATTTCCCTACAGCATGATTCTCCATTTTAGTAAAAGCAATTCTGAGATTTTTTTCATCGATTTTCAAAGCAGAAATAGTATAATGAACAGTCTGCATGTGATCAGCTGAAAGACCATTATAATTTCGATTTATTACATAGAAACCATGGTGATAAGATGCTATTTTGCATTTATTAGCTTGCTTATTTTCCCTGCCTTTACAAATCTGTGAGTTCCATTAAGAGGGGATGAGGTCTGTTTTGTTTGTCACTTTATAAATACCCAGTCACTAGCATGTATGAATAAATAAAGATCTCAAAGTGATATTGTTTTTTTTAAGTAGAGCTTTGATGAGTAGCTTCCTAAATTGTGAGCAGAGCTGTCATTCTGATTTTTTTTGTTGTTGTTGTTGTTAAATAAAAGTAGTACGCAGGCCTCCCAACAAAAAAAGTTAATTTTTTTTAAAAAATAGTATTGTCTGCATTTCTTTTATTTGTTAACTGAGGTTTAAAACTTTGAACTTCCTTATATACTGTCTTAGAATATTTTAATTTTGTAAAAATTCAAAACCTTTCCACACAGATTTGTATGCTTCCACTTAGACTGCCTGTGGTGGTTTTTGGCTTACCATGGCCACAGATGCTTTCAAGGAATTTACTCACTCTGTGCCTTGAAACTCAGTGGTGCTAAAGAACATGTATTTTTGTCTTATTTTGTTTTGTTTAAAATTATGACTTAATAAATGATCCTGTCCTAAGAGGACCTGTGCCTAAATAATAGCGATAAGACCATCCTTACTTGATGATTTTCAAAATACTTAACAACTGGCTGGGGCACCAACCAATAAGACTGTTACCTCAGCCAACCAGAAGCAACTTTCAGCTTATGCATCCACAGGCCACCTCAGGACTGGCTGAAGACAGACCCTGCCTCTGGGGAAGGCAGTTCTGTAGACCCCGTGGGTACCCTTCATTTTCAGCCAGCTCCCTCACTTTTTTAATGCCTTTTTTGGGAGGGGTTCAAAGCCTTGGAACCTTTTAATTATCCCACAATTATGTCTTATATATACCTGCCTGGATAGTCTACAGATGGGGCAACTTTGGTCAAAAGGACACAGTAATTGAGTTCTGCCTTCCAGAACTTGCTGAGCTAAATGCAGGTTATGGTGACCGGCTAGGGCTATCCTGGGTTTGTGCACACAGTGCCTTCTTTGGGATGGTGAGAGTCTGTCTCATTCTTTAGCACTGGCCTGGCCCTATAATTTTACTGTTTCTCCACACTCCTTTCGGACCCTGGCCCTGGGCGTGGTAGAGGAGCGGAGGATTTTTCAAAGATCAAAGCACATCTCCGTTTTCTCCCGGTCTGTTTGCAACTCCGCCTCACAGGAAAAAAAGGCCAAGTGAGGCATGCTCACTCCCACTGAGGACTTTGGGTCTTGACTTCATGTGTTTGTTGCATGTCCGAGACCACCTGCCTGCAAATGACTGCATTTTCTGACACTTGTCTTCGTTTTGGATCGCAGGTCCACACCTTCAGAGGCCCTCACTGGTGCGAATACTGTGCCAACTTCATGTGGGGGCTCATCGCCCAGGGGGTCCGATGCTCAGGTAGACGCATCCTTTATCCTTTTCCATTTCTATAAAGTGCCACCATGTTGAGCTGGAGGGCATCTCTCCAGAGCTGGAAAATAGGCTCAGATTAGCTCAAAAGTCTAGTTTTCATCAAGGTTCGAGGCATCTCAGGGCTTAATGGGGAGATTGGTCTAGGTGTTTGCTAGAATGAGAAGGAATATCTCATGTTTATGCCAGAAAAGGAAACAAATCCAAGCTAGTACATTTCTTTTGGCACCAGCTGCCACCCAAAACAGGCAGTAGTCCTTAAAAGGAAATTAATTCCAATGGAATTGCGTAGATTTTTTTTTTAAAAAAAGCCACATTCCTTTGCCATGCCCACTCTACTACAAAAGGCATGGCATAAAGATAATACTGCTGCTGAACACTGACCACATACCTGGCACTGAACTAAGTACTTCCTATTTATCATGCCATTCAGCTTCACCAACAGATGTAATTATTCTCCCCATTACACAGATGAAGAAACTGAGGCTTACAGATACTTGTTAATGGCCTTTGGCCACATAATCAGTGGTGGAACATTGATTCGACCCCACAGAGCCCATGCTTAATATTTTTCTGCCATCAAATAACAATGAAATTACACACCTCGATTTGATATCACATATTTTCAAAGCACTTTGAAACCCTAGGTGTTTTTCCACCTAGAACTGGACGCACACACCCACTGCGAACAGCACACAACACATCTGATTAAGATACGTCTAACAAAAATAGCAAAGAATTGCCAAATTAATATGTAACTGGGCTTCCTAATACGTCTTGCCATGCTTTTTCTGGCGAGCAGTTCTGGCTGGAAGCAAGAACAGCCTCCTGTGATTTACTGATTGGTTTTCCACCAACACCATGACTGATTTTTTTTCCTTGCTAGGGTATGATTTAAAAACATAATTCTGATGAAGCATTTACAATAAAATAAGCTAATGATAATGCATTACAATGATCTATTTCCTCTTCCTGCCCATTTTGGTTCCCAGGATCATGGCACACTTAAATCCTTTCCCTGCTTGGAAGGGGCTAGTGTAGCTTCTGTGTAGATACAGCAATCACCGGTGCTGATATATGGATGGTTCAAGTAGGTCTTCATGTATATGGGTTAACCATATATGGCCCATGCAAGATCAATGAGTAAGCAGTAAGCATAGGCTTGAAACAGTCTTTCCAGAAATGTTCCAGATACCTGGATTAGCACAAAAGACATACTCACCAGGAGTTACAAAGTATCTCACAGCTCAACCTCTGAGCAGTGGTAGAATATCTGAATTACTCCATGGTCATTAATTCAGCCTGCCCCAATTATACCTACCAAAAATATCCCTAATTGCTGGTATTATCCAATTTCAGCAAGAAATTTGTCCAAAGTCAATATTATGAGAACAGAACTCTGGGATTCGGATTAGCTATGAACAGCACTTTCTCGGAGATAAAAGGGTTTTGGGGTTCTTTTCTGTTTCTTTTTTAAATAAAGCATATTCTAAGGCTATAATGTTAGTATTCTCCAATGGCCACCGTTCAGTCTCATATTTCCTCTAAGCAGCAGGAAAACTTAAAACTGACCATTAAAGGTTAGAAAAAACAATCATTGCCTCTCAAATCTCCATGTTTTACATATTTTAAATATTTTTAAATGAGCTACACTTTATTTATAGCTTATGGAATTGTATTAGTTTGCAAAAACTGAGTATCTTTATATTTGTTATAAAACATCTTAATTTTAACAAAATAGTAGTATGCAATTCTACATAAACACATTGTTGCTTAGATCTTAAAATGAAGTTTATAAGCATATTAAAAATGGAATTATCGTATAATCCAGCAATTCTGTTTCTGGGTATATACCCCCAAAGAACTGAAAGCAGGCACTCAAATGGATATAAGCATACCCTTGTTTAGAGCAACATTATTTACCATTAGTCAAAAGGTAGGAGAGGCCCAAGCATCCATCAGTGGATGAATAAACAAAATGTGGAATGGATAAACAAAATGTGGAATGGATAAACAAAATGTGGTAGGCACATACAATGGGACATTACAGGAAATCCTGTCATAAGTCACAATATGAATGAAGTAAGGACATTATGCTACGTGACATAAGCCAGTTACAAAGGATAAATACTATATGATTCCACTTACACGAGGTATCTAAAGTAGTCAAACGCACAGAAATAGGAAGTAGAATCGTGGTTGCCAGGGGCTAGGGGGAGGAGGGTCTGGAGAGTTATTGTTTCATGGGTACAGAATTTCCATTTTGGAAGATGAAAAAAGTTCTGGAGATGGATGGTGGCGATAGTTGCACACATTGTAAAGATACTCAGTGCCACTGAACTGTACACTTAAAAATGGTTAAAATGGTGAATTTTATGCCAGGTATATTTTACCACAAGTTTTCAAAATTGTTTTAAATGAAGTTTGTAAAAATATCATAAAAATTTCTAATGAAATAACTTAAGAATAATTAAGCAGGTATCCTTATATTTTCTATCACCATATTTGCCATTTTTTTTAATGAATTCTCACGTAGTGTCCACCACACGTCAGATTTTACTTGTATTAACTTATTTGCTCCTCATGATAACCCTAGGAGTAGGTGCCATAATTATCCTCATTTCAGGAAAGAGGATCCAAACAAGAAAACCATCGCATTTGGTTTAGTTCAGTTGGTCAAAATTTATATTCACTAAATAGATCTGTCAAAATATTATTGAAGTTTACTTGAGCTTTGTTGAATTTCCCATGTTGATAAAGCTGAGTTAAAACTGGTTTTTTGGGTTTTTTTTGGAAGATGGGTACACAGAACACCGCCAGTAAACATTACATGAAAATCATCCTATGATTTCCAAAAATCATTTTTTGATAATTTCACAAAACTTTAGATCATCTCAAATCCTTGGTGTGGTTCAGTGCTTTTCCATAAAGTAGCTGATTATATTTACCCTCATGTATATAATATTTATATTTATATGTATATAAAAATAGAATACATATGATTATTGTTATTCTTTATACCTACAAAAACAATTAATACTAGAAGTCACTTTGAATAGGCAGCATGTCAACTTTGAATAACTTCAGCATTAAATTTTTGTTTCCCAGAATGTAGACTGTGCCTTGTTATTATTCGGGAAATTCCATCAGTGGATACCAACTGCTAACAAGGCTTTACTATGCACACAATGTGTTCATTGAACTTAAAAGCACCTTTTCAGCTTCAAATCTTGATATGAGCTTTATAAATAATTACTTTAATCATCATATTACACGGCATTGTTCTAAATTGTGAACTCTCGGGTACTCCCACTGGTGTCCAGTTAGACGTTATTTCCACTCACAGGTGTCAAAATAAGGCAAGTAGAAAGGAAAACGGCCTACCCAAACTGCCCACAAGGAGGAAGGGAGTGGAAACTCTGGGCCGCTCTCCAGGAAAGGGGAGGGAGATGCCAGTGGTCATGGGTTTGTGCAGACAGGATCTTGTCTCCCCCGAAAGGAGCATTGAGGACTTCAGGGAAGCAACCCAGCAAAAGTCGTAGGTGTCCTTTGTGAGCCTGGGAATCCAAACCCAAAAGCCCACATGCGAACACAAAGCTTCTGGTTCCCAAAGAAAAAAACATACAAGCAACTTGCCTAGTTATCAAAACTGTCTCATGAGATGTCCTATTCTTGTGGGCCAGCAGTAGAGAAAGCTTAATGAAGAAAATGGAGCTATGTAAGAGTTTCATGAGTAAAGACTGAGTTCATGCTCATCTTGTGGAGAGAACCACCTCTAAGTGGGATGGAAGTTCCAGGGAGATACAGCAAACACTTGGGTGTTTTCATGTTTGTTTTTGGTAACATATAATTTGCACTGGGCTTTGACGCAAGGGCTGGGCCAGTCTAATGTGGCTTCTTTGTTTACAGACTGTGGATTGAACGTACACAAACAGTGTTCCAAGCATGTTCCCAATGACTGCCAACCTGATCTCAAGAGGATCAAGAAGGTGTATTGTTGTGACCTCACAACACTCGTGAAGGCACACAACACGCAGAGACCCATGGTGGTAGACATATGCATTCGGGAGATTGAAGCAAGAGGTTTGGGCAAGACTCCTTATTGGAGTGATTTTTTTTTTTTTACTGTTGTCAAAGAAACTTTCTTACAATTGTTAAATTGACTCTCTCTCTCTCTGCTATTGTTAAATTGACTATCTCTCCACACACACCAACTAAATCAACTTCTGTTTCATACGTATACCATAAGTGTATGATATTTAGTCATGTATGCATTCAACACATACTTGCTAAGCATTTATTGTGTGCCACTCGTTGAGGATCTAAAAGTCACAGTTCTCAGGGTGGCCGGTTAGCTCAGTTGGTTAGAGCGTGGTGCTGATAATACCAAGGTTGATGGTTCGATCCCTGCATGGGCCACTCACAAGCTGCACCCTCCTTAGAAAAAAAAAGACACAGTTCTCACCTTCAAGAAATTCACACTGTAGTATGCAGAATCAGAGGGCCAAATTAATAAATGTGGGTGCATGTATTCAACACACTGTGGAGGCACAGAGGAAGACGTCGTAGTCTTATTTGAGAGCAATTCAGAAAGGGCTATGGCAGAGAGGCGGTTTGAATCAGGTCTTAAAAAGTGCTACTATTAAATAAATAAATTGTTGAGCAACATAAACATTTCCTACCATTTAGAAGTTCACTTCTAGTATTGGTTGTTTATTTCAAAGAGGAGAGTTAAAAGATTGAAAATATCTAGGCATTGAAAAATCAAGGAGGTAAGAAAGAAACATTTCAAAGAAAAGGTTCTTCATATTACACTTGAATCATCTTTCCTTTATTTGTGCTTTGTTTGGCCACTCTGCAGCTCTTCAAGGTCAAAATGTTCAGTGATATGGTGGATTGAGTCTGGTTGAGGAGAACTGGGATAACTTAGATAATTGGACCACATGAGAAGCCCAAAGGTTGTAGGTATTTTTGCCATATATATATTCTGCTCTAGCTGATATCCATTATTGTGTCCAGATTGGCTTAATATATTCTAGAGATATTTATGCGTTGGCCAATTATCCCATTTTTTTTCCAAAACAAAATATACAAAGGAGGACATTATAGCTTATTATCTCAAGCCTTTTAGAGACAGGAAATGCAGGATGAAAACGTCAGCTATTCTGTCCCCTTAAGACTTGCTCATTTAATCTCAGGTTGTAAGAAATGCCTCCTTCTCCTTGACGGCTATGGCTGTGGGTGCTTTGGGATCTGGTGAGGTATTGATGCCAGGGCTGAGCTGGGTGAATTGATGAAGGGTCCCCTGACTCTGGATGAGTGGCTGAGACAAGTAACCCAAGGTGCTGGTTAGAAGACTGCAGTGTGGAGTCAGACCATCAGCCTCTCCAGAACCTGCAATCAGGACGGTGCTTCTCTGAGCAGCGGGGACCATCCCAGAGTTATCCTCATCAGGGACCACTGATAACCTGGGCAGAGTAACCACCCTGTCGGATGTGTAACGTGTCCACGGGGTGGGCACAGCACTCAGGATGCCCAGTACAAGAGCGAAAATAGCACGAATTAGGAATTTAGGCCAGGGAGTCACAGCAAAGGGGTTAGAGCCACAGGTATCAGGGGCCTGTGCATGTGAGCAGAACCAGAGAACGGGCTGGAAGAAAGTCACATGCCGCTTCCGTTCCCAGTTTCCTTGCCACCACTGCCAACATCTTACCGCATCGTCCATCTATAGCAAATGCCTTTTTGTTCTCCAAATGCTCTGTTATGGCCCTTTGTTTCTGCGTGATGGGGCAGAATGAGAAGACAATGGACTTGAAGTTACATTCCCAGCCCTGTCTCATACTGGCTATAGTATGACCTTGGGCAAGTCACTTACTCCATTTGAGTATGTTTCCTCACCTACACAGTAAATGGAATCAGTTGTACAGTCTAAGGAGGAGTTAATCCTTATGAATGACGTAGCACAGGGCCCAACATGTCCTAGGACTCAACCTGTGTTACTTCTTTTTCTTTTCGCCTTTTCTTGGAATGACCAACTCCCCTAACTCCACCTCCAAATCCATCCATCTGGCTAACTTCCTTAACCCATGTTTCAGTGCTGTCAGAGAGGCCCCACCAATACTGTCTTCAACAGGCCACAGAGCTATTTCTGTCTCGGGGAACAGCCCAGGGCTAGTAGAGCAGCTCCCAGGGCAGGCTCCCCCTGGTGACTAGTGCCATCTCCTCTGCATTCCAGCCAAGGGCAAAAGGGCATGTGCTTCCTCGTCAAGTCCACAGCCCCCATGGTGGCCTCATCTCTTTTTCCCTCTTCACATTGCCAGCACTTCATGGCCGCCATTGCCGTGGCTGTTGTTCTGAAAGTCAAAGGTTCCATTACAACAGAGGAATGGGAGAATTCACATTGGAAGGGGAACTGGCTACACCAGCAAACCCCACCCCATCCTTCACGACTTCCTTCAAAGATAGCTCCTCATACCACCCTGCCCAGCGCCTCTTCTGTCCACAGGCAGGACTGGCGGTCGCTGCGTTGGGTCCCCATGTGCCACTTTACCTCTGGTGCAGTGCAGGTGACAAGCACACTGAGGTGTGCTTACATGCATCACCAGTTAGGACAGGGTGACCCCAGGTCTCATCTTCCGGGCCAACTCAGTTGATCAGTAGTGGCAACCTGGACGAGTGTATTGAGACGAATTCTGAGGCTGGGGTGGGGGGGGAAGAGCGAAGGTCAGTTAAGAACGTCTCTGGTGGTGTACAGTGTGTGTCAGATGGGTAGTAGACTTACTGGGGTTATATCACGTTGTGAGGTCAAGAAACGTCTAATCACAGTGTTGTTTTGTAAACCTGAAACTAATATAATATTGTATGTCAACGGTAATTGAAAAATAGATTTTTTTTAATTAACATTGATTGGGGTGACAATGGGTAGTAAAATTACATAGGTGTCCAGTGTACAATTGAAAAACAAATTTTTAAAAAATAAAAAAAGAGTGTCTCTGATGGTTACAGGAGAGAGGAGGGGCAATATTTATGGCATGCATTTGTCGTCTCTGATGCAGCCCTGACGCAGACCCTTCTATACGGCAGATAGTACACTCAATAGATATTTGCCACATGAAAACCAGGAATGTATGTTAGCTAGTAAGAGTCTGACAGAATATACTGCAGCAGCAGCTATTTGTTTGCTTATTTTTGCTGTAGATATACATAGTTTGATAGCAGCTAGTTTTTACACACGGGGTCTGAAATCTGGTCCTCTCTTCCTTCTGATGCTTTTGGGACCTGGCTAGGCCGTAGGACCTGTCTTAATGAGTCAGTAAGCTCTAGCAGAAGCCACATCATTCTCTCAGCCTCAATTAACAGTGATCAAGTTTCCAGAATCATTCATCAGAATTTTATTTTTCTACATCTGTCTGTACGCTCATTGATTTGAAGGTATAACAATGAAATCCATCACATTTAACCTATTGTCATGTTTATGATTAAACATAACAGGCTATAAAATTTGGATTATTCCACCCAAATCAAGATAATATGTATCAGACACGTGTACATGGATGTGTGTGTTCTTAGCACAGTGCTACCCGCAATGTGACACACAGATTAACATGACACATGATGCTGGGGAGAAAGGAGGGAGCTGCCTAACGCAATGCGACCGCTTCCAGCACAAAGAGAGCAGGAGGAGGTCATAGTAAATGAGACTCGGAAACAGGTTCACTTTACAAAGCCAGGCAGGAAGAAGAACAGCTCTCTGAGGTCTCTACTGCCACACGAGCAAATGAAGACAGATGTGCATGGAAACTGAGATGGACAAGTCCAAGTTCTGACATGACAGTGTGTAATATATAAGAGCACTGATGACATTTGCTCATTTCCTGATAGCACACAATGTAGATATGAAATTAGAATCTGTTTTAGATGTTTCAGGAAACTAAAGTCTCTCTGTCTCTCTCTCTCTCTCTTTTTTTTTTTTTTTTAAACAGGATTAAAGTCAGAAGGCCTTTACAGAGTCTCTGGGTTCACCGAACACATCGAAGATGTCAAAATGGCATTTGACCGAGGTAGGCTTGTGCTTTCATGAAAGCCAAATGACGTAGCTTTAATGCTCTCGCTTTTGGAACCAGATTTTATGCATCGTGGGACTGGGGTTTCAGGGCTACTGAGAGCTGTTCTTCACGAAGCCACGGAATAATGGTTTGCAAATCTCAAATAGGTAGCCAGCATTTGGTGCCATGAAGGTTTTTGAGTTGGTTGCCCAGCATTTATGGTCAGTCCACATGGCACAGGGGAACCCTTCTGCATCCCCCCAGCTCAGGAACCGGTTGAATCTTCTCCCAAAGCTCCAAGAAAGAAGGCATAAGAAAGGGGGTTTGGGACACCCTCACAGTGAAATAGGGAAGCCCATGGAAATTTAGGAAGTCACTCCCTTTGTTATTTATGACTGTGCCAGGCGTTCTTTTGCGAGGTCTCTTGAGAACTTGTTAAAAACTCAGTGAGCCAGGGCCCACCCTTGGGACTCATTCAGAAGACTGGGTGAGCCCAAGAATCTGTATTTCTACTGAACAATTGAAATAATTCTCTGCAGCCAGTCAAGAGCTAGATCCCTTAGCCTACTGGATGGAGCCTTTACTCGGTAGAACAGTAGACAGGGTCTCTGATGACCTGGCTGCCCCATTTACTCAGGCTCATGGCCAGCTCCTCCTCTCGGTAGACTTTCTGCCCCAGCATCACGGAAACACACCGTACCTGTTGTCATGAACAATCCCCTGGGCTCGCCGTGACCATCGAGAGCGTGTTCACATCTCTGCCTGGCAAACACTCCCTATTAATCAGGTGTCAGCTCAGGTCTCTCCTCTTTCATGAATCCTCCCTGACTGCCCCAAGCTGACCAAAGAGTTCCATTTCCTTTTGCTATGTCTGTCCCCTGTTTCCACATGTCTCCAGTGTAGCAATCTTCCCATTTCCTTGTAATTGTTGGTTGCATGCCTCACTCCCAATCTGACTAGAGCTATTTGAATGGTGTGTGTTTTTTCTTCCTTGTTTCACTGGGGCTTAATAGTGCCTGGAACATGGCAGATTCTCAAAAACAGTTTGTCAAATATGTAAATGGCATGTCTGCCACACTCACTGTTTTCTCTACATCAGCTTTTTTTATCCTCAGAACCAAATTTGCTGAGGCATTTTTTTTCTTGCTTTCAATTCTCTATATAAAAGAAAATGCAAATAGTCCCTATATAATTGAAACTTTTTTTATTTGAAAAGTATTATAGTTTTTGACAGTTAAATTGGGCTGATATTTACTAATGGTAAAACAAAAAGCCAAAAATGTCTGGAGAACGATTATAAACATGGTAAGAACTATAACATTACCCACACATGAGGGAAGGTTAAAGTTTCCCAAATTAAAGTCCTAGGGACTGGTGGACGAAGAATCAAGTCAAAAGAAACTTCAGTGAACCTGAAAGAGACAATAGAGACTGAAGATATTCGACAATTATTTTGTGTATGTCATCTTCATATCCAACCCCAGAGAATACTGCTGGATCTAGATAAGGGCTTCTTGATTTTTTTTAATTAGATTGTTACTGTATTCTATCATGAATCTTTGTGTCTAGAATATGAATTTTTGTGCAGAATTTCTATTTAGCAAATTACCGGGGGCTGGGACCCAAAGGACTATTTTCAGGCTTATTTCACTACCCTTTCGGCTTACCCGTACCCTCAGACTCCAAATCCCTCTCACCACCTTTCTTTTTGTTACTTCCTGCATCTCAATGTTAAGAGAAGCCAAAGGAGTCAGCTGAGACTCATAGGGAAACATTCACTGTTGGATTTTTTTCCTTTCTGGGCACACTTTAACGTGCTGAAATAAGGTCCTAATTAAGAATTGGACCATTGATTGTTTTTCAGATGGTGAAAAGGCAGATATATCTGCCAGCATCTATCCAGACATAAACATCATCACTGGAGCCCTTAAACTGTATTTCAGAGACTTACCCATTCCTGTCATCACCTATGATACCTATTCCAAATTTATAGAAGCAGCAAGTAAGTATTAAGAACTAATTTTTTATTTGTACCAAATGTTTCAGTGCAGTGATTATGAATTCAAGAAAATTAAAACTCAGGACCGTTTAAATTATTGCCTGAGCCGCTTGCTTTGCCAAGTGTGGGCACCGTGGTATAGTTAATAGAAAACCAGGCACAGGGCCCCAGCTGAGCTGAACCAGTCCTGAGCCAATTCTGCTGGGCTGGCGCTGGGTGCCAAGCACTTCTGCATCTCCCTGTCGTTTCTGCTGTGCCGGGAACCAGCACGGTCAGGCCTACTCTGTTTTATGTTGAAAGTAAGAATGTTTCTGAAGTTAAAAATTAGATATCCTCCAATGAGGACCATTGCTATTTCAATCCATTAGTCAAAATCCCATTGCTAATGGATTCAAGTAATACTCCATGTTTTTGCCCATTGATGCTGTTCAAAATTAATAATAGGCGAAGACTATAGTGGCTCAGGTGCTATACTAGGAACGCTCACCAAAAGTCCTCTAATTTTATCTTATCTACCCAATGAAGCAAATACTATTATAATCCCATTTTACAGAGGAGGAAAGCAGGGCTTGGAAACTTGAGCTCATGGGTTTAGGAATGGAACACCATCTTTGGTCTTCCATCAACGTCCCTCATTCAGTGTTTGGCACCTGGGCCCACTGTTGTCAGGAGAGAGAATCATCATGGAGAAGGGAGCAGGAGGTGGGCTGCACGATGCCTAGCAACAGAGTGAGGAAGGAGAGATTCAGATGCTGGAATGCATAGCATAGATGTCAAGGCCACTCTGGGGAAGTTTTATAAAAATAGATCATCTTTGAAGGTATGTGCTATTAAATATGGTAATGAGACAGGGAAATATGCAGGTAGGGTGGGGTTAGTGTGAGCACTGTGGCCCTGCTCCCTTGTAAGAGCATTCCTTCTTGGGTCCTGGTGGTCCTGACGAGAGGAGATTCTAGTAGCAGGGTACCCTCCACCCCAGGAGGAACGAAGGAGAGCTTTCTTTGGTTGGCTGCCAGAGACCGAAAAAGCAGAAGCATGCATGCTTCCTCCCATTGTTAATGTGGCCTGTATCTACTTCCTAACCTGGACTGGACACCAGGCCTGACCATGGCAACACTTGGGTGAAAAGTGCCATAAACGCAGGCTGAGTCGGCTGGCTCAGGGGCCAGTGCCCTGGCATTGTAACGTGTATTCCGTTATGGAAGTCTACCAGGGAAAGACTTCTTAGACAACTTCAAGAGGACACTACCACGTGTGATCCACTTTTAATTAAAGCTTGTGATGCTGACATTGCTGGCAAAGCCATCACTGAGAAGACAGGCACTGCAGTGTGTGCATATGCCACCCACAAGCATCTACAGGCTGCAGGTTCCTAGAGAACAAGGACCGTGGCCAGCCTCCTGCCACCCACCCAGTGGCTGTTCAATACACCACATGTGGTACCTGGCCCCAAAGCCTGGAATGAGGCAGGATGCGGTGAAATTGGTTACTTTTAGTGAAATGTCACCTGAAGTTGCATGAACTTATTAGGCGTCCCCTCCATCTGTAGCCAAACTTGTTGCTGCTCTGCGGACTTTAATCCCACAAGGCTGCCCTGACATTCCTGGTGTGTGCTCTTCCCAGAAATCGCCAATGCCGATGAGAGGCTGGAAGCCGTCCACGAGGTGTTGATGCTGCTGCCTCCTGCCCACTACGAGACCCTCCGATACCTAATGATCCACCTCAAGAAGTAAGCTCACACCTATTATCACCTCCTCCGCAAACCCTGTCTGTCCCCGGAGTGAATGCTCTAGAAACAGTCCACAGCCTCCCTCCCCACACCCCTGCGTGGACTTCTCCAGGCCAGCCCCATCCTAACTGCCAGTCGCTCACTGTGTCCCTAGCTGCTCCACACACTTTACAAGCGCTGGCTGTATGCAGTGGGGACTGTTAGAGCCCTCATGTTACAGATGACATCGCTGAATCTGTAGGGGAGGTTAAATAATGCACGCGAAGAGGTGACGTGAAGCCAGGATAGAAACCTGGGCAGTGTGACCCAGAGCCCACGCGCTGTCATAACCATTTGTCTGCGCTGCCTCCACGTCTCGTCTTCCTCCCGCACAAGCCCTGTACTCTGTTCTGCTCCTCGGCCTTCTGCCCACTCCAGCCCCAGACTCCTGAGTCTGCCCTCCTGCAGGACAAGCACATTCCCACCCTGACCTCTTCTTTTTCTAGATGTATTACTTATCTATCACCAAGTACCAAATTGCCCCAAAACTTAGTGGCTTGAAAGAATAAGCATTCCTTCTCTCACAGTCTCTGTGACCAGGAATCCAGGGTTGGCTCAGCTGGGGGCCCCTGGTTCAAGCTCTATAACAAGGTTGCAGTCAAACTGACAGCCAGGCTGCAATCTCATCTGAAGGCTCGACGGGGGGACCATCCACACCCAAGCTCACTCACGTGGTTGTTGGCAGGTATCAGTTCCTCAGAGGCTGTTGGACGGGAGGCCTCACTTACTTGCTGACTGTTCTCTGTGTGCCCCTCACCTTCAGTTCCCTGCCATGTGGGTCTCCTCAGAGGCAGCTCACAAAATGGCAGCTGGCTTCCCTCAGACCAAGCAAGCACGAGCACCCAAGATGGAGGACACAGCCTTTCTGTAACCTAATCCCAGAAGTGGCAGCCCATTGCTTCTGCTCTATTCTACTTATTAGAAGCTCGTCACCAGAAGGGATTACACAACAAGGGTATGAATTCAGGGGTCACTGGGGGCCATCTCAAAGGGTTGCTGCCACAGAGGGCTGCACAGGTTATCTGTGTGAGAGCACATGACACGGATGGATGATGGAGTGTTTACAGGCCACTAGGACCTCTGCTTTCAGACTCTTTTACCTAAACTGTGGCTCTTTTTCCTTCACCATATATGTATAATGAGGTCAGTGAGTTGGTCTTTGAGATTTTTGGAGGGAACAGAGCACTTCTGTGTGCCTTCCTCTGTGTTTTTGGAAGATACATGGCAACAACCCATTCTTAGATAAAATGAACCAAAAATTGTTTAATTGAAAATTGACTAATTTTCAGATCCATTCAGTTAGTGAAAGGAGGCACGCGGAGAATACTATATCAACACTAGGTGTTGAGGGTTTTTTCCTATCATACAAAGCATATCAATGCTATTGCTCATATTCAAGTTGGTCAGAGATGTAACATTTAGCTCAGAAGGTTTCCATTTTGATTAATGTATTGAATTTAAGAGTACAAATCATTTTTGGATAAATAATAGGCTGTGAATGTCAGCCTGGCTTTTAATGAGCTACAAATTATTTCTTTCACTGCCCAGTTGTTATAGTTTGGATGGCAAAGTATGACGATCAGGAAAAATGCTAACATGTCCCAGTTGCATCTTAAATGCCCATCTCGTTTTGGCCAGACGTGATGCCTGCCTTAATGGGGAGATGGGAGTGATTTTTACGAAGAACAGCCTCTCCTACCTCTTTCTAAGCTGAATTGACCTTCTAAAATAATGCTAAATGGCTAATCTTAACAAGTTCCAAGAGAAGAGACACAAAGGCATGGCTTTCCATGCAAAACCCACATGTGTTTTAATTATATTTTTCTCTTCTTTGGAGAACCTGCTCCATTTTAGATCTATTTATGAACATCCTAAAACCTAAATTTCTTAAAGTAAAAATCTGGAGGGTTGTCATTTTATTCCACTAGAAGGTATTAAGCCAACTTTGGAGTCTGAATTTCACTCTTAAAGGCTTTGTAGTTCTTATCTGGATGTTGGAATGATGATTTTCAGTTCCAACAGTAATTACTACTCCAGACCTCATCCTGTGGGAACTAGAAATAACGTCCAACTGCTTTCCTGTTTGGCCACCCTCTAGCCATCCCCTTGTCCCATGATCGTGGACTGGCTATTCCTAAGCCCCATCCTACAAGTAACCTTTCTCCTCTGGCACTAGCCCTGCCAGCAGACAGGGAATCTGCCCTTAGCTTCCCTACTTGCCAGCTTGCAGACCAGGAAGGAAGCGACAAGAGGGAAAAAAAGACGTCCATACAAGCCTAGACTAAAATCTGTGTGCACTGGGGGCCAGCTAATAATCGACCCCTCCAAAGCAATATCCCCTAAATGACCATCTCTTATTTATTTAGTTAGAAGGCTTGGGTCTCTCATTTTAAAGGTTGTGTCTAGACCAGTTTCACTTAGTAATTCGCTTCCACTGGCTGAAGGCCGTGTCAACGATCAAAAAAAGAAAAGAAGAAGAAGAAATCAGAAGAATTACCTTTTTAAAAATACATTTCTGTGATTCTGATTCTCAGTGTTCTTTTGCAATTTCCCAAACCAGAGAAGTTCTTGGGGTCATATGGATATAATCAGTACCTAAATGTGTCCCCAAGTCAGCCTAATGTTTGTTTTGCAGGGTGACTATAAATGAAAAGGATAATTTCATGAATGCTGAAAATCTGGGGATTGTGTTTGGGCCCACCCTGATGAGATCCCCCGAGGACAGCACGCTCACCACGCTCCATGACATGCGGTACCAAAAGCTGATTGTGCAGATTTTAATAGAAAATGAAGACGTTTTATTTTAATCCGCCAGAGAAACGAGTTGAATGGCCCCGGCCCCATCAATGTTGTGAAAGCTAAGGGAATAAACACATTTCTTACACTTGATTTGTTTTCCAAGCAAGTGACAGAATTTCCTGGACCACAGTGGATGGCCAAGTTGGCTACTGTGTCTCATAGACACTCGCCTCCTCCGTGTGAAAACAGCCAGGGTGAGGGTGAGAAAAGGCCCTCGCCTGGGGTCTTTGCCTTGCCCCGAATATATGTCTGTTTTGCTGGAAGAGTGATTAATGGATCTTTCTTTAACTTATTAAAAAAAAAAAAATGTAGACCTTTAAACGTCAGTCTTAGTAATATAAGGGAACTTAATTCCTAGAGGTACTTGATACAGTTTTACATTTTCCACTTACAAAAAAAGACAATTCTATATGTTAAATGTTAAATGAAACTTATATTGTAAAATGTATTTTTATTTGAGCTGCAAGAATGTTGCTTTATTTTAGCAAATAGAGCTCAATGCAGTGCATTGATTATTTCCCTGTGTACCTTGTCCTGCCTTCTTGCTGTGACCCCTGGAAAAGTTTACCGTGAATGCAGTATTATCTCGACATACCTCTGTCCCCACCAGTGCTTTGCAATGAAATTTCCACTGCCGCCTGTGTCTCTGTTTTGGATAGTTTTTGCTCTTAAGCACTGAAATTTTGCTATCGAATGGCATATGTTTATAGCAATTGTAGGACGATCTAAAACATCCA